>NC_060063.1:30801383-31401383 GCF_020283565.1 Trifolium pratense
GACCCAACTTTTGATGCCAGAGTTTGACTTCCTCATTTTTGCTTATGAGGCAGGTAGACATATAATTTCCTTCTTCAGACACCCACAAGTAACAATTGTCTTTGGACCTTACTCCCTTCATTATCAGTCTTCCTTCTTCATCTGTAACAAGACATTCTGATTGTGTGAAGTTCACTTTCATGCCTTGGTCACATAGTTGACTGATGCTAATCAAATTTGCTGTAAGTCCTTTTACTAACAGAACATTGTCTAAGTTTGGTAACCCATTATCAATTAGGTTCCCAATTCCTTTTATTTCTCCCTTAGCTCCATCCCCAAATGTTACAAAGCTTGTGGCATAGGACCTTAGGTTGGCTAGATACCCTTCCACTCCAGTCATGTGTCTAGAGCATCCACTGTCAAAATACCAATCTTGTCTAGATGATGCCCGCAGTGATGTATGAGCTATCAGGCTTACACCATCTTCCTTCTTCTTCCACTCTTTCTTGATATTCACGTTATCAGATTTGGGTTCAAGTGGCCGTGAATTCTGTGGATAGCCGTACAGTTTGTAGCAATAAGGTCTAATGTGCCCTTTCCTACCACAATAATGACACCTCCAATTCCTTCTTTTAGTTCTAGATCTTGACCTGTTGTATCGATGGTGAGGCGGGTGTTGAGGCATTGAATTAGTCTGGACATGCTGCTTGGGTTTTAACCATGTGTCAGTTCCCTGATGTGTGGGAGGATGAGGAGGTAGTAACCCACCACTAACAGGAAAAGTTTTATCAATGGGGGTAGTGATTGTAGCTTTGTTGTAACCCATTTCTTGATCCACTATCTCGTAATCAAAGCCAATAGGTTTCTTACCAGCACTTTGTTTTAGCAGCATGGCTTGAAACTTTTCTTCTCCTGATGCAAAAACTCTAACTTGTTTTCTAGCATGCTCCAAGTCTTCATTCAGCTTTTCAATCTCTTTGTTGAGAGTCTTAATTATATCCAGACATTCATTCTTCTCGGCCTGAAGTTGACAATTTGTCTCCTTTTGTTTTTCCAAGGCTTTGCAGAATTCATTGCTCCTGATGAATAAGTCCTTATAGGTAGCCAGAAGTTCTTCATATGATGTTTCATCGCATGATTCAGCATCAGATTCATAGACACCTGTCAATGCATTGACAAGTTTAGCAGATTCACCTTCATCTTCTTCTGACTCATCCTCATCTGACCAAGTAACAGCAAGACTCTTCTTCTTCTTCAGAAAAGTAGGACATTCAGATTTGATATGGCCAAATCCTTCGCACTCATGACACTGAACTCCTCTAGATGAAGTACTTTTGTCATCACTTCTGGTCCTCCTTTGAGTAGATACAGGTTTGTTGGAATCAGATTTGGTGCTTGGACCATTGAACTTATTGTTGAAGTCAGATTTGGTGTTTGGACCATTGAATTTATTTCTTTTATCCATCCTCTTCATGATACGGTTGAACTGTCTACCAAGTAACACCATGGCTTCAGATAAACTTTCATCACTCTCCATATCTATCTCATCATCTTCTGTAGTATTAGAAGTAAAAGCCAAACTTTTGTTTTTCTTCTCTTTTCTTTGGTTTATGCTCATCTCATAGGTTTGAAGTGAGCCTATTAGTTCATCCACTTGAATGTTGGCCAGATCCTGAGATTCTTCTATTGCTGTTACTTTCATGTCAAACCTCTTAGGTAGAGATCTGAGAATTTTGCTCACCAGCTTTTCATCTGATATGGGTTCTCCCAAGGCATCAAATGAATTTGCAAATTCTAAAATATTCATGTGAAAGTCATGAATAGTCTCTTCTTCCTTCATACTCAGATTTTCAAAATTTGTGCGAAGCATCTGAAGTTTGGACAGCTTTACCTTGTTGGTTCCTTCATGTGCTTTCCTGAGTATTTCCCACGCCTGTTTGGCTACAGTGCATCGTTTAACAAGTCTGAACATGTTGATGTCCACCCCATTGAATATGGCATTCAAGGCTTTTGAATTTCCCAGAGCTAGGTCATCCTCGTCTTTGGAATAGTCTTTATTAGGCTTGATTTCACCTGTTAGCTTTCCATCCTTATCAATGACCTTAGGGGGTTCCCATCCATTTTCTACAGCTTTCCATGTTCTGCTATCAATGGATTTAAGAAACACCATCATCTTAGCTTTCCAGTAGTCATAGTTCTCAGGCCCAGTTAGCAGTGGTGGTTTAGAAACCGTTCCTCCTTCCTTGTCCATCTCACCAGAATTTTCCGTCCCTGAAGCTCACCCTGAGTTTCGAGCAGGGTGCCTGCTCTGATGCCAATTGTAATTCTGGCACACTAGTATTAAGATGTTGTACTCAACGCTTCACCACTATAGTACACTTTTTAAAGCGTGAATCAATGATCCAACATCAAACAGCGCATACACAAGGAATAATAAACTAAACAAAACTGAAAGTAAATTAACACAGTAATTTGTTAACCCAGTTCAGCATAAGCCTACTCTGGGGGATACCAATCCAGGAGTGAATCCACTATGATAGTATTAGTTTGAAGCCCTCAATAAACCTCCCGTTTATGACTTCTCACCTAATCACCACCCGTGCTATATCCTACCTAAGACACACCTAGGTATGAGAACCTCCGCTCACCTCCTCTTGACCACAGCCACTGTGATCATACAATACTAGATTTAATATGTGAAGACACACTTCATAAAACACTCACACCACTTCCGTGCTTAAAAGCTTTAGAATGGTATACACACACTATCTCCTTGCTTAGAAGCTCCAGAGATATTACAATGCACAAACACACAGTTCCTAGTCTAGTGGGAAATCAACACAAGACTTAGAACACAATAGACACAATACTAAAACCTAAACTCACGCTTTGTAATACTCAAATCTGGTTTCAGTTGTTTGAACAAAGGCTTCAACCTTCTTTAAATAGCCTTCACGAGCTCAGGCTAGGTCTTCAGTTAGGCTTCAATGGCATAGCTTGATTAATGGATCCTTCAAGGAATATTCTTCGATTAAAATGTTTTGTTTCCTTAACTTGAAGATCTGATTAGTAAGCAAAACTTGATCACGAGATCCATTAATAATTATGCGTGACAACGCTCCTTATCACAAACGATCATTTATTATGGATTCCATATTTAGAACTTAGGCGCGAGATCTCAACATACACAGGCCCGGCCTACTGGATGTGGTATCCAATGTTGAAGCATTGTACCTAACATCTTGCTTATACTGGATGGTGGAAGCATGTAGTTCCACATCAAGAAAGATCACATGTTTTAGCAAAATGAGGCCAACCATACAACGCCAACAAAGACAATAAATCAGTATGAAAACCAATTCACTTGGTTATAAGAAAAAGAAAAAAATGAAAATCAGTTCAAACATATTTACTTTGTCGCACTCAAGTAGTTCATATCCAATTTTGTCCGTCCATTTACTGACAGAGTTGTAATCATAACCTTCAATGCCACTTATCTGGAAATTAACATTCAAATGAGGAAGTATCAACATAACTAATATGACTAAATTACAAAAAAAAAATATAGATAAAACACATGTCATATGTACGACATTAATTTTTTCCTCATTTATGGCCTGACTTGGTTTTCTTATTCACAAGTGAGTGCTAAAACATGAAGAAATCACATAATAAAAAAGGTCACTACTAAACAATCATGAAGTGGATTCCTGTTTTAGGCCACTACTAAACAATCATGTATTGTACCTTTGCATAGAAATAGGTAGAGAAAAAATGACACTTCAAAAACTTTTGTGGTTCTCTTTCCTCCCTCTCTTTGAACAAACAAAGGTACAAATTTATCACCTGCACAATTAAGGTAGATCAATCACTAAATTTCACAAGGCAACAAAGTCAGTTCATGATATAATTAGGTACCAAGTTCTTCTCTTCTTCAGTAACTCAACCAAAGAATTAACAAGTAATAAATAAACATGATCACCTCATCATTTAACCATCCACCCGGTTTAAGGCACTGAGTTTTTCTTTTTCTTATAACCAAGTGAATTGGTTTTCATACTGATTTATTGTCTTTACCAGATATTTGTACCTATCAACAACAACATACATTGGACCTTGGCTGTTATAAACAAAAAGGATAAAACATTGCAGTATCTTGACCCAATGAAGAGAAAAGAACCCTTGTTCCTTGATATCCTAAATAATCACATAATAAAAAAGGTCACTACTAAACAATCATGAAGTGGATTCTCTGATGGGATCTGAATGTTTGACTTCTCGTGCTTAACAATGATATCCTTCTCAAATGCAGCGGTAACAGCACTTTCTTCCTCCGGTGTAAGAGGGATAAAAAGAAAAAGACTTTCATTGTTTCGCCACGACTGTAAATCAGAAGAAAAAATTACATATCATTTCTGATCATTTAAAACACTTCATGGTGTTGTGCCTGAACTATAAATAAAAAAAAACGAGGGAATGAAATACCAAAACATACCTTATGTTCTTTATATCCACGCGGTGTTTTTATCGCTCTTGGTACTAGTTGAATAGTACCAGGCGTAGCAATACCTCGCATTCGTTTTGGTTTTGGCACATTAGGACTGATCCCCCTCTCTAACTCAGTATGGAGCCTTGATCCCCTGAAATTGGAATAATTGGGATCATGCTCTAAATAATCTTGATTTCTCGGCCATCATGATTTCTTGGCCTTAGCCATGGCAAAAAATGAAGCGTTGAGATAGCACTGATTGAGAGCGTAGTTAACGTAAAAAATTATGTTAACAGAGACGTGAATGTTTTTATCCTATTTTTTATAATTAGCGTTGAATATTGGGGTTTTAATCCATGTGTTCACCTATGATTGGCAAACAGTAAGACCAGCACCTAAGGTATTGTACATAAGTTTTACCCTAAAACAACATCTCAGAAGATAAATCAACAAACCAAACATATCATCATTACACCAAAAAAATGACAAAATGACAGAAAAATATCCATACATGGATCTGACAGATGAAAGAACTTGACTAAAATATCTGAGTTAAAATTGCTCAACTAACATATAGCTAATACTCTACCTTACTTTTTTCGCCACTGTTTTTTTATAGGAGTTGGTGATATATACCTTTTAGGCCTTCCAATGGCTTCTCTGTTTCTGAGCGTAGGTCCATTGCCATCATTCACATTATTTCCAGCAGTGTCAGTTTCGCCCCCCTGAATTTGGGTAAAAAAAAACTGTTATGTGCCTAGTTCCCCTACCGGCTCCCTAAATTTAATAAAAAATAATAATAACATTACCTGTGGTTTTTGCGATGCAGGTGGCCGTGAAGACCTCTCTTCATCCTCTCCATTTCCAGCAATGGCATCCTCAGAATCATTGTCCATCCCTTTGCCATCATTCACATTATTTCCAGCAGTGTCAGTGTCGCACCTCTCTTCATCTCCATTTCCAGCAATGGCATCCTCAGAATCATTGTCCATCCCTTTGCCATCATTCACATTATTTCCAGCACTGTCAGTGTCGCGCCCCTGAATTGGGTAAAAAAAAACTGTTAAAGTTTGAGTAATAAATTGTCATAAAAAAGTCATTAAAAACATGTGACACACACTTTTGTAAAAATTAGTGAATAAAATTGAAAATAAATGTAACTCATATACTTAAAAAAAATCAATAACACTGCCCAATATTTTTGGTTTACATAACACTGCCCAATATAGTTAAAAAGATACAATTGATCATATATAGTTAATAACATATAATTGATCATAAAACAGCAAACAAAATGTAAAATGATGAAGGACAGTCATAGCCATGATCAATTAAAAGTATCCTGATACTTTCCTTATTAGCACGACAACCAAAACACTATTAAACCTAACATATATAATCTTTCAATACAGTTTATCATGAACACATTAAAAAACTCTTCATTCATCATTATCATTTCACCTTGCTCACCAAAATCATGTGGCCATTGTAGATATCAGATATATCACTTTTAAGAATTACATTTTAAAAAGTACTACAATTTTAAAAATGTATAACGAGGGTAAGACTTTTCTAAAAACTTATTGTTATTTTTTCCATATAAAAAATTAATTATTATTAATTATAAAAAGGTCTCCCGTAAAATTTTGCTTTAGGCCCCAAGATATGTTGGGCCGGCCCTGCTTCAAAACCTTGGATCCCAACACATTCAGTCCAACCCCTTGAAATACTAACCTCGAAGGGATCCTTCTGATACTTTAGCTCACACAAATGCTTTTCTAAATTAGTTTCAATGATGTAGACCTGATCTAACATAGTGTTCTACATATATAATCCCATATTTTCTGGTAATATATAAGTCAGGAGATTTAATTTTTTTAAACCAACCACAATCAGAAAATACCTAAATAAATATAGAAAATTTAGATAAATCCCAAATGTGGAACAACATTAAGGTCCTCAGTCATGGTAAGCTCAAAGGTCACATCTTTTCGTAGAGATCGACTCTTTGTATGCCATGTAGGAAATTAGGAAGCATCAATGGTGTTCTTGTTTGCTATATCTGAAATTGATTTTTTCTCCCAGATATTTGAAAAAAATCTCATGATGACCTTGAAACCGAAAATATCTCATTACTTTACAAAATAACATGAAATTTTACTTAACTACGTCTATAAAATATTTCATAGACTATGAACAAAGCATGAGAATTCAGTTTACAAAGCTGGTGGGGATCACCAAGTGGACGACACGTAGTAAGTGATTTATGTATTGTTTTTGAAAACTGTATTTATATAATCTCAAAATATTTATTGTTATAAAAGTTTAATAAATAAAATCAATATTTTGAAAATAGAAAGTTATTAAACAAGTTTTTTCATTTTCTCTTCTCTCAAATAATTTTCAGTAAAAATATATTATATATCAAATAGTAGCTTTCTATTTTATTTTCATTCCCTCGTTTTTTTTTTATTTATAGTTCAGGCACAACACCATGAAGTGTTTTAAATGATCAGAAATGATATGTAATTTTTTCTTCTGATTTACAGTCGTGGCGAAACAATGAAAGTCTTTTTCTTTTTATCCCTCTTACACCGGAGGAAGAAAGTGCTGTTACCGCTGCATTTGAGAAGGATATCATTGTTAAGCACGAGAAGTCAAACATTCAGATCCCATCAGAGAATCCACTTCATGATTGTTTAGTAGTGACCTTTTTTATTATGTGATTATTTAGGATATCAAGGAACAAGGGTTCTTTTCTCTTCATTGGGTCAAGATACTGCAATGTTTTATCCTTTTTGTTTATAACAGCCAAGGTCCAATGTATGTTGTTGTTGATAGGTACAAATATCTGGTAAAGACAATAAATCAGTATGAAAACCAATTCACTTGGTTATAAGAAAAAGAAAAACTCAGTGCCTTAAACCGGGTGGATGGTTAAATGATGAGGTGATCATGTTTATTTATTACTTGTTAATTCTTTGGTTGAGTTACTGAAGAAGAGAAGAACTTGGTACCTAATTATATCATGAACTGACTTTGTTGCCTTGTGAAATTTAGTGATTGATCTACCTTAATTGTGCAGGTGATAAATTTGTACCTTTGTTTGTTCAAAGAGAGGGAGGAAAGAGAACCACAAAAGTTTTTGAAGTGTCATTTTTTCTCTACCTATTTCTATGCAAAGGTACAATACATGATTGTTTAGTAGTGGCCTAAAACAGGAATCCACTTCATGATTGTTTAGTAGTGACCTTTTTTATTATGTGATTTCTTCATGTTTTAGCACTCACTTGTGAATAAGAAAACCAAGTCAGGCCATAAATGAGGAAAAAATTAATGTCGTACATATGACATGTGTTTTATCTATATTTTTTTTTTGTAATTTAGTCATATTAGTTATGTTGATACTTCCTCATTTGAATGTTAATTTCCAGATAAGTGGCATTGAAGGTTATGATTACAACTCTGTCAGTAAATGGACGGACAAAATTGGATATGAACTACTTGAGTGCGACAAAGTAAATATGTTTGAACTGATTTTCATTTTTTTCTTTTTCTTATAACCAAGTGAATTGGTTTTCATACTGATTTATTGTCTTTGTTGGCGTTGTATGGTTGGCCTCATTTTGCTAAAACATGTGATCTTTCTTGATGTGGAACTACATGCTTCCACCATCCAGTATAAGCAAGATGTTAGGTACAATGCTTCAACATTGGATACCACATCCAGTAGGCCGGGCCTGTGTATGTTGAGATCTCGCGCCTAAGTTCTAAATATGGAATCCATAATAAATGATCGTTTGTGATAAGGAGCGTTGTCACGCATAATTATTAATGGATCTCGTGATCAAGTTTTGCTTACTAATCAGATCTTCAAGTTAAGGAAACAAAACATTTTAATCGAAGAATATTCCTTGAAGGATCCATTAATCAAGCTATGCCATTGAAGCCTAACTGAAGACCTAGCCTGAGCTCGTGAAGGCTATTTAAAGAAGGTTGAAGCCTTTGTTCAAACAACTGAAACCAGATTTGAGTATTACAAAGCGTGAGTTTAGGTTTTAGTATTGTGTCTATTGTGTTCTAAGTCTTGTGTTGATTTCCCACTAGACTAGGAACTGTGTGTTTGTGCATTGTAATATCTCTGGAGCTTCTAAGCAAGGAGATAGTGTGTGTATACCATTCTAAAGCTTTTAAGCACGGAAGTGGTGTGAGTGTTTTATGAAGTGTGTCTTCACATATTAAATCTAGTATTGTATGATCACAGTGGCTGTGGTCAAGAGGAGGTGAGCGGAGGTTCTCATACCTAGGTGTGTCTTAGGTAGGATATAGCACGGGTGGTGATTAGGTGAGAAGTCATAAACGGGAGGTTTATTGAGGGCTTCAAACTAATACTATCATAGTGGATTCACTCCTGGATTGGTATCCCCCAGAGTAGGCTTATGCTGAACTGGGTTAACAAATTACTGTGTTAATTTACTTTCAGTTTTGTTTAGTTTATTATTCCTTGTGTATGCGCTGTTTGATGTTGGATCATTGATTCACGCTTTAAAAAGTGTACTATAGTGGTGAAGCGTTGAGTACAACATCTTAATACTAGTGTGCCAGAATTACAATTGGCATCAGAGCAGGCACCCTGCTCGAAACTCAGGGTGAGCTTCAGGGACGGAAAATTCTGGTGAGATGGACAAGGAAGGAGGAACGGTTTCTAAACCACCACTGCTAACTGGGCCTGAGAACTATGACTACTGGAAAGCTAAGATGATGGTGTTTCTTAAATCCATTGATAGCAGAACATGGAAAGCTGTAGAAAATGGATGGGAACCCCCTAAGGTCATTGATAAGGATGGAAAGCTAACAGGTGAAATCAAGCCTAATAAAGACTATTCCAAAGACGAGGATGACCTAGCTCTGGGAAATTCAAAAGCCTTGAATGCCATATTCAATGGGGTGGACATCAACATGTTCAGACTTGTTAAACGATGCACTGTAGCCAAACAGGCGTGGGAAATACTCAGGAAAGCACATGAAGGAACCAACAAGGTAAAGCTGTCCAAACTTCAGATGCTTCGCACAAATTTTGAAAATCTGAGTATGAAGGAAGAAGAGACTATTCATGACTTTCACATGAATATTTTAGAATTTGCAAATTCATTTGATGCCTTGGGAGAACCCATATCAGATGAAAAGCTGGTGAGCAAAATTCTCAGATCTCTACCTAAGAGGTTTGACATGAAAGTAACAGCAATAGAAGAATCTCAGGATCTGGCCAACATTCAAGTGGATGAACTAATAGGCTCACTTCAAACCTATGAGATGAGCATAAACCAAAGAAAAGAGAAGAAAAACAAAAGTTTGGCTTTTACTTCTAATACTACAGAAGATGATGAGATAGATATGGAGAGTGATGAAAGTTTATCTGAAGCCATGGTGTTACTTGGTAGACAGTTCAACCGTATCATGAAGAGGATGGATAAAAGAAATAAATTCAATGGTCCAAACACCAAATCTGACTTCAACAATAAGTTCAATGGTCCAAGCACCAAATCTGATTCCAACAAACCTGTATCTACTCAAAGGAGGACCAGAAGTGATGACAAAAGTACTTCATCTAGAGGAGTTCAGTGTCATGAGTGCGAAGGATTTGGCCATATCAAATCTGAATGTCCTACTTTTCTGAAGAAGAAGAAGAGTCTTGCTGTTACTTGGTCAGATGAGGATGAGTCAGAAGAAGATGAAGGTGAATCTGCTAAACTTGTCAATGCATTGACAGGTGTCTATGAATCTGATGCTGAATCATGCGATGAAACATCATATGAAGAACTTCTGGCTACCTATAAGGACTTATTCATCAGGAGCAATGAATTCTGCAAAGCCTTGGAAAAACAAAAGGAGACAAATTGTCAACTTCAGGCCGAGAAGAATGAATGTCTGGATATAATTAAGACTCTCAACAAAGAGATTGAAAAGCTGAATGAAGACTTGGAGCATGCTAGAAAACAAGTTAGAGTTTTTGCATCAGGAGAAGAAAAGTTTCAAGCCATGCTGCTAAAACAAAGTGCTGGTAAGAAACCTATTGGCTTTGATTACGAGATAGTGGATCAAGAAATGGGTTACAACAAAGCTACAATCACTACCCCCATTGATAAAACTTTTCCTGTTAGTGGTGGGTTACTACCTCCTCATCCTCCCACACATCAGGGAACTGACACATGGTTAAAACCCAAGCAGCATGTCCAGACTAATTCAATGCCTCAACACCCGCCTCACCATCGATACAACAGGTCAAGATCTAGAACTAAAAGAAGGAATTGGAGGTGTCATTATTGTGGTAGGAAAGGGCACATTAGACCTTATTGCTACAAACTGTACGGCTATCCACAGAATTCACGGCCACTTGAACCCAAATCTGATAACGTGAATATCAAGAAAGAGTGGAAGAAGAAGGAAGATGGTGTAAGCCTGATAGCTCATACATCACTGCGGGCATCATCTAGACAAGATTGGTATTTTGACAGTGGATGCTCTAGACACATGACTGGAGTGGAAGGGTATCTAGCCAACCTAAGGTCCTATGCCACAAGCTTTGTAACATTTGGGGATGGAGCTAAGGGAGAAATAAAAGGAATTGGGAACCTAATTGATAATGGGTTACCAAACTTAGACAATGTTCTGTTAGTAAAAGGACTTACAGCAAATTTGATTAGCATCAGTCAACTATGTGACCAAGGCATGAAAGTGAACTTCACACAATCAGAATGTCTTGTTACAGATGAAGAAGGAAGACTGATAATGAAGGGAGTAAGGTCCAAAGACAATTGTTACTTGTGGGTGTCTGAAGAAGGAAATTATATGTCTACCTGCCTCATAAGCAAAAATGAGGAAGTCAAACTCTGGCATCAAAAGTTGGGTCATCTACACCTGAGAGGAATGAAAAAGGCCATAGCTGAAGAAGCAATCAGAGGATTACCCAAGCTAAAGATAGACGAAGGAACAATATGTGGAGAATGTCAGATAGGCAAACAAACCAAGGTGGCGCACCCAAGGCTTCAACATCAATCTACTACCAGAACACTTGAATTGTTACACATGGATTTGATGGGACCTATGCAGACTGAAAGTCTTGGAGGAAAAAGGTATGCTTTTGTTATGGTGGATGATTTCTCTAGATTTACATGGATAGACTTCCTTAGAGAAAAATCAGATAGTTTTGAAACATTTAGAAACTTATGTGTACAACTTCAAAGAGAAAAGGGGTCTGTCATCATAAGGGTCAGAAGCGATCATGGAAAGGAATTTGAGAATAGCAAATTCTATGATTTCTGTGCAGCAGAAGGTATCCAACATGAATTCTCTGCTCCCATAACACCACAACAAAATGGTGTAGTAGAGAGAAAGAATAGAACCATTCAAGAGTCTGCTAGGGTAATGCTTCATGCCAAGGGTCTTCCATATCAGTTCTGGGCAGAGGCTATGAGTACAGCCTGCTACATACACAACCGTGTAACACTCAAAAAGGGAACATCTGCAACCTTGTATGAATTATGGAAGGGAAGAAAGCCAACTGTGAAACACTTTCACATTTTTGGGAGTAAATGCTACATTCTTGCTGACAGAGAACCAAGACGAAAACTTGATCCTAAAAGTGAAGAAGGTATATTTCTGGGATATTCCTTGAATAGCAGAGCCTACAGGGTCTATAACACAAAAACCAAAGTCATTATGGAAACGATCAATGTTGTGATTGATGATGCACCATCCACCCAACCATCGGATGTGGAAACTGATGTTGAACCATCTCCTGACAACTCTGATGAGATGACACAAAGTGAAAAGCCTGAATTAAAAGGTGATGAATCTGATCAAGACTCTGCACCTGCCCCAGCAAAAGCACCATCTATTAGGACACAGAAGAATCACCCTAAAGATCTAATCATAGGTGATCCAGACCAGGGCATTGCTACCAGAAGAAAGATTGATGCTATCTCAAACACTTGTTTTGTATCAAAATTTGAGCCTAAAAACATAAAAGAGGCTCTTACTGATGAGTTCTGGATTGAAGCAATGCAAGAGGAATTGAATCAATTCAAGAGAAATGAAGTCTGGGACCTTGTTCCAAGACCACATGGAGTAAATGTCATAGGCACTAAATGGATATACAAGAATAAGTCTGATGAGAAGGGTACAGTAACAAGGAATAAGGCAAGACTGGTAGCTCAAGGCTACACTCAGGTGGAGGGAATTGACTTTGATGAGACCTTTGCTCCCGTGGCAAGACTAGAATCCATAAGGCTGCTTCTTGGTGTAGCTTGCATCCTCAAACTCAAACTCTACCAAATGGATGTCAAGAGCGCCTTTCTAAATGGGTATCTTCATGAAGAAGTATTTGTTGAACAGCCCAAAGGTTTCATAGATCCAAATCATCCGGATCATGTCTACAAACTGAAAAAGGCTTTGTATGGCTTGAAACAAGCACCAAGGGCTTGGTATGAAAGGTTAACTGAATTCCTGATTAACCAAGGATACAAGAAAGGTGGAAATGACAAGACCTTATTTGTCAAAGAAATGAATGGAAACTTGTTGATAGCACAGATATATGTTGATGACATAGTCTTTGGAGGGATGGCGGAACCGATGGTCCAACACTTTGTGAGACAGATGCAGTCTGAATTTGAGATGAGCTTGGTAGGAGAATTAACCTATTTTCTTGGATTACAGGTGAAACAGATGGAAGACACAATATTTGTGTCTCAAAGCAAGTATGCTAAAAATATCATAAAGAAATTTGGCATGGAAAATGCTGCACACAAAAGAACACCTGCTGCCACACATCTAAAATTAACCAAGGATGAGAAAGGTGTAGATGTAGACCAAAGCCTGTATAGAAGCATGATAGGGAGCCTACTGTACCTCACAGCAAGCAGGCCTGACATCACCTTTGCTGTTGGTGTATGTGCTAGGTACCAAGCTGAGCCAAAGATGAGCCATCTTACACAAGTAAAAAGAATCTTGAAGTATGTCAATGCAACTTCTGATTATGGAATAATGTATTCCCACACCAACAATGCCAGGTTGATGGGATATTGTGATGCAGATTGGGCTGGATGTGCAGATGACAGAAAAAGCACCTCTGGTGGATGCTTTTACCTAGGAGAAAATCTTATCTCATGGTTTAGCAAGAAACAAAACTGTGTTTCTCTATCCACTGCAGAGGCTGAGTACATTGCAGCTGGGAGTAGTTGCTCTCAATTATTGTGGATGAAGCAGATGCTTAAGGAATACAATGTTGAACAGGATGCTCTAACATTGTACTGTGACAATTTAAGCGCCATAAATATTTCAAAAAATCCTATACAGCACAGTAGAACAAAGCATATTGACATTCGTCATCACTTTATCAGGGATTTAGTAGAGGAAAATATTGTGAAGTTGGAGCATGTTGCAACTGAAGAACAGGTAGCTGATATTTTTACCAAAGCTTTAGATGCAAATCAGTTTGAAAGACTTAGGGGCAAATTGGGGATTTGCCTATATGAGGAATTATAGCAGTTAAGGCATTATGTGCGCGCAACCGTTTTGTTCTCCAAATTTCATCTATTGGCGCACGTAAATCAAGGAAAGACAAAAAATACTTTCCATAACTGCTCTATTACACGCTATCAACTCTCATATCATCATTATTTCGTTCCAAAACTTTCAACTTCCTCTGAACTTTCTGCTGCGATCCTCAAACACAAATCATCATCTCAAATCATCAAAAATCTCAAAAACTTCAACAAGTCCTTTGTGAAAATGTCTCAATCTTCCGGTTCCGCTCAGATCAAAAACAAAATTGCTGATACTGTGAAAACAAGATCAAAGTCTAAGAAGGAAGGAACAACTGTTGTGGTAGATGCGATGCCTTTATCAAGTATTCCTGCAACTACTTCTAAGAAGAAGAAATCGGCAAAATCCACTAAGAAAGTAAGTGAATCGTCTCCCTCAATCTCTATTAAGTCTGATTCTGTTAGGTCTAAGAAGAAGAAACCCCAATCTCCCATAAAAAGGGGTTTGAGCATGTCTGATCTATACTTGAATAAGGATCTTTCTGAAACTGCGAATGTGGAATCGCATGATGTTGCCTCCGGCAAAAATGCGAATGTTGAATCGTCTGTTAAGTCTGTGTCTGAAAAGGTGAATCAAGAAAACCCTTCTGTTGAGGAAAACCCTAGTTCTGTTGAAACCCTAGGAAAAACCCAAAATATTGCTGAGAATGTTGGTGTGAGCAATAATCCTAGTGTTCCTGAGAGTATGACAGTTCCCACGAATGTCATAACTGATGTTGTTGAAAAATCTCAAGAAAAGGCTGTTGTAACCGATGCCCCAACTGGTGTTGAACCATCCTCTATACCAACTGATGCTGAGAAGGATGTTGAAGCATCCAAAGGAGGATCTAGCCCACATGCTAACACTGCCACTGGGTCGTTTGGCAGTGGATCTAATACTGAAGCTTCCACTGAAGAGGAAGTTAACAAAGAAAGTACTCCTGAAGATGTGGCTGATTCTGAACCAGAAAATGAAGCTGGTGAAGATTCTGAGAAAACCACCAATGAAGAGCAGGACATAGTAGATGTTGATGAAGTCCCCTCTGAAGAAGATCTGCAACCTCCACCTACTCAGAAAGGAATTGGGAGAAGACTGAGAAGCAGGACCACTACACCTGCACCTGCTGTTACCACTACCCCTGCTGTCACCAAGAAAGCAAAGGACACTACTCTGAAGCCTGTCAAGTATGGGCCTAAGAAAAGTTGGAGCAAGTCTATACCTCCTCCTGAAAAGAAAAAGGGTGTACTGAAAAGAAAGAGTGCACCATCAAGTGACTCTGAATTTGAAGCTGAAAAGGATGACTCAAGCATCAAGCCTCCTGCTAAGAAGGCTATGTCTGCTAAGAAGGCCATGCCTCAATCTGTTGCTCCTGACATTGAAGACTTTCCTTGTGACAATGTTTCATTTCATCTTCCATCCTATGCTCAACGATGGGGAATCATTTGCAAACGAAGATTGGCTCTGGAAAGGGAACTAGGTAAAGATATTCTGGAATGTGAAGAGATTGTGAGTTTGATCAATGATGCTGGATTGATCAAAACTGTGTGGGGCTTAGGCTCCTGTTATGAAAAGCTGGTTAGGGAGTTTGTTGTCAACATCCCTATAGGTTGTGACAATCCCTTGGACAAAGAATTTCAGAAGGTATATGTTCGAGGAAAATGTGTGACATTCTCTCCAAGTGTGATCAACAAGGTGCTGGGTAATGCTGATGATCCTCACCCTGACATAGATGTATCTGACAATGTGGTCTGCAAAACTATCACAGCTGAAAAGGTGAAAACCTGGCCAAAGAAGGAGAAGGTACCAGCTGTCAAGTTAACCCAAAAGTATGCAATTCTGAATCGTATTGCATCTGTCAACTGGGTTCCTACTACACATGCATCTGACATTGCAACAAATCTGGGTAAGCTCATTTATATGATTGGTACTGGTACTAAGTTTAATGCTGGTCTATATATTTTCAATCAAGTTGTGCAGCATGCTAAGACCTCTGTCACCAAGCAACCCATTGCATTTCCAACTTTGATCTGTGACATCATCTTGTCCCAACATCCGAATATAAGACATGAGGATGAGTCTGCTAAGAAAAGGGCAACTCCTCTGGCCATTCATCAGAAGCTGTACAGTAAACAGCATGCTCCAGATATTGCTGGACCATCAAATGCTGCTGCTGACACTCCTATGACAAGGAAGGAGATGATTGCTATGCTGGAAGCAAACTGTAAGGAACTAGATGAAAAGAAGTTGCAGTTTGAAAGGATGATACATGCTCTCAGGGTTGAAGAGGCTGCAGCTCAAGCAGCTGATGCAGATGATGATGGTTCTAGTGGTGGAGAAGAAGCTGACTCAGATACTGAAGGAGAAGAAAGTGATTCCTCCCCAAGTGCTTCTGTGTAATTCTGATGTTTTCTTATTTGGATTTTATCTTTTTGTTTTGCATGTCTGTGGGCTGAGCCCTGAATTTAGCACCTAGTGTGCATGGTTTGTAATATTTTGTCTGCACTTTCTGTTCTGCTACTATCTGCACGGTCTTTGGATATTTTTTTATGCAGTTCCCATTTTGTCTATTTTATGGCTAAAAAGGGGGAGTAGTTATTGTATGCCATAATAGAGCTTGATGTGCCATCAGATGCTGGATCATCTGAATACTCCTATGCATGAATTAAGGGGGAGTAAGACGAACTTGGTACTCGATTCTATTCTTGAGGGGGAGCAATATTCTTGCTTAGCACACAATGTGCTACTGCATGTTGAAGCATCATCTGTTCCTGAGAATTTATTTTTCTCAGTTTTGAGGGAATTTATTTTTCCCCAGTGTTTCTTTTATGAGAATCTTATACTCTCTATTGGCAAATCTCTATGAGGCTCTTGTGCTTATCCTTCCGCTGTTGCATGCCTCTGAAGTTCTAATGTGATACATGATAAATATGCTATTTGTTTTTGAGGGGTTATTAAAACAAGCATGTTAAATTATTCTACTTTACTTCATGACTGTGTGCCTACGTTGAGTTGAAGAAAAGGTAGCCTGTGTATCCCTTTAGGACGGTTGAAATTATCTTAGGATGTTTTAGCCAAAAATTGCCAAAGGGGGAGATTGTTGGCGTTGTATGGTTGGCCTCATTTTGCTAAAACATGTGATCTTTCTTGATGTGGAACTACATGCTTCCACCATCCAGTATAAGCAAGATGTTAGGTACAATGCTTCAACATTGGATACCACATCCAGTAGGCCGGGCCTGTGTATGTTGAGATCTCGCGCCTAAGTTCTAAATATGGAATCCATAATAAATGATCGTTTGTGATAAGGAGCGTTGTCACGCATAATTATTAATGGATCTCGTGATCAAGTTTTGCTTACTAATCAGATCTTCAAGTTAAGGAAACAAAACATTTTAATCGAAGAATATTCCTTGAAGGATCCATTAATCAAGCTATGCCATTGAAGCCTAACTGAAGACCTAGCCTGAGCTCGTGAAGGCTATTTAAAGAAGGTTGAAGCCTTTGTTCAAACAACTGAAACCAGATTTGAGTATTACAAAGCGTGAGTTTAGGTTTTAGTATTGTGTCTATTGTGTTCTAAGTCTTGTGTTGATTTCCCACTAGACTAGGAACTGTGTGTTTGTGCATTGTAATATCTCTGGAGCTTCTAAGCAAGGAGATAGTGTGTGTATACCATTCTAAAGCTTTTAAGCACGGAAGTGGTGTGAGTGTTTTATGAAGTGTGTCTTCACATATTAAATCTAGTATTGTATGATCACAGTGGCTGTGGTCAAGAGGAGGTGAGCGGAGGTTCTCATACCTAGGTGTGTCTTAGGTAGGATATAGCACGGGTGGTGATTAGGTGAGAAGTCATAAACGGGAGGTTTATTGAGGGCTTCAAACTAATACTATCATAGTGGATTCACTCCTGGATTGGTATCCCCCAGAGTAGGCTTATGCTGAACTGGGTTAACAAATTACTGTGTTAATTTACTTTCAGTTTTGTTTAGTTTATTATTCCTTGTGTATGCGCTGTTTGATGTTGGATCATTGATTCACGCTTTAAAAAGTGTACTATAGTGGTGAAGCGTTGAGTACAACATCTTAATACTAGTGTGCCAGAATTACAGTCTTTACCAGATATTTGTACCTATCAACAACAACATACATTGGACCTTGGCTGTTATAAACAAAAAGGATAAAACATTGCAGTATCTTGACCCAATGAAGAGAAAAGAACCCTTGTTCCTTGATATCCTAAATAATCACATAATAAAAAAGGTCACTACTAAACAATCATGAAGTGGATTCCTGTTTTAGGCCACTACTAAACAATCATGTATTGTACCTTTGCATAGAAATAGGTAGAGAAAAAATGACACTTCAAAAACTTTTGTGGTTCTCTTTCCTCCCTCTCTTTGAACAAACAAAGGTACAAATTTATCACCTGCACAATTAAGGTAGATCAATCACTAAATTTCACAAGGCAACAAAGTCAGTTCATGATATAATTAGGTACCAAGTTCTTCTCTTCTTCAGTAACTCAACCAAAGAATTAACAAGTAATAAATAAACATGATCACCTCATCATTTAACCATCCACCCGGTTTAAGGCACTGAGGGTCTGTTTGGTTCAACATAGGGGGAGGGGAGGGGAGGGGAGGTATTTTAATGAAGGTGAGGGGAGGGGAGGTGAAATTTGTACTTACACATATGTTTGGTTCAAAAGAAGGAAGGGGAGGGGAGGTGAGGGATTTTAAGATATATGTTTGGTTCAAGAGGGTGAGGGGATAGATTTTAAAACTAATTTACTTTTTTATCCTTATAATTTTCATGTAGTCTGACAATTTTATAGCTACTTGGTGTGAATTAACCTATATATCCGCAATATTTTCTCAATTTTTATGATTGATCTAACCCAAAAATAATATTTATAAGTTTAAATTACCTATAAATATATTTAAAAGAATTTTTTGATAATTATTAACAAAAAAAAAACCTTGTACTGATACTAATATTGTACAAAAAAAGTAATATTTATTTATAAGTATAAAGATCTTGTACTAATACTAATATTGTAAAAAAAAAAAACTCTTGTATTATAAGTTATAACGTAACAAAGTTAATGATATTTTAAAAAATATAATAGTGCATATAAATACTAACTAATATGATGGAGGTACAAAGTAAGTAACAACGTTGATTTTCTATAAAAAAAATATAACAACGTTGATTCAAAAAATTATATGAACTTTACAAGATAACAATGTAATACAAAAAAAATTAGCACAATAGTTTATGAATATAAAAAGACATGTGTAACAATAAAAAAAAGTTTGAAAAAAAAATTAGAACTAAAAAATGGATAATTTTGGCATTTTAAAATAATTATGAGGACAATTATGTCAAAATAATTAAAATGGTAATGATATCTTTCTCCTTCCCTCCCCTCCCCTCCAAATCCCCCCAATTTGGGGGGAAGCAAAAATTGGGATTTGGAGGTATTTTGCTCACCTCCTCTCACCTCCCCTCCCCTCCTAAAAATTGAACCAAACACAATTAATTTAAAATATACCCTCACCTCCCCTCCCCTCCCCTCCAAAACCCCCGAACCAAACAGACCCTGAAGTTTCTCTGATGGGATCTGAATGTTTGACTTCTCGTGCTTAACAATGATATCCTTCTCAAATGCAGCGGTAACAGCACTTTCTTCCTCCGGTGTAAGAGGGATAAAAAGAAAAAGACTTTCATTGTTTCGCCACGACTGTAAATCAGAAGAAAAAATTACATATCATTTCTGATCATTTAAAACACTTCATGGTGTTGTGCCTGAACTATAAATAAAAAAAAACGAGGGAATGAAATACCAAAACATACCTTATGTTCTTTATATCCACGCGGTGTTTTTATCGCTCTTGGTACTAGTTGAATAGTACCAGGCGTAGCAATACCTCGCATTCGTTTTGGTTTTGGCACATTAGGACTGATCCCCCTCTCTAACTCAGTATGGAGCCTTGATCCCCTGAAATTGGAATAATTGGGATCATGCTCTAAATAATCTTGATTTCTCGGCCATCATGATTTCTTGGCCTTAGCCATGGCAAAAAATGAAGCGTTGAGATAGCACTGATTGAGAGCGTAGTTAACGTAAAAAATTATGTTAACAGAGACGTGAATGTTTTTATCCTATTTTTTTATAATTAGCGTTGAATATTGGGGTTTTAATCCATGTGTTCACCTATGATTGGCAAACAGTAAGACCAGCACCTAAGGTATTGTACATAAGTTTTACCCTAAAACAACATCTCAGAAGATAAATCAACAAACCAAACATATCATCATTACACCAAAAAAATGACAAAATGACAGAAAAATATCCATACATGGATCTGACAGATGAAAGAACTTGACTAAAATATCTGAGTTAAAATTGCTCAACTAACATATAGCTAATACTCTACCTTACTTTTTTCGCCACTGTTTTTTTATAGGAGTTGGTGATATATACCTTTTAGGCCTTCCAATGGCTTCTCTGTTTCTGAGCGTAGGTCCATTGCCATCATTCACATTATTTCCAGCAGTGTCAGTTTCGCCCCCCTGAATTTGGGTAAAAATAAACTGTTATGTGCCTAGTTCCCCTACCGGCTCCCTAAATTTAATAAAAAATAATAATAACATTACCTGTGGTTTTTGCGATGCAGGTGGCCGTGAAGACCTCTCTTCATCCTCTCCATTTCCAGCAATGGCATCCTCAAAATCATTGTCCATCCCTTTGCCATCATTCACATTATTTCCAGCAGTGTCAGTGTCGCACCTCTCTTCATCTCCATTTCCAGCAATGGCATCCTCAGAATCATTGTCCATCCCTTTGCCATCATTCACATTATTTCCAGCACTGTCAGTGTCGCGCCCCTGAATTGGGTAAAAAAAAACTGTTATGTGCCTAGTGAAATTGCAAACAAAAGAATGCCAAATCCACAAAAAATATAAGCAAAAAAATTAATTATATTATATAAAAATATGTTAAATTTGTTCTGTGCCTTACTTGCCACCGGAAGATTAATAAAAAATAATAATAACATTACCTGTGGTTGTTGCGATGCATCCTGGGAATCATTGTCCATCCCTTCACACCGTCCACTTCCATCATTTTCAGCAGTGATGTTAGTGTTGGCCCCCTGAATTGGGTGAAAAAAAATTGTTATGTGCCTAATTCCCCTAAGAGTGTATGTAATGTAAAATAAACATATGCAAATAGTGTGTGTAATGTAACTTCACAACATATGCAATGAAGCATCAATCAACCTGATCCATCTCAGAACCAGAGTGGCTTATGATTGACAGCTCATATATGAAATTGCAAACAAAAGAATGCCAAATCCAAGGATAAAAAGGGAAGGCATATGCAGCGGCAGAGTGGAGAAATGAAAATCAAAGGTTGCATAGCAAAACATTGTCTCCTAATACCATGTTAAGTAGCAGAAGCCAAAAGCTGAAAGTGGAGAAACAGATCAAATGAACTGCTAACCTTAACAAACTTAACTATCAACTGCTCTAAAGTAGATTTATCTGTATATATATATATATATATATATATATATATATATATATATATATATATATATATATATATATATATATATATATATATATATATATATATATATATATATATATATATATATATATATATGAGGAGGGTTATATTGACTCCAAGAGTAAGTTTTATAACTTACCCCAAATCTTGACCTTTGATTTTAATTCCAATTAATGGCTAAGATGGATTGATAATAATTGTTAAGGTGAGATCTATTCCTTTGTTGCACTTGAAAATCAAGATTATCAAAACATACTTTAAATAGAATATATTAACTCTAGCAATTAATTGTAAGTACACAATTATTTTTTTTACGAATAAACCATTTTTTTTTTTGGACACTTTAAGTACAACATTTCTTTTTCTTTTTTTTTTGTTGACAATACACCATTTATTTCATGTGTGCTCTTTTCTTCTCTTTGCCTATACACCTAATTTTATGTTTATTCAATCCGCGTTTATGTGTTGGACCATAGTGATGATTTTTTTGGATTTTTATATCTTTTGCTTTTGAACTTTTAGCTCTTATTATGCTTATGGTAAGAGTTAATGTTGGTTATTTAATTTATTTTTTTGGTACATAATATTGGTTATTTATTTGTGTTATGTGTTTTATTCATGTGTTCCTTTGCCGTTGCTATGTTGAACTATTTTAAATGGAGTTGATTATTTTATTGTATATTTTTTATAAGAAAATGTACCAATTATTGTTATTTTTATGCAATCATTTGTTTACCTTTTTTTTTTGGTTTAAAATTTGTTTTCTTTTTTTTGTTGGTACAAATGTTATCATTTGTATTTTTATACTTTTTTTTTTGGTAGAGTATTTTTATCCTTTCTACTATGCAATTTATTATGCGTATAAAAAATTAACAAAGGCGAAGAATCATTATTTTGATAATTTTGATTTTTGATAATTAATGGTTTAATTTCTTCTTTTTTTATGGTAGAAGAATTCATTAATTCATTCTATTTGAGGTATGTTTTGATCATCCTTATTTTCCAGTGCAACAAAGAAATAAGTCTCACCTTAATAATTATTATCAATCAATCTTAGCCATTAATTGGAATTAAAATCAAAGGTCAAGATTTGAAGTAAGTTATAAAACTTACTCTTGGAGTCAATATAACCCTCCTCTATATATATATATATATATATATATATATATATATATATATATATATATATATATATATATATATATATATATTATCTTTTATGCAGTTAAACACAACAAATCTATTTGTTGCAACTTCAAGTTTCAAAACGAAAGTGAGGACGAATATACGGATTCTATAGCTGATCTACAAGAAGACATAATGAAGCGGACACCTTTAACCACAAAACTAAGTTCACCGTTCACCGGAATTTTATCGGTCACCCCTCCAAAAAAAAGGAAGACAAGATAAAAAGGTGTATATTTCTTTCCTTTCCTTTTTTTTGAATTAGACACTTTTGAAGAGTAAAAAGGTGGTTTGTTTATTTAACTTCGAGCTCAGTGCATGTATCTTCTCAAGTAAGAATAATAATAACAATGAGTTTGTTTAGCTCTAACTACTTTAACATGCATCATCCTTTTGCAGTCAAGAAGGAAGTTTGATACGATAGCACTCCATAACAACACTACAAGTCATGACACAACTATGGGCCTCCCTAAGAGAATTATCAAAAGGCCCATCCACTTGGAAGATTATGTCACCAATCTCAAGCCCATTAATAACAACATGTAGAAGCTCTTTTGTCCTTGATAACCGTTGTAGAGCTTAGACAGTTGTAGCACTATCTTTAATAGTCCTTTTATTTGTCTTTATCTTAATTGTCCTTTTTATGAGCTGTCATCGATCAGGAATCCTAGGAGCTTTTGTTGTGCTGCCACTTTGTATAAGTTGAGCATTGAATGAATAAAAAAGCATTGAATTTTCAGAATATTATTTTTATAGTTTAGAATAGCCTAGCATATAATTTTATCCCTTATCAATTGGTGCTCTCATTGCTCTCTTGAACTTCCTCCATCTTCCATCATGTCTGAAACACCACCGCCACCTCTAACACCCCTTGAAACAGCGGTGATGGCCTTAGCTGCTAAAATCGACGCCTTAGCAGGAGATCTTTCCTCCCTCCGAAACAACACATCCACTTCTTACACCCAAACACCACCCCCATACAATACACCACCACCACCTCCACCACCACCTCCACCACCACCACCACCACCACCACCAAATAACGACCGCCACCGACCTCATATGAAACTGGAAGTACCACGTTTTGACGGTCAAGATGCCATTGGCTGGATCTTCAAAATAACTCAGTTTTTTGATTTTCATAACACACCGGAAAACGACTGTCTCACTATAGCGTCATTCTACATGGATGGTCCAGCTTTGAGTTGGTTCCAATGGATGACACGAAATAACCTCATAAACTCATGGCATGATCTTCTCCTGACCCTGGAAACCCGTTTTGCCCCTTCATTTTATGATGACCCTCGCGGAGCCCTGTTCAAACTTACTCAAACAGGATCTGTCAACCAATACCTCAATGACTTTGAAAGAATTGCTAATCGTGTTATGGGTTTGCCTCACCCGTTCCTCCTCAGTTGTTTTATCTCTGGACTATCGCCGGAAATACGCCGGGAAGTTCAAGCCTTGCAACCCATCTCTCTCCCTCACGCCACAGCTTTGGCTAAGATACAAGAAGACAAAATCAATGATCGTCGCCGAACCTTTCGCCTTAACAAACCCACTGCTTCGTCCACACCAACACAAAATACCTCTAACAACACATTCACTTTCCCCACTACTCAACATAGTCCTAACACAACCCCTTCCACTTCCAAAGTTAATTTCAAAAAACTCTCACCTGAAGAATTAATTTCTCGCCGCGAACGAGGTTTATGTTATAACTGCGACGAGAACTTCACCACTGGTCATCGGTGTAAAGGCCGTTTTTTTTTTACTTATATCTGAGAACGACGACATTCACACACCTTCAGAACCATTGTTGAGTCCTGCTATTGAAGAAATTGCTTCCCCTCCCTCACCTGACCCAGAAGCCCCAGCACAATTAAGCCTTCACGCTATGTCTGGCTCCTCCAATCACAACACCATTCGAGTTACCGGAACTATCAACAAACACTCTGTTGCAGTCCTTGTTGATGGCGGCAGTTCTCACAACTTCATTCAAACCCGCATCACCAAATTTCTAGGCCTCAACCCCACACCCACACACACACCCCTTCGTGTCATGGTAGGCAGCGGCGACACCCTAGAGTGTACCCAAAAATGCAGTCAAGTCCCGCTTTCCATACAAGGCCAGCCCTTTGCTGTGGACCTCTTTGTTCTTCCTTTAGGGGGTGCAGAAATTGTTTTAGGAGCCCCTTGGCTTAAGAGCCTTGGCCCAGTTCTCATGGATTATTCTAACTTATCTATGACCTTCACCTTAGCAGGACAACCCATTACATTCCACTCAGATGCTCCCTTCAAACCAAATGATGTCTCCTTACCACAGATGAAACGTTGTGTTCAAACTCACGCACTCTCATCTCTTTTCCAACTGCAAATCCTACCCTCCTTGTCTCAACAAAACGAACCAGTCACCATCACATCTCCTCAACCACCAGAGCTCACCTCTCTCCTTACCAACTTCACCCAACTATTCGACCAGCCTCCCAAACTACCACCAAATCGCCATACCAACCACCAAATACATCTCATCCCTAATTCCTCACCTGTCAACGTACGTCCTTATCGCTACCCATATCACCAAAAGTTTGAAATTGAAAAGCAAGTCACTGAAATGCTATCCTCTGGCCTCATCCAACCTAGCCGAAGCCCTTTCTCGTCCCCGGTATTACTTGTCAAAAAGAAGGATGGATCTTGGCGTTGTTGTGTTGACTACCGAGCCCTCAACGCAATCACCATCAAAGACCGTTTCCCTATGCCAACCATTGACGAACTCCTAGACGACCTCGGTGGAGCATCTTGGTTCTCGAAACTTGACTTACAACAAGGCTTTCACCAAATCCGAATGAGTTCTGATGATATCCCAAAAACAGCATTCCGCACCCACCATGGTCATTATGAATATCTTGTTATGCCATTCGGGCTTTGCAATGCCCCGTCAACCTTCCAAGCCACCATGAACGACCTCTTACAACCCTTCCTTCGAAAATTCGCAGCTGTGTTTTTTGATGATATCCTCGTCTTTAGTCCCACCCTTACCGACCATTTGCTACATTTAGAACAAGTTCTCAACCAACTTGCCTCTGCTGATTTTTCTCTCAAACGCTCTAAGTGTCTTTTTGGGCAACGACAACTTGAGTATCTTGGTCATATCATTTCTCAGCACGGCATCCAAGCCGACCCTTCCAAACTTCAAGCCATGGTCGAATGGCCGACCCCTACCTCCATCACTTCCCTCCGTGGTTTCCTTGGCCTTACCGGATTTTACCGAAAATTCATCAAAGGTTACGCCTCCATCGCCACACCTCTCACTAACCTCCTCAAAAAAGACTCGTTTTTTTGGAACGATGAAGCACAAACTGCTTTTGACTCCTTAAAAAAGGCCATGACTGAAGCCCCTACCTTATCCGTCCCAAACTTTTCCATTCCTTTTGACCTTGAAACTGATGCATCCGGAAAAGCTATGGGCGCCGTTTTAATGCAGCTGAGCCATCCAATCGCCTTTTTCAGTAAACAGTTCTGCCCCCGCCTTCTCCGATCTTCTACCTATGTTAGAGAGCTTCATGCCATTACCACCGCCGTTAAAAAATGGCGTCAATACCTACTAGGCCATCCTTTTACCATCCACACCGACCACAAGAGCCTCAAGGAATTAATTTCGCAAGTCATTCAAACGCCGGAACAGCAGGTATATCTTTCTAAACTTCTTGGTTACGATTTTAAAATTCAGTATAAATCTGGAAAGGCTAACGTGGTGGCAGACGCATTATCACGTGTTGACAGTCCCACTTGTCTCACTCTTACTATGCCCCACTTCATTTTTTTGGATGAATTACGCCTATCTCTTCAGCCATCCACTGAATTCACCACCCTCTTCCACCAAGTTCAACAAAATCCTTCCACTTACCCAAACTATAAAACCCATCAAGGCCTTCTTTTTTATAAAAATAAAATTTGGCTCAATTCATCCAACCCCTTTAAACAGAGGCTTCTCCAAGAATTTCATAACTCTCCCCTTAGTGGTCACATGGGCATCCAAAAGACATACATTCGCCTCCATGAAAATTTCTATTGGCAAGGTATGCGCGATGATGTCAAACACTTTGTCTCAAATTGCCTAACATGTCAAGCTACTAAATATGAAACAAAAAAACCAGCAGGCCTCCTCCAACCCTTACCCGTACCTTCGGCTATATGGGAGGATCTCTCTCTCGATTTCATTACCGGCCTTCCCCCATCCCATGGCTTCACTGTTATTTTAGTTGTTGTTGACAGGTTTTCTAAAGGAGCTCATTTTGGGGCTCTCCCATCAAGTTTCTCAGCATATAAGGTTGCTGCCTTATTTCTGGACATTATTTGCAAACACCATGGTTTACCTAGGAGCCTTGTGTCTGACCGTGACCCTATCTTCATCAGCCGTTTCTGGCGTGAACTCTTCAAACTTAGCGGCACCAAACTTCGTATGAGCACATCTTATCATCCCGAAACCGACGGCCAAACTGAAGTTCTTAATCGCATCTTGGAACAATACTTGCGCTCTTTTGTCCACTCCAAACCAACCCATTGGCACCAATTCTTACCTCTTGCTGAATGGTCATATAATACAACATCTCATTCTGCCACGGGTCGTTCACCTTTTGAAATAACCTTTGGCAAACCCCCACCCTCCATACCCTCTTACCTCCTAGGTTCTTCTAATGTTGAAGCTGTTGACACTTTACTCACCACCAGACAACACACTATCACTCTCCTTCAACGCAAGCTACTTAAGGCACAAGAGACAATGAAATTCTATGCGGATCAAAAACGTCGAGAGCTCTCATATGCTGTTGGCGACTTTGTCTATGTCAAACTCCGACCTTATCGCCAGCAGTCCCTCACAGGTTCTACATACTCCAAACTGTCCAAGCGATTCTATGGCCCTTACAAGATTGTTGAACGCATCGGACCTGTTGCATATAAGTTGGAACTACCTCCTCAATCCAAAATACATCCGGTCTTCCATTGCTCCTTACTCAAGCAGCACCGTGGCCCTCTCACAGCAGCACCAGATGACCTCCCTCCGTCCAATGTCGACAATCAGCCAGTCATTCAGCCCTTAGCTATCCTTGACTCGAGAACGGATCACAACATTAATCCACCTCAGCGCCAGGTTTTGGTTCAATGGCTTGGTTTACTTCCCGAAGATGCCACATGGGAGGATTGGAACACACTCAACTCCAACTTTCACCTTGAGGACAAGGTGAATTTTCCAGCAGGAAGTGATGATACGATAGCACTCCATAACAACACTACAAGTCATGACACAACTATGGGCCTCCCTAAGAGAATTATCAAAAGGCCCATCCACTTGGAAGATTATGTCACCAATCTCAAGCCCATTAATAACAACATGTAGAAGCTCTTTTGTCCTTGATAACCGTTGTAGAGCTTAGACAGTTGTAGCACTATCTTTAATAGTCCTTTTATTTGTCTTTATCTTAATTGTCCTTTTTATGAGCTGTCATCGATCAGGAATCCTAGGAGCTTTTGTTGTGCTGCCACTTTGTATAAGTTGAGCATTGAATGAATAAAAAAGCATTGAATTTTCAGAATATTATTTTTATAGTTTAGAATAGCCTAGCATATAATTTTATCCCTTATCAAAGTTAGATAAGGAGGGGAGTCAAATTGCAGATAGATGAAGAACACAACAAATATTTTTCTATGTGTGTTTTGTACTAATAGCCACCCTAGTGGGAAATAATTCCAGTTGCGTTTTTCACTTGATTCCCCACTAGTAGCATTTACCTTTAAATTTGTCTGAACCATTGGAGTTGGGACACGTCCTTTTGAAACATTGAAAAAAAGGACAAATCTATTTTATTTTTTTTAAGATTATTGTGTCTGTATATGTATATATATATATATCTTTTATGCAGTTAAACACAACAAATCTATTTGTTGCAACTTCAAGTTTCAAAACGAAAGTGAGGACTGAATATACGGATTCTATAGCTGATCTAATACACACAGTTTTGCTTCCTCCTTCCTCCTGGTTCTATGTAACACACACAGTTTTCCACCTGGTTCTATAGACACACACAGTTTTGCTTCCACCTGGATCTATGTAACACACACGGTTTCCCTTTATCAAAATTTATTTTTTCTAAAATCATGTATTAAATACATTACATATTAATTTGTCAAAAACAAAAACTATGTGCAAGAAAAAATTTATAGGACCAAAAATGTAATATAAGATTGAAGCAAGAGAAATGTATTTTTCATATATAATAATAATAATAATAATAATAATAATAATAATAATAATAATAATAATAATAATAATAAAAGATGATTATACACACACAAGAGGATGAATCAAATTAAGCAAATAAATATAGTATATACTTATACCTCGCGACCATTCACTCTCTCCCTTCTCGCAATCTTATTTATTTGAGCCGCTATAGTCAAACCTTCCATTTCACTACAATACTGGTCAATATCCATCATGAGCTTGTTTTGTTTAGCCGTATTAAGTGTTGGGAAAAACCGGCATAGAGAAAATAAATAAACGCAATCAACAACACAAGAATATAACGTGGAAACTCCAAAACCGGAGAAAAAACCACGGCCGTTGTCAAAACCGACAACCAGAGAATAAACACTATGTGAAAATTGTTACAACACATAGACTACCCTCAACCTTCCCTTGGCCCCCAATACACCCACACTCTCCAAAGCAAATACCTAACTACATCTCTCAACCCTCTAATACAAGAGTACAAGAGAAAAACAAAAAAGTCAGATATAAGCTTAAAGTGCTACTGACTGGTGCAATTATAAACAAAGAACTTAGGTCCATTATATAGCTTTGATTTCCTCCTTGCTTCACAATTCTAAGCGATGTGGGACTTTCAATAGCTATTTTTTAACCTCCTTCTTTTTCTTCATTAGCAATGTGGGACTTACATTGCAATCAATCCCAACAATCTCCACCTTGATTGTAATGGTCTTCAATCTTCATTGTCTACACCGACAATCATTATCTTCTGCTTCCATTGTCTATACCGACAATCATTGTCTTCACCGACAATCATAATTCTCATTGTCTATACCGACAAATTAAATTATCATACTCCACCATAAAGAGTATACTCCACTTGGAACTAAACCATCCCAAGAATTTTCTTCACTTGAAACTAAACAATCCCAAGATTTTTCTTCACTTGGAACCAAGCCATCCCAAGAATTTCATCTCGAAACTTCGCTGAAAATTTATGGTGCAACTTCCATGTTGGCTTTCTCTGGAAGTTCATCAGCCATCGAGATAACCGCGTACCTTGCATCAATGCCAACCAATGCCCGCACACTATCATCACACACCTTGCATCCATGTCAACCGATGCCCATGTGTCACTTGAACAACTTCAAACTGCTCTGAAACCACCTTCAGGCCATTGTTAGGCTCCAACAATTTCAGTTTAGTTACATCACCTAGTAAACCTTGTTTCACTAGTCCAACTAAACTCATGTCACTAACAAGTACCCACCCGAAGATCCACAACTTAACCAAAACATGAGAATCACCACTAGTAACAAATGCATAACCAATAATAGTAGAACTATCTAACAAGTAATCTACCTACTATCTATGCATCAAAGTTCAAGAAAATATCTCGCACTGTGTTAAAAGAAACTCACCCATACCTTGAACCTTACAAGCTTTCCGTCACCAAGATGAACAACTCCACCTTCAACTAGCTCTAGGGATTCAAAAGTATTTCTTCTTCAAACACATGTGATAGGAGCTTCCAAAGTCCATGACTCAACACTCCACCGATTCTCAACTTCCACTAGCACCTTCGCATCCTCATAATAAGTTGTTGTTTCAGACGTAACCCGAGTATTCTTAGCACCGCCTCTCCAGACTGATGTTGAGTATTATTACCACCGCCTCTCCAGGCTGATGTTGAGTATTATTACCACCGCCTCTCCAGGCTGACCTTGTGTAACCCAGATTGCATCACCACATCCTTGACTTGATTTTCCACAAGCCAAATATCAATTTTCTCTAGCCTAAACTTCACAGCGGAACTCCCTCCTCCTGAATCAAACCAAGAGCTCTGATACCAGTTGTTGGGAAAAACCGGCATAGAGAAAATAAAAGAACGCAATCAACAACACAAGAATATAACGTGGAAACTCCAAAACCGGAGAAAAAACCACGGCCGTTGTCAAAACCGACAACCAGAGAATAAACACTATGTGAAAATTGTTACAACACATAGACTACCCTCAACCTTCCCTTGGCCCCCAATACACCCACACTCTCCAAAGCAAATACCTAACTACATCTCTCAACCCTCTAATACAAGAGTACAAGAGAAAAACAAAAAAGTCAGATATAAGCTTAAAGTGCTACTGACTGGTGCAATTATAAACAAAGAACTTAGGTCCATTATATAGCTTTGATTTCCTCCTTGCTTCACAATTCTAAGCGATGTGGGACTTTCAATAGCTATTTTTTAACCTCCTTCTTTTTCTTCATTAGCAATGTGGGACTTACATTGCAATCAATCCCAACATTAAGAATGTCTGATACTAAATCAGTATCATTGAGATCAGCCCTTATTGTGAAACTCCTAACAAAATCCATGTTACCTTCCACGGCCTGCAAAATGAAATAATTTGATTATGATTAATAATGAGTGCACTCATTCACAATATCTATTTTAGCAGTCAAATAGAAAACAAGGGATAAAAACCACACATGTCTTCCTCCAAACCGCACTTTGGAGTCCAAGTTTTTATTTTATTTTTCCCCTGTTTTGGATATAAATATGATTCTCCTTTGTTGTTTTTTAAATTGCTGCTTTATTATATGATTTTCTTTGACAGATGAAACAATCAGAAATGCATTTGAATAAATTAAAGGACTGGAAATTGACAAATGACGTCAGGGAAGTGGTTGAAAGAACTTGTTTTAAGTTCTTGCTTCCACTCCATGATCAGTTGTAATCTTTAGTGTATAATAGATAAATAAAATTTTGAGTTTTAAACCGCTTATTCATCTTTAAGGGGGTTTTCTAGCCACAAGGCTATTTAATTATTTTTCTTTTTCTTTTTTTGAAGTAATGAATGAATAAATAATATAATAAAAAATGTTGGACTAAGATTCAAAATAGAAAATTTTGAAGGAACGAAGTTCAAATGAAATTTGTAGAGAGATTAAAAGTTGATTTATTTAAATATGTGGTATATTGTGTTTGTAGATATACTTCAACAAACATATTAAAAAAGTTGTAACAAAAAAAAAACATATTTAAAATGTACAATCTTCAAACACCATTGCAACAACATGTGCTCTTTTCTGGTAAACAGTATCCACCATTAGGTTTCCCCAATGTTACTACACAAAAATGGGCACAAATTTCTGAACCACCTTGACATCTTTCAAAAGGAAAACATACTGATGCCTTTGGGAGTTCGACTATTCCTGCTATAATCAATGAAAATCAGTTAGAAATAATATCTAATATTCTAGTGATTTTATTTTAACATTTTAGACATATTTTATATATTTTTTCAAACCATCGTTACATATCGCTCGTAAGATGTTGATTGCCCTCACTTTATAATCACTTAGTCAGGTCATCTATCAACCGATCTGGAATTTCTTAACACACCACCTCGCGTCCAATGCTATTGGGCTTGGTACGCGGATATAAATGGTGGGTGACACAATAGCGGAAACCTGATAACAGGTGGTCCAACGGATCATGAGAAGACCCTAATACCATCTTAAAAATAAGTATTGTACTAACTTATCCTTACAAAATCGGCTTATAAACGATGATTGTTTCATGCTTATAAACACACATTCAGATTATCTCGTTAGTCACTCAACATATATCATGTCAGACTCACCTATTCAAAAAATTTATGTATATGAACATTGAAAATGAACTAATTTACAAAACCACGGATGAAGCAATGCACATAATTAAAAAGGTAAAAATGAGAGGATTAACGCGTGCTGCCATTCTATTTTGAAAGGTTTTCTTTTTTTTGGTTACTTCATTTTTTTTTTGTAATAGGGTATTTAATAAGATTATGCATGTTATGTTATGTTATGTTATGTATGATAATGACATTCATGTCCGTTTAACATTTTTTATAAACTTCCATATATAATAATTTCATCGTAAAAAAACCGTTAGATTTATTACCAAACTCTAATTTAAGTTTGAAATATTATAATAAAAAACGTTTAATACATCTAATTTATTAAATATTTGATCAACAACTATAAAAGCTTAAATATAACTTTTAAAATATTAAATGCTTGATGAGACCAAAAGAATGGTAGCGGCGGCGATGTATAACTACCACATCTCCCAGGACCACTTTCCCACTTATTAATTGCGTTTGGCCGAGTAAAATGAGACTACAAAAAATAACATTTTAATATTAAAATTTTCATAATTTTTAAATAAAAAGAATGAAAATTTATAGGGATTTGTTTGCTATCAACTTAGACTGGTATTTGTTGTTGGAATGAGAAGAAGAGGTGAAATGGAAGGATAGAGAGAAAGAAAGAAAAAACGTGGAACAGGGGAAGTAGAGAAAGTGAAAGAAGAAACTAGAATGTAAGTAAATATTTGTTTTTATTATTATTATTTATTTATTTATTTTTAAATGAAACGGTGCGTTTCAGTATATACTATATAGCCAAATACCCCACTCAACATGCATAATGTGAAATGTACAACATGCTTACTAGTTCAACTTACTACTATCACCTATGTCTTATACATAATTCTAGGGATGATCGTATCCGAACAATTTCAAAAGTAAAATCGCAATTCGAACCAATCCAAACCGAAATCGCAAAAAATCGCATTTTAATTTTAACCACACGGATCATTTTTCTTCTAAACCGAATGGTTTGGTTTGGTTTGCGGTTTTCATTTAACTTAGCTCTATCAACTATTAACAATCAACCCAAATTGAGTCCATAAAACAATAGGCTGTCAAAACATATCATTTCACGCGATATTTTTACTATATATCTTTACTTCTTAACTAGTGTTACGGAGCTACTAGTTAGCATTTTTCAAATTTATAATATAAGCATAAACTCTTTCATTTACATATATTTCTTTTGGTTTCATAAATTATTGGTTTTCACTTTTTAGGTTCTTTCATCATTTACGTATTTGGTTTCATATATAAGCAATTTTTTTTACCTTTCTTCAAATGACATATTATAAAAAAAAATCGTGTTTATCTCTATTGCCCCCACAATTGAAAATTTCTAGCTCCGTCATTGCCTACATCCCCATCCCGATTTGACGGGGGAAATTAGATGCATATTTATTACTACTTGAAACTAATTATCTCTCTTTTTCTAATCTATAAACACACTTAAAGATACAACAGCAAATCCATAGTAGCAGACATCAAACAATCTTTTACATATCTATAAAAGCATGCTACTAATCTTGAGAGCTTTTATGCATTGTAAATTATGATAACATTCTCACATTAGATTGTTTATAATTAATTGAGTTAATTTATAAATTATAACCACAATTGGTTAATTATGAAGAAGAGGCTTCGGTATATACTATTTATATATCCTATTGTATATATATGAGGGAATCTTAAATTTAAAATTAAGTGTGCTCTTAAGTAAAAGTTAAATTTTATACATATCACATCACGGGTTTTTGAAGGTTTCACTATAAAATTCGGCGTAACTGAGCCATCCAACAATAGAGTGGTTCACTTTAGGATTTCTCCTCTTTTGGGAGGGCATACAACTTTGCTCGCACCTACAACCACTGCTGGGAACAACCTATCCTGTATTGTACTTATTATGATTTGGTTTTCCACTTTGTTTCATCCTGTGTTAAAGAAATGCAAATCGTAGTCCAAAAGACCTCAATTAATAATTCAACAAGTCTAAAAAAAATTAGACAATATATTTAAGATAAAAGGTAAAATCTAGCTAGAGGGAAAGATTATAATGGTAGTTCTACAGCATGGACAGTGTGAATTATTTTGTAACCAAGGTTTCAAGCATTTGGAATGGAATTTGTGTGCACAAGGGAGAGGAATCAATTTCTCACCAATCTTAAATGATTCCAAACACACAGCACAATCATCATCTTGTTCTGATGGGTGAATGATGATATTTTAAAATCAAAATATTGACAACAAATGTGAAATCATATATATTTATCTCTATCACTCTTATATTTTTTATCTTCTACATTTAACACGCATTTAAAAATAAGCACAAATTATAATTGACAACAATAACATTGTAAGGATTCAAAGTATAATTAACTTTGGACAGTGGTAAGTCCAACTTGTTGGTATTTCATTCGAGAAAGCTCCCATCAATAATAATATGCTGTGAAAAACCATGATTTCAAGAAAATTACAACAAATAATTGGAAGTTAATCTCATTAATAATCATTTTTTAGGACAATGATATTGTATCAAATTTAAGCTTGTGGTGGATAATACCAATATTTTCTACAAATAAAACCATGATCATAATGCATTGAATCATAGTTCACTCTGGCGTCCAGAGGGAAAAGGTGCACCAAATCTAGCTGAGAAACTGTGCGGCAAGTCATCATCTTCACTCTGAACCCCACTACTGAAGTTGAGAGCATAGCTGTGTTCATCATATTGAAATCTATTCTTCTGTTGTTTCTTGCCATACACGCTAATCTTTCTAATGAATGTTTTCCACTTAGGCCCTGCAATCACTTCTGAAACCTCCTTCATCTTCCTCAACTTGCAACCCCACCAAGAATCTTCCTTTTGCTCCAGTAGACCTTTACCTTCATCATTACCTTGCCCCCATCTCAACCCTAAAACACGAAAGCACCCATACCCACATCCACTAGCGTCTTGGTGATCATTGAAATCTTCCCCGCTGAGTTCCACTACCTCAACCAATGGCCTTCCCTCAAAAGAAGTCATATTTTCAAAGAAAGAATAGAAAGTTTTTGGAATTGGAGTTGAATGGCTTTATTTATGCAGATATTTTTATAGGAGATTATCATCCAAAATGAGAGATGCAGAGGCAAAAATGAAGTTACAACTGTCTTCAAACATATTCAACCAAAATAATAATAATAATAATAATAATAATAATAATAATAATAATAATAATAATAATAATAATAATAATAAATAATTCAACAGAGTATAATAATTCTTTAAGGTACAGGGAAATTTTAAAGCATCCTATGAAGTTTGGTAATGCAATCAACAATATTATACGATGTTATCTGGCATTTGGCAATTTCAATTGACAAGTTGGTCGCTCAAGAGACGGCAGTACAATTTAATAATACTGAAAGAAAAATGAAAATCATATAAGCAAATATAAAGCAGATTCCAACGGTAGCCTATGTCACACTCAGCTGTTGGTGGCTCCCACGTAATTTGATATGAACAAAGAAATTTGATTGCCTAACCAAAAGTCAAACCCATTAGTGGTAAAATGTGTTAAAAGAAAAGAAATCAAAGGTAGGGAATTCATTCATATCTCATCAATAATCACTTGAAAACATGGAACACATACAAAAAGCTAGTTAAAATTTCTGCTACCCTTTACTTTACAATATCTTTTTTTACAAGCACTCTTAAAAATTTAGAATATGAACGAACATTTTTCTTTTTCTTTATAATTTTTTAGTTTCTTTTCTTCTAGTAATGAACTAAATTTTGCATGATGTCCAGTGAGGTTTGGGTGTATTACAAGAATAGGTAGTTGACGTACGATATTACATTTATTTACAACCATATGTTACCTTCTGATACTTGCAAGACCTTCTTAAAGCATATATTGCACACAACGCATTGATCCACCAAATGGATGGAATACACAACCATAAACAGATATGGAAATAAGCATTTGGCTCCTGCAATTTTAGCAAATTATCTCTGCACTTGATTCTGAGATGAAGTAGGTTGCTGCTGTTGATTTTGTCCTTTGGGAGAGATCTTGGCTGCCATGGAACGTAAATCATTCGCAATCTCGGTAAATGAAGGTCTTTCTGATGGTTCTGATGACCAGCACCTCTCCATCAGTACCCTCCATTCTGGATCACAAGATTCTGGAACCGGAGGCCGCAAAGTGTTGTTCACAATGCCACCTGAATTATGTTTGGAAAAACCTACAGCTGAATAACCAAAGGCTAATATAAACAAGAGGAGTGCTAGGGTCACACCCACTAACACACTCATCTAACACACACCAATAATAATTAAACACATCATCCTCCTTTTTTAATCTTTTACCTATTACCGGATTCACTTTAATAGAGTGAAACCATTTATTTATTGAATTTTAATAGTTCAATCTTCTTTCTTTTTTTTTTTTGTCTGTAGTCATTTCTTCAACCTTCCAGAATCCACAACAACTCTTCAAGTTACAGGAAAACAAATTCCATAAAAAGCTTTAACAACTCAAAAATCTGTTTCATAATGCTAAGATTAAAAATCTCATTTGAAAAATAGAACCCAACTCAAAATCCATTTTGAATATGATCTCGAAAAATCTTTAACAAAAATATATCTCAACTCAAAAATAAAAAATGGAACCCAATTCAATACGTCATAAAAAATGGAACTCATATCTCGAAAACGGTTTAGATCGTCAGCAACCATAAAAACTTGACTAACAGTGCGCAAAACCTGATCTGAAGGAGAGCCGACTCAGTGTTATTTCTGTTAAGCATATATGATTATTTGTATCTTTGTAGTGTTGCATAAATATAAGCTGCTGTGTGCTAAGTAAAAGGTGAAGAACAAAGGACCCAATAGAGATGAAGAAGAGCGGCGTGAAGCTTCTGGAGAGTGCCACAAAGTTGCAGTTTGTTGTTGTTGCAGAAATGTTGCAGATAAATTAAAAATTAAAAATAAAATGTAGAGACTCAAACCTGTTTAACCGGTTATCAGGTAAAACATTAAAAATAATGGGTGATGTGGCTAAGTATCATTGGAGTGTGTAATAGGAGTGTGTTAGAAGGTTTGACACTAGCATTACTCATATAAACAAACACTAAAGTCTGGATTCAGCTTTCGGATTACCTATGATGGCCCCATAGTGCAAATTAGCATACGGCTCTTCTCCAGTGAGGAGTTCCCACATGACAATACCAAATGAGAAAACATCAACCTGAAAGAACAAATATTAGAACAAAACTAGCTTCAAGAATGACAAAATGCGCAGGAAGCATTAAATTAAATAAATCAATATTTAAAATGAGTTAAATAAACCTTTTCTGAAACAAGGCTACTGCTTCCATTCAGGAGTTCAGGTGCCATCCAAGGTAGGGTTCCTCTCACACCACCAGATATTAGAGTCTGGCACTTTACTTTGGACAGACCCAAGTCCCCAACCTGATATCAGAATCAACTTGTGAATAACCAAGAAAGGGAACAAAATATATTCAGTTGCTCTGAGCTAAAAGTAGAACTGTTTTGATTATTAAAGGAAGTACTATAGACCCTAAAAGTAGTTCAAAAAAATATGAAAATAAGGATGATGCTTAATATTGCAGAGGTGGAACTAATTCTAAATTATTAGTAGATCATGTTGTTAATTGCATATGTAAACAAGAAAAATAAGAATGAGGCATAGTTAATAGGCATATTTGAGCCGGTAAAAGTAAAACTAACAAATTGCACGTACGGTCTGTTAGCAGACCAATTGGATACTACCAAAAGCATATCAAATTCCTCATATACTTCATGTCAGCCACCATCAGATGACATGCCAATGATCCCATTGAGTATTATCAACATGTAGAATCCTCAATAGCCAACAAAGCCACATCCATCATAATCGTAGATAGTGAACCCAGAACAATCTTTAAAAAATCCCAGAAAGGCTAACATTATTAGTTTGGTAAGACTATGAGGTGTCCCAGGTGTGGGACGGTCCTCACAGGAAACAGTGTTATTAACCGCAGACCGGTCCTCAATTCGGTTATGGTATTGGGTTGATGGTCCCTACTTGACCACATGAACCTGTCCATACTATAAAACTGTAATTTTATATTGTAATGCTATCAAATACCTTAGGTTATTGATAAAGCAATCAAAAGAGACAAGCTTGAATGAGAAAATGATGTACTTACTATATTGATTACTATATTGACTAGTGTTTAACTTATATTCTCTAGACAAACTTTTCCTTTTATTGAATCCTTAACCAATTCTCTTAGGACATTCATTAGCAAGACCCTATGAATGTTTAAATTACTTTGTGCATTTGTATAAAAATTACTTAGTCCATAGTGTGCTTTTGTATGTTGCATTGCATATGCTAGTTTTTTTTATTTTAATTTGTTACGACCCAGCAAAGTAACAATGGAAATAAGCAAAAACAGGGCAAAATAGAAGAGCTTTATTGAATGAAAAAGATGAGTGTTACAAGTTATGCAGGATAATGAGAATCAAGCAATAACTAATCTGAGAGCTAAGCTCACTAAAGGCCAAGTTAAACTTGAGCCTCCATTCTAACAACTTAGCAGCAAATCAAAAGCCGTTCTCTCCATACAAACTTCCTCCTTATATTTCGGAATGCAGGTACACAGCTCTTCACCAACTTCTCTCTCATACGTCATCGTAACTACCCTTCCTTGCCAGCTCTCCTCCTTCTAGAATAAACTATCCAATTCCTGGCCCCCACATTATAATCATTAGCTAATGATGACTCAGCATTAGGATTTGGGCTTTGAGTCCTAACAATACTCCCTCCAGAAAGACTTGTCTTGTCCTCAAGACAAAAATTTGGAAATTGGCTCCTCATGAGAATCACATCTTCCCATGTAGCTTCTTCCAACTTCTGGCCCTTCCACTGGACAAGAACCTGATCCACTTTCTCATTCTGTACCCATACAAACCGATGAGCCAGCACTGTTTCAGGCTCTATGAGTACTCCTTGCTCTCCCTGCAAATCTGGCAATGCTTCGCCTTCACTGTAATTGCCTACTGCTTTCTTTAACAAGGAAACATGAAATACAGGGTGTACCTTTGAACCATCGGGTAATCTTAACTTGTAAGCAACTGCCCCTACCCTTTCAACCACCGGATATGGCCCATAGTATCGGGCAGCTAGCTTGGCATTGATCCTGCAGACCACTGACTGTTGCCTATGAGCTCTAAGCTTAACAAAGACCCATTCTCCAACAGTAAAACTCCTATCACTTCTCTTCTTGTCAGCAAATTGTTTCATTCTGTCTTGGGCTCGCTGCAAATGGTGTTTTAATTGCCTCAAAGCTTCATCTCTGTCTAAAAGTTCCTTTTGTACTGCATCTACTCTAGTCTCACCTTGTACCCACCGGGTAATAGCAGGAGGAGTTCTCCCATAAACCACTTCATAAGGAGTTTGTCCTGTAGCTGAATGGTTACTAGTATTGAACCAATATTCTGACCATGAAATCCAGTTTGCCCATGTGCGTGGCTGATCAGTGATAAAGCATCGCAGATAAGTTTCCAAACAGCGGTTAACAACTTCAGTTTGACCATCGGTCTCAGGATGGTATGCAGTACTCATCTTGAGCTTTGTGCCTTGAAGTTTGAATAACTCTCTCCAAAAATTACTCATAAAAATCGGATCCCTGTCACTAACAATCGATAAAGGGATTCCATGTAATCTCACCACCTCCCGCACAAAGATCTCAGCCACCATCTTAGCTGTGTAAGGATGCTTCAGAGGTATAAAGTGAACATATTTTGATAATCTGTCAACAACCACCAAAATTGCTTCATACCCTTTAGATTTGGGTAAACCTGTTATAAAATCCATAGAAAGATCTTCCCAAATACGATTTGGAATTGGTAAGGGCTGCAATAACCCACCAGGGGAAGTGGTTAAATACTTTTGTCGTTGGCAAATATCACAAGCCTTGACAAAATCTTGTACAGTGTTCTTCATACCAATCCAATACACATTTGCAGCAATTCTTCTATAAGTTTTGTAGAATCCTGAATGACCTCCTTGAGGTGTAGTATGAAACTCAGTCAACAACATAGGAATCATAGAAGAATTGGCAGGTATTACCAATCTTCCTTCATACAGCAACACCCCATTCTTATACACATACCCTGGTCTAGCTTCTGCATCCTTCTGAATCTCATCTAAAATTTGTTTCAACTGAGAATCTTGATGAACCTCATATCTTAAAGTCAATTCATCCACCCACTGCAAGCTGCTAGTAATCTGACACAAACCACCTTCATTTACTCGAGATAGAGCATCAGCTCCACTATTGAGTCTACCGGGTTTGTACACAATATCAAAATTATATCCCAACAACTTAGCTGCCCAGTTTTGCTGGTCTGCAGAGATCATTCTTTGCTGCAACAACTGTTTCAAACTCTTTTGGTCAGTTGACACCACAAATTTTCTTCCAATTAAATAAGGTCTCCAATGCTGTATAGAAAGTACTACAGCCATCAACTCCTTTTCATAGGCAGACTTGGTAAGATTTCTTACCCCTAGAGCTTTGCTAAAGTAAGCTATAGGTCTGCTATCTTGTAGAAGAATGGCTCCGATTCCCCCTCCTGATGCATCACACTCTATCATGAATTCTTTGTCAAAATTTGGTAAAGTTAAGACAGGAGCAGTAGTAAGACACTTTTTCAACGTTTCAAAAGCATACAATGCTTTCTCATTCCACATAAAAGCATCTTTCTTTGTTAAGTCTGTTAAAGGCTTGGCTATTTTTCCATAATCCTTGATAAATTTTCTGTAATAGCCTGTGAGTCCTAAGAAGCCCCTCACTCCCTTAACATTCTTGGGTATTGGCCACTGGATAACACTTTCTATCTTACTAGGGTCCACAGCTACACCCTGACTAGTAATAAGATGACCCAAGTACTCCACAGATTGTCTACCAAACTGACACTTTTTCCTATTAGCCACTAGCTCATGTGTTTGCATAATGTGTAAAACAGTTTTCAGATTTTGCATATGTTCAGACCAAGTCCTACTATAGACCAATATGTCATCGAAAAACACAAGGACAGATTTTCTCAATAATGATCTAAATACCTCATTCATAAGACTTTGAAAAGTTGAAGGAGCGTTCATTAATCCAAAGGGCATAACTAAGAACTCATAATGCCCCTCATGAGTGCGAAAAGCAGTTTTGTGGATGTCTGCTTCTCTAACTCTGACTTGATGGTATCCGGATTTAAGGTCCAATTTGGAGAAGTAGCTGGCACCATGTAGCTCATCTAACAGTTCCTCAATCACTGGTATGGGAAATTTATCAGGAATAGTAGCCTTATTCAAAGCTCTATAATCCACACACAGCCTCCATGAATTGTCCTTCTTCTTGACTAATAACACAGGGCTAGAAAAAGCACTAGTACTAGGTCGTACTATTCCTGCCTGTAGCATTTCACCCACTTGCTTTTCAATTTCATCTTTATGATGATGTGGATACCTGTAGGGCCTAACATTTATTGCCCCTGCTCCTTCTCTTAAGGTAATAACATGTTCCTTATTTCTTTTTGGTGGCAATCCTTTAGGGTCTTGGAACACATCTGCATATAAACTCAACAAGTGTTCCAATTCCCTTGACTGCTCCACCTCTAAAGAATGTAGGACTCCACAACTTACCTTAACCTTAGCTTCTTCGCCTCCTGTACTTCTCTTCAATTTTGGTTTACACAGGACATTGTGCAAAGTATCCATCATATTCAGAGAGCTTTCCATTCCTTTCAAAGTAACCCATTCCTTGTTAAGCCAAAAGCTCATGGTGTGTTTCTTCCAATTTACTATCATATCCCCCAACGTGCGAAGCCATTCAATTCCCAATATAACATCCACACAACCTAACTCAAACAACTGCACATCCACAGTCACTTTCAGCCCTTTAATGTCAATTTCAAGATTACTGCAAGTGCCTTTGGTTTTCGAGCAAAATCCATCGCCCAATTTGATGTTTAAAGCAGCATCATCGTTAACAGTCAAATTCATCTTGTGTACCAAATTTTGTGAGATAAAATTATGAGATGCTCCACTATCCACCAAAATTACAACGGGTACCTCCTGAATCGTACCCTGTAATTTAATCACCTGTGGCATCGATCTCCCTGTATTACTCAACTGACAGAAATTCATCAAGCTCATCTCACCCTGTACCTCTTCCTCCTCATCTTCTACTTCCACGGCTAATAACTTCCCCTCTGAATCTTCTTCTTCATCGTCGACTATCAATACCTTAAGATGCCGTTCAGGGCATTGATTCTTAAGGTGGTTGGTTCCACCACACCGAAAACAAAGTCCCTTCTTCCTTCTCTCCATTATCTCGTTGTATGATAACGGAGAATACCCTCTATCGCGTGAATGATTTTTTTGATTTTCAGCAACATTGGGCCGAGTTTGCTTAGGCCCATTACCACTTTCCTTGGACCCATCACCCGATCCATTCTTCACAAAGACCCAATCGGACCGGTCTCTCTGTGAACCGCTAACTCCGGTTCGATTAGACCCATGACCCGGTTTATTTCTATTAAAACCGAATCCATCTTTCTTCGTTTCCCTTTCCACCGCGCGTGCTACCTGCAACACCTTCGACCTAGATAAGTCTCCCATTACAGATAAGCTACGAACCTTACCACGAATCTCTTCCTTCAATCCGTGTAAAAAATATCCCAGAAATTGCTTATCTGGAAGCCTCGGAATCTGAGCAGTAAGGTATTCGAAATCATTGATATATTCATCAACGTTTCCTTTCTGTCGAAGCTCTGTCAATTGCTCATACACATCACCATCGCCATGACCACCGTATCTCTCCAATAACTCCTGCTTCAGTTGCTCCCAATCCAAATTTTCGTTTTCATTAATCAAGGAGTTGAAAAAATGGATCGTTGGGCCTTCCATACACAACTGTGCGAGATTCACCTTAATCTCTGATCGAGTATTTTGAACACGAAAATATACCTCTGCTCGCGAAATCCACCCAGCTGGATCCTCGCCGTTGAAAACGGGTAACTCTACCTTCTTCACTGATCGACGGAACTCAGCCATCGAGTCGTCATCAAGGTGGTTACTGTTCGATCGAGAAATATGCTGTACCGATCCCTCACCGATCTTTTCTCCTTCATCAGCGACAGGTTTCCCGAGACTCTTTTCGAACAAAGCGATGAGTCGAGCTTGGTTCTGTTCCATGTTGGCCAAAGTAGTCTTCACTCCACTGATCTCTGCTTCTAACGAAGCAATCTTAGCATCCATTCCTCTGATCAACTGAATCTGAGTGGTGTTTTTAGGCATTCACTGATCCCCGATATCGAATCCGGCAGGTCGGACCAAATTGTTACGACCCAGCAAAGTAACAATGGAAATAAGCAAAAACAGGGCAAAATAGAAGAGCTTTATTGAATGAAAAAGATGAGTGTTACAAGTTATGCAGGATAATGAGAATCAAGCAATAACTAATCTGAGAGCTAAGCTCACTAAAGGCCAAGTTAAACTTGAGCCTCCATTCTAACAACTTAGCAGCAAATCAAAAGCCGTTCTCTCCATACAAACTTCCTCCTTATATTTCGGAATGCAGGTACACAGCTCTTCACCAACTTCTCTCTCATACGTCATCGTAACTACCCTTCCTTGCCAGCTCTCCTCCTTCTAGAATAAACTATCCAATTCCTGGCCCCCACATTATAATCATTAGCTAATGATGACTCAGCATTAGGATTTGGGCTTTGAGTCCTAACATAATTTTCAAAGAAAACAAAAAGCCTTTCTCACTGTCCCAAGAAAGAGACACACCTTCCCTATTTTAGAATTTATTAAAATAGTGGCCTATTACAGTTTGAATGTGAGATATCACATCACTCGCCTATTCAAAAATCTCCCTTTCATTTCAAATTATACATCCCACCATATTTCACTCGAAACTATTTGTCTTAGTTTTTTCTTCTACATTTTTTCAAAAAAATTTCAAATTTGTCTAACAATTTCAAAAAGGGATAACAAATGTATCACTATAAAGTCCATTTGTGAACATTAAACAAAATGTCCCTTGTCTTTTCACTATGTATCAATTGAAAAAGCATATGAATAAGCTTTCCATGGGGTTTATTTCCATGGGATTCATAGTAAACTCCTAACAATACCAATATCACCAGAAATTTAACTACTTTTTTAACTAGATGGATTGCCGAAAATTTGTAGAGAAGGAAAATGTGGTGGGGAAGATAAAAAAGACAGTGTAATTGACATATGAGTGGATATTAATGTATGAAAGGAAGAGTTATTATTTGTTTTCCAAGTAACTTCATAATATCATAATGAGTGTGCAAGAACCACAAACCAATTTCAATGATGATCCCAAATTAATATTATTCTGTTTCTAACACACTTGAACCCCACAAGACACCTAATAGAAAGGTAATTTTGTCTATATAATAGCATAATTCTATCTAGTGAAATATCTATATATAACATTTTCTTCTTTTTGAAGCAACTAAAGTATATATAACAATTATTGGATAGGAAAAAATCTTATCAGACTCATCCTATTATTCAATCTACCATTAATTATCTCATCATGGCCACGAAACGAGTTGTTAACTCTACGCAGACATTTCAATGATATAGAAACACTAGTATTACTATGGGGTATATATTAAGGTTCAGCCTAAAATCATTGGTGAATGCTAAAAATTAGTACAAAATTACAATGTAATGAAAAATCCAATCTTCAAGACTGAACTTAAGCTTCAAATTAATGTCTGTATTAGTGGTTTTGTGTATTTCTAGAGATACTGTAAGGAATATACTGCAAATCTATGACGATAAATTGCACATTAAACTCTAATTTATTAAAAAACCATTTTTAGTAATATATTACTATCTTTTTTTGTATATATCGAATGTGCCTACCTAGACCTTGAGTATGGCTATTCAAACCTAGAAATGGGTAGCCTTGTCAACAAAAGAGACATCCCCTTAAGTCATGCATTACAAACTAAAAATATTACACTCTCTAAATTACCCTTTTTGGTGATTCATATTTCTCAAATCTGACAAAAGCTGTAAATTGTCAATCTAAGCCACCCCAAATATATCCCAAAGACTTGTATTTAATCACCTTCTAAAAAACAACAGAAGGGGTGTTAAATGTTGTCACACTAAGGACTTTCAGACCGCTAAATTGAATTGCTAAGAACCTTAGAGCATATGGAAGTTGGTGCACTAATTATTCAGCTCCTTATATAAAAAATAATGGGAGGCGTGTCTAACACAGATGAATGCTAAAGAACACTATTTTAAATATTATATATCACATCAGAAGCATTTAATACCTTGCATATTGGGCGGTGTGGATCACGAAGATTCACAAGCAAGTTGTCACTTTTTAAGTCAAAGTGTACTATGTTTTTTCCATGGAGGTACTCCATACCAAAGGCCACATCCATTGCAATCATAAGACGCTTGCGCTTGTCAACATTCCTAATATGATCAAATAATTATCAAACATTTAAAATATGAAACAGATATATTAAATTGGGGTAATTCAAAATAACCAACAGATGAGAGTGTAAGCATGCAAGACATATAAATACCTCCCATTCTTCTGGAAGGCATTTCTTAGAGAACCATTAGCCATATACTCTGTTACTGTTGCCACAGAACCTCCTGGGCCATCAAGAACAACACCATAGAAAGCTACCACATTTGGGTGGTGCAAGTCAGCAAGCTTGATTGCCTCATTCCAAAAATCAGCTCTCTGCTTGATTCATAAACCATGAACACTGTAAGCTAGTTTACTGATAATGGACATCAGAATCATTAATAATTCACATGAGACACAGACCAAGCGCTCTTGCTCTGAAGGCTTTCCAGCAAAACACCTATCATTAATCCGCTTTATTGCAACATCAGTACCTCTCCATTTTCCATGATACACTGTCCCAAAGGTCCCAGACCCCAATTCTACAAGCTCTTCAAGGTCACTATTCCTTATAATCTAGCCACATTCCAACAGCAAGGTTTTAGTTTAGCAGGGAAAGCAATTTTAATAGAAGGAGAAACATACAATACAATAGAAAACATTCAACCTGTAACGCTCCAACATCTGATGCTGGAAAGCCAAAATTTGCCTTCTCTGAAAACTTGCTTTTGTCATCCTGAGGGTCAACAGGAATAATTCTGTTTAATGTAATAATAAATTAACACCTAAGAAGGAGTAGGATTGGGAGAACATGAAAGCATTTTATTTTGGAGACAATTCTAGCAATTGCAAGGAACGAGTCACCTGAGTTTTTGCTTTACACTGTATATCTAGTTGATTATTTTTAAAATCTCCATCTTCAATGTCTTCATGATGGGACACATCTCGGGCATGTAAGTCAGGATTTGAAGTACTTGAGTGCAGAACAGATGCGGCTGAACTTTCAGCAACAGCTTGAAGTTGTTGGTCTTCTGGTGATCCTTCAATGAAGAAACCAAAATATAATGAGCACGACATCTAAGATCTTAACTAATTATGATTGATAAGAACAAGAATTCAACAGCTTACAGACCCTTGCAATATGGAGCTTCTTCTGATGTTAAATTCTGTTTGAATGCCTGACGGAGACCATCATCCAATTGAACATCAAGATTTTGTTCTCCAATGTTGCCTGAATTCTCACCAAACTGATCCATATAAGAATATGTTTCTTTCTTTGATGTGACTTTGTCTGGTCTAGCTGGTGGAAAGTAAGTACCGTGTAAATTCCAGGGATCCTGATTGCTAAAAAGTGAGTTTGAAGAATCCTGCATATGTCCAAACCCAGCAGATTGCGAAACTGAAGATAAAACTGCATCATCCTTCTGATGGATTACATTCTTTGATTGAGGATTTGCTCCAGGAATGCCCCAAATAGGCAGGTGTGCAACCTCATTGTACTCCACAGGCCTAGAATTATTACCGTATGAAATTTCTATACTGGAATTAGGAAGAGCATCCATCGTCTTAATTTGATTTGCATCAGCAATCAATTTTGACCTGCAAAGGTTGTTATCTGAAACCACCCATTTCTTCTCTATAGCATGCTGAGTATTGTAATCAATATTTTCATTATTCACACAAATTTCAGGATTGCTTATCTTGAGATTGTCCGTTCTTCCATCAATAGGTTTGAGCAGGTCATGTGCAACCCAATTCTCCACGGCATCCGCTTTTGAAATTGTATTAGCAAGCTCATTAGTATATTCTGTTGATGATACTTGAACCACACATTCGGAAGTTTTCACAGATGTGCCACCAACTAAAGGTATTTCATTAACAGGCTTATTCACAACTACATCTTCTTTGGCCCAGTTTTCAACTGGCACCATGTGCTGGGGAGCAAAATCATCTAGATAAGACAATGGCGCTGTTTCAGTCAGCCCATCACTTGGTGACTGTTTGTCATCTGTTCTTCCAACTATGTCTGGGATAACCACTGCATTTCTGGGATGATCAAACCTATTTCTCTCAGTTTCAGCCTCCAGAGGAAGACCACTTGTGTCACTACACGGTACCATGACCCTGAGTCTAGTCCCAACTTCTTGTTCAAAATTACCATTGCCTTCCTTCATTGGTGTAGTCACCAAAACCCTATTTGTTGGTTGAGCTCTTAAACTGTCCTCTACCGGGAGACTATTATAACTTGGCATTGAATCAGGGATTAAACCTGCACAGCTATTATGCTGATGCTGAACCACTGGATCTGAATGTGCATGAGGCAGTTTTTTCTGACACATATAACAATCCTCCACTATTTGAGGGACGACTACCGGTTGCTGAGGCAACAATCCATCATGAAAAATAACATGATCCGAAGGAGAAACCTGAACCCAACCATAATTACCTCCGAAAGGGACTTGAATTGGATATGCTTTGTAACTTTGCTCAGAAATAAGTTGGTGCTGCATCCTTAGCCCTGAAGTATTTTCATCATAATATTGCTCAAAACCGTTTTGTTGCCCTTGCATGACTGTTCGTGGATGTATAATACTTGGTCTTATACCAGCATGGGAAGATGGTTGAGTCATTGTCATCTGCACTCCATGGATTGCCTGTTGGGATGCATAACGAGCAGTGTTATCATGAAAATGATGTTGAGAGTAGATAGTCCCGGGCCTACCTATAAACTGAGGATTTGGGAATTCCATATGGGCAGGCATCTGGACATATTCTGCATGGTTCAGAACTTCCTGTCGAGGATCAACAAATGCCTGCAAAGGTGCAGCGGGTGGAATTTGCATTCCAGACTGCTGCAACACAAACTGCTTCTGAGATAAAGTAGTGGGCACAGACTTCTCTACCTCAACCTCATTATGGAAAGGTGGAGTATGAGTTGGACCTGAATCAGCCACAGGTATACCCAATGAAACTGCAGAAACATCTGAGCATACTGATTCAACAGGCTCAGAAACCATAAGATTTGTAGTAGCAGCATCATTAGGTGCGGCAATATTCGTATCGGATGATAAAATGCTGGAGATAGGCGGGCCATTAAAATCTGCATGAGCAGCATTTGTGCTATCAGGAGCCTCTAACCCACTCAAATCAGAATTTTGAGTAGAATCAGCACTTGTAAAACTTCCTTTCCTTGTTAGCTTGCCATTAACCCTCTCAGCAATTCCGTTCACAGCTTCAACATATTTCTGCCCACCATCATGTAAATTTACAAACTGTAGCAGACCAGAAGGATCAAATTCCGAAGCAGAAAAAAGAAAGACCCTTAATTTAGGAGAACCATCTGAAGACCTCTCAATCAACCTTTCATACTCCTCCATCATATTATCCAGATCATCAGCACAGGAAACTGATACCAATGCATCAAGATCCTCTCCGGGAAGCTGATATTTGATAACCACAGGTTGCCCAAAAGTATTGACCATCTTTTGCACTAAATCATTAAAACTCACATCTCTCTTGACACTTATTATCCTAGTCTGCCCGCCAACATACCTCAACATTCCGTCACTCGGCCTAGGCAAAATCTTCCCACCATAACTGCACATGAACTTCAATTTCTGCCCCGAAACTGAATCATCTCCACCTTTTCCACTCGCCTGATCGACCCTCTGGTTAGCAGGGTGATTGGAACCAGTCCCAACAAACCCAACAACACCACCAGTACGATCACCACCACCGTTGCTAATTATTCTACCACTACTGTACTGAAGATTATTGTTATCCAAAGCATTACCAGCAACCCAATTACCCAAATTCAAAGGATATCCATTAGTAGCTGTAACAAAACTACCTGAAAGATCGACAGCATTGCCACCAGTAACACGATTGGGAAAATTAAGCCCAACAGTAGGGCTCAAAGTGGGATAGGGAAAACCGGGGCGAATACACCATGTAGTAGAAGCAGCACCAGAAGCCACATTTCCATATCCCACTCCACCCAAACCACCATCAGGATAAAAAATAGGAACCACACCGGAGGCTCCATTGTCCCTAACCGCAGCCGAAACATGTGGCTCCTCCGATCGAACTACATTCAGCGGTGGTGGTGGTGGTGGTGGTCGCATATCTTCGGGGCTAGAGTTTTGATCAAACGCCATGAACACAGAAAATAATAAAAATCGAAGACGGAAAACCTAGAATTGAAACCGAAGCAATGGAATCACGAATTGAAACCATACACGATACCTAGAAACATAAAGAAAAATTCGAAACCCTAACAGTGAAATTGAGCAAAAAGTGTTACGAGAGAAATAACACACCAGAAGGTGAAGGGTGCAGTGTGAGAGTGATGATGAGTTTTTAATTACAGTTGAAGTCGGTGGAGAAGTATCAATTTGGAAAGAGGAGACAACGAATCACACTCTCACAGGGTTTTTGGAAGATGCGTAATACTCACGATCTTCACTCAATGCTACTATGACTACTGAAATGGAATGAAATGAAATTGAAACTTAATGTAACTAGTGGTAGTGTGTGTGTGTGTGCACTGGAATAATGAAGCGCGTGCAGTTACAAATGATTTTCCCGGGAATGTGAAGGAAACGGCGGTGGAGAAGGAAAATAAGACAAGAGAAGAGGGAAAGAAAAGTGGTAATAACTAATAAGAGAGAAGGCACGTGGATTTTTCGACCGCTTCATGCAAAGATTATTAAATTGAATTGAATTAGGGAGATTGATCACTCATGGACTAACAAAAAGTGATAGGGATTTATTTATGGTGTCATCATTTTTGTTGCTAACCTAATGGGTGGGGTCTTCTATCTCCCCCACCTGCCCACCATATCTTACTCACATGATTGGGATGAAATTGGGAGGAAGGATCACGGTTCGATCTTCACAACTGTGATTTGGTGGGGCTGAAATTACTTGATACTAGAACTGACTCTCGAACCAAGTTAAATTGATGGTGAAAAACCAACAAAAAAATAAATTAATTGAAGTATTTGATAAAATTAGCGGTCTAACTAGTGAGATTTGATACTTTTAAAAAAAAATTACTCATGTTCTTCAAGTGTGCCTATCATCACCCTTAAGTTCACTTTTTTTTTCTTTCTTTTTCTCCTTTCTCTCTCTTTTCAAATCAAGGGTTGGAAAAAAATTCACCCTCATGTCAATAGAGAGAAGAATCCTCTCTCCCAACTAACTATTAGATGTAAAATAACATAACAGAACATTGTGGTGGGATGTGTAGTTCAACTGGTTAAGATAATTTAGCTAAGGATTAAAGAGATAGAGATCCTTGGTTTAAGTCCTCGTAAAGAAAAAAACAAGCATACTAATTATTTGTTTATTAAATAAAAACATAAGAGGACATTATTAATTCATAATAAAATTTATATCAAATTAATAATAATTTAATTAAATTTTATTCTTTGAAATTTTATATATTATTATTTTATTTAGTTAAATTTAATTATATTTTATTTTCAATTTATTTTCTTTTCATTTTATATACCTTATAAAAAGTTAAATATAATAGTTTATATACTAAATAGAGGCTTTGTCAAACATGCACCACTTGATTAAGTGGTGCATGGTGCACAAGTGTTCGATATTTTTATAACGGATACGAATTTTACAAAATTCACCGTTGGATAGAAAGTTTATATTGTTTAGATCATCCATAAATTTTATAATTTTTTTTTGAAAATCATTTAATATGTTATTGAGACCCATCAAAATTAACGGTATTGAATAAAAATCCATAAACCGTTAATTTTGACAGGTCTCAATAACATATCAAATGATTTTTAATTTTTTTAAAAAAATTTATGGATGATCTATACGATATAAACTTTCTATCAAACAGTGAATTTTGTAAAATTCGTATTCGTTATAGTGTTTTCGGTGGTGCACAACTTAAGTCACTTGTGCACCATAGACTTTTCCCAAATACATACATAGATAAATAAATAGAAGATAAGAGATGGGAGGAAGATTAAAATTATGTTCGAACCATGGTTACGTGGAGAGCATAACTCAATGGTGCAATCTCCTCAAGCTCAGAGTATGTATGATTTATATGTTACGGGACTGCTAACTTAGACCCAGTTGGGTCTAAGTTAGCAAGGTGCACCTTTTTAGTTGGACAAAAATACTCATTCTTTTTAATTAATTAACCAAATTACCATCAATGGACGCGGATCCAGTGTCGCGCGCGTACCGCAGGACCATGGTTACAAACCGTTGATTTCCATCAGACAGCCAAGATCTGATCTCATCAAGACTGTCTGATCAATCAGACATCCCAGATCATCCGAATCCATCAGATTTCAGCGCGTGCACCACACTGGATTACACCCTGGAGAGAGAAGAATCTACTTTTTAAAAGCAGGACACGTGTCGCTGTCTGATCGGCTGGGCGTGATTTTTTTCCATTTAATACTTTGAACTCAATTATTTCGTTGTAAATTAATTTTTTATTTTTTTTTTATACCAAAATTCATAATTTTTTTTTCTCTACAAATAGAGACTTGGTTCGTTTGATTTGGACACAGAAAAAAAACCCAATTTTTCACTACCTTAATCTCATTTTTCACTACCTTACATCAACTCACTGAAACCATTCTACCAGGAAAATGGTTTCAGATTACAACTCTCTGAAACCATTGTACCAGATAAATGGTTTCAGAAGCAAACACAATTAATAAATTACTCACTGAAACCATTCTACCAGTAAAATGGTTTCAGAATAGAACTATGTGCAACCATTCTACAAGCTAAATGGTTTCAGAAGCAAATAACTAATAATCAACTTACTGAAACCATTCTACCGGCAAAATGGTTTCAGATTACAACTCTCTGAAACCATTGTACCAGATAAATGGTTTCAGAAGCAAACACAATTAATAAATTACTCATTGAAACCATTCTACCAGTAAAATGGTTTCAGAATACAACTATGTGCAACCATTCTACCAGTAAAATGGTTTCAGAAGCAAACACTAGTTTTTAATTACCGTTTTATCTCATTTAATTAACTAAAAATAGTTTCAGGTCTCAAAAAATTTCATAAAATATACCAAAAGTTCCAGAATATTATCTACTATTTTCCTGGTATAATGGTTTCAGTGAGTTGGTTGAGTGGTGCGTGTTAAATTACAACACACAAGTAACGTATTTAGTAGACAAAAAATGAGATTAAGGTAGTGAAAAATTGCGTTTTTTTTCGGTGTCCAAATCAAACAAACCAAGTCTCTATTTGTAGACAAAAAAAAAATTATGAATTTTGGTATAAAAATAAAATAATAAAAAATTAATTTACAACGAAATAATTGAGTTCAAAGTATTAAATGAACAAAAATCACGCCCAGCCAACCATTGTGTGACACGTGTCCTACTTTTAAAAAGCAAATTTTTCTCTCTCCATGTTGTAATCCAGTGTGGCGCAGGCGCTGGAATCTGATGGATCAGGATGATATGGGCTGTCTGATTGATCAGACAGTCTTGATGAGATCAGATCTTGGCTGTCTGATGGAAATCAACGGTCTGTAACCATGGTCCTTCGGTACGCGCACGACACTTGATCTGCGTCTACTAATGGGTATTTTGGTTAATTAATTAAAAAGAATGGATATTTTGGTTCAATTGAAAAGGTGCACCTTGCTAACTTAGACCTAACTAGGGTCTAAGTTAGAAAACCCCTATATGTTAATAGCTTGTTATTACAAGGGGGAAAATGTGGGATATTCATAAAATTTATGCAACTTTTTCTGAAACAGTGGCAGAAAGAATAATTCAAACACCGTTATTTGACGAGGTAAAAGAGGACCAGCTAGTGTGGCAGTATGAGAATCACGGTAAGTACACAGTTAAATCTGGCTACAAAACTATCTCAAGAGGAAGGCGGCGGATAGCAACATCACCAAAGACCTTTCAATCGACAAAAGCATTCGTCACAATATAGCACGAGTTAAATTTTGGTTATAATTTGAATTATCTTTTGATTTTTATTTGATTCCTAATTACGAGTTTAGTTTCACACGTGTTTATTTATGAGAAATCCCATCACATGAGGTGGTGGTTTTCTAAATCACTCTGTGATGTGTTGCCATTGTCTCAGGCTGAATGAATATTGTAGAAGACAAGTCTAGGATATTATCACACATACATCCTTGAATGTTTATTTTATCTTGGTTTTTGTTTTAAGTATTTTAAAAAATTATAAGCTGCTAGCAAATATATTATTAATCAGGTCTCTGCACAAGACGAACAGAAACGGTATTAAAGTAACTACATAACAGGATGTCGTATATACGCGGAACGCCAAAAATAAACACCAAAACAAATACCACCTAACAGAGGTCCACCTCCTAATCCCACTCAAAATCTCGTGTAGATCATGAAAATAAATTTAGATTTTTCAAAAGGTGTTTGTATCTCAAAAAAAATTCAAACTTTTAAAACCCAAAAATTTATAAAATTCATATTTGTACAGATTAAGCAAAATCAAAGGTTGGAAAAGCTTCAGTGGACGTTTAGAAGCAACCGGCAGATCAGTCTCAACTCACAGACCACCTCAAAACAGTAAACACCGGTGCCAGCACCAAACGCTATCTAGCACGCATTAATCACATGAGAATGAATCTGTTTTGCATAGTCGTGTGTAGAGCTTATCGTGCCATATAGCAACTCTCATATTAATAATAGTTGGCTGTATTAGTTTGTGGTGAACACTCCGGTACACATATTATGTAGATATGTACCGGTACATGCCTTAGGGTGGATGATTGTGATTGGTCCATAAATAGTATTTAATATAGAAAAATTAGTAAATATGAGTATTTATAAACTAATCACAATCATCCACTTTAGTAAATGTACCGGTACATATCCACATAATACCGAAGAATTCACCTTAGTTTGGACTAGTCCTAGTCCGATATTTACTGAATCAGTTGAAAGGGAGCATGTTTTACTGCATCATTTTTCCTATTTATTTAGTTTACTTATATGTATGAAATTTAATGAAATAGAGTCACTTGGAGGATTCATATCAAATGGGGCACAAAATAAACAAGCTGGTGCAACGAGAAGGATGGAGTAGTAGTGAGAAGTTGGATAAAAGAGTACACTAAAATTTTGGACCTATTTAGTGTATGATTTATTTACTTAAAAATACTAAAATAAATGTTTACTTATTAAATATTTTTTTTTGAAGCAAAAATGTTTATCTATTAATTAGCAAAATTGTTTTTGCAAAAAATCATTAGAGTTAAGTCCCACCCATATTCAGCCCAAACCCAAAACTCATTATTCTTAGAAATATTTTTTTCTACCCCTACATTTATCTTTTTATCCCAACATATTTTTGAATATTCTCATTCTACCTTAAAAATGTGCTGGTATGTTAAAAGTGTGATGATATGTTAAAAGTGTGCTGCTATGTTTAAACTGCATCCAAAGTATGCTAGTATGTTAAAAATGTGCTGATATGTTAATTAAATTGTGTTGGTATGTTAAAATTGTGGAAAATTACTAAACTGCATAATGGGTCAAAAAAATTAAATATCGAAAACCTCTCATTTTCTTCCAACTATTTCTCTGTTTCATCTGAAACCAAAAAAAATCTGCCACCGGAAATATGGTACATGGCTGGAGAAATTCACAAGAAGAAAATGGGTCAAAAAATTACAACCAAAGTTTGAATTTTTATTGATAAATTAAGATGCAATCAAAGCTTCAGAATATGAAATCAAAAGGGATAATGGTTTGATTCTTGAATTTGCTGATAGATGTGGTGTTCCAAGACCAACACATTTGTATGATCCTTCAAGCAGATACCGGGATATGAGGAGTGGTTGGATCTCATAAATTATTATGTGAGTGGAGTTGATAAACTGGGCACTCTTTCAATTTCAATATGATCTGTAACCTAGTAAAAAAAAAAAAAACAGGAAAAAAAATTACATCGGAAGAAACAAAGGTTTGATTTGGCTAAATTTGTAAGGTTTAAGAACATGTTTTTGTTCTTCAAATTTCCGGAACTCATTTTTACACTTTTCCGGTATGTAAATCATCATTGGTTTATGGTTGTAAGTTTCGGAACTCTTTTCTCGGAACACTTTTCCTAACTATTCCGGTAGTTTGAAATGCTTATGGATTGTACAGTTAAAGTTTAAATGATAAAAGGATAAAACTGGAATACTTGGTTATTTGTTGGGGTGAAGAGTTAAATGTTGGGGTAGAAAAAAATTTCATTTTGTATTTGTTGGGAGAAATTTGTAAAGCAAGATCGTTGATCCATGGACTTGGGTTGTGGGAAAACTAAGTTTGTACAAACATTACTACTATAAAATAACAAGCTTGAATTTTTCTGAGATCATACCATAAACTTGATTGAGATTAAGGCACAAGAAAAAATCTCCCCAAGTTTTCAGGTGTGGTACTTTTTTTTTTTTTTTTCCAGATATGATTAAGGTACCCGAAAACTCATGGGGTGAAGGGGTGTAGTTTTAAAAGGGTTAAAATTGGTATTTTCTATGATTTGTTGGGGTAGAGGAATAATTGTAGGGGTATAGAATTTTTTTTTCCAAAAACTGATTGAATATAACCAAGTATTTCAGATATGATTTGTTTTTTGTACCCCTAAAATTCCCAGTCATCCCCTGAAATGACCAAACTAACCATCTTATTTTCTAGGATGCGATCATATTTTTCGCACTCTAAGTAGCGAGTGGCGAATTTCAATGTGCACAAACCCACAAATTTAACTCGCAATTTTTCGACAGTGGAAGGAAAAGGTATGGCGATGCTTGAGGCGATACAACTAACTATTCATCATGGGTGGAACTTTGTTATTTGTGAAAGTGATTGCCAAGTTTTAGTGAATGCCATTATTTCTAAAATATTGTCACTCGATATGTAGATTGCAAACTGAAACACAGTTCACTATTTAGAGTGTGAACTCAGTTTATTTTAACTTGCCACTAGAGCGGTTGTGACATTTTCGACCAATCACGCACCCTAAATCACACACCGGAGCGGTTGTGACTTATCAGTTTGAAGTTTGCTATCGAGAAAACGAACTCTTTTTCCCCAATTTTTACTATTTTCACACTCGATTTCTAAGTAGTGAGAGAATAAATTTAAAATATCAATGGATGCGCATGTAAGTTCGGGGTGCGAAAAGTGAAACCCTACGAATTACTCATGCAATGACAAAGGAATGGATGTGGGTGGTGGCTCTAGCCTCTAGCTATCGGTAATTATTCTTGTTTCTCTGAGAAATTCTTAGGTGAGTCCTCACATAAGCATTAATTATTAGGCACAACCAATCATATAATTATAAATAATTATTTTATTAAATACTTACTAGTAATTAATGAAGTAGTCATTAAAATCAAATCTCTTCTCTTTTTTTTTGGTACATCAAATCTCTTCTCTAAAAATAAGGAAAAAAAACATGTGCATTATATAATTATTTTTCCAATCCCTCATATTTTTCTTGTTCCAGATCTATTTTTTATTTTTCTTTTATTTCTTTTTTTATTTGATATTTTTCGTTTATTTCTTTTGGTTTGTTTAAATATTTTTTGTTTATTTTTTTTTTTGACGAAAATATTTTCGTTTATTTCTTGTTCCAATTATTTAGAAGTTGTTCCAATCATGTTATTTTGCACTATTTCATTATATTTTAAGTTTACCTAGGTGAAGAATGATTTAATTGACAAAATAAGTTATTGATTATAAGTTAGACCAGCCACTAATCTTACTAAACACTATAAATTGAATTAGCAAGCTTATTGACTATAAACTACCTTATAATTTATTTGTTATGAACTCATCGATAAACTTTTTTTTTTGAACTCATCGATAAACTTGTTTATCAACTATCCACTATTTCATTTTTACAAAACAAAACCATAATAGTTTGCAGTCTGTAAATTTCTCAAAAAAATAGAGAAAAAATAATGTATAAAAATAATTGAAACAAATAAATAAATAAAATTAAAAAAAGAGAGCTTAGTTAGAAACAAAAAAATTTGAGCGATTAGAATTTTTTTTATTTATAAAGTGCATATGTTTTTTTTCTCTCCTTATTGGTAGAGATTTGGTTTTAATTACTACTCTATTAATTAGTTGTAATTATTTTATAAATTAATTATTAATTATTTATACTTATATGATTGGTTGTGCCTAATCATTAATACTTAGGTGAGTACTCAGCTAAGAATTTCTCAATTTCCCTTGTATTGTTCAAAATTAATAATTTCACAGGAAGATATCTTCTTTTTAATTGAGCAATATGGGGAAGAATAATTATTACCTATAGATGTCATGGCCATCCCCAATTTGATTTTTTAATACTCCGTCCCAAAATATAAGGACTAATTGATTACTGCACGCACACCAATACATAATTTTGATTAAGAATATCTTTAATTGTGTATTGGTAAAAATTATAGAAATTTGATATTTTGAAAATACTCGTCGAAACAAATCAAACAAGATCTTATATGATAATATTTACATTTATATAATTTTAGAAAAATACGGTTAAAACGAGACATATAAATAATGCATTTAGTCAAATGAGATCAGGATGGGACTACTCCGCGGCTTAGTACAACATATTATGACCATATAAGTATAACTCTTCATTTGCCGCATAGGTCAGATTCAAATTCAATTACATAAAATTTAAAGAAAGACAGCTATCTTTAGCTTTCTTGGAAGAAAGATTAGCTGTGTTGCCGGCACCCACCCACTCACTTCTCATTAAAAGGTTAGGTTCGGTGCATTATTTGCTGTGGCCACATGGCCATGACAATTTTCATACGCAGCCTTTAATTATTAAAATAAAAATATTATACCACTAATTAAATAATCACAACAATACTTTCTCCTTCAAACAAAACCTTATGAATCGATTTGGTAGAATTTTTTTATATTTTTTTATGAACAAAATCGATAAAAGAGATGTAACACATGACTTTCTAGGAGGTCACTGGTCATAGTACTCTAATGAATGATCTAGAATATTTACATGAACACTAACTCCAAATCAAACAAAAAGATTGACAAAAATAATTGGAGTTGCCGCAACATATTCATTCATAAAAATTCTTAACCGATTCACATCAGAAGTTAAGAACAGGAGGTATATACATTAAAAAAATCCAGAAATTTAAATTAACATCATTACAAGAAAAGGGGTTGTCTAATACTAAAACATAAACCAAATCAATTACAAGCCAAAAAAAAAAAAAAACCTTAGTCGTCGAATCAAAATGGTCTAAGATCAATACAAACCATGACATCATCTACCAAATCAACTTAATATCCTAAAAACAAAAAAAGCCTCAACCAAACTTAAATTATTTGTAGTTCAAAATTGGAACCGAAAAAAAAAAATAAAAGTAAAGAAATAGAAAAAAGAAAAAACATGGTCAAAATGATTGATTCACCTCAAAGAAAGTACTAGTTTTATTAGGTTGTTGTTGTTCTTGGATATGATCATGATCTAGATCGACGGAACCACGCCGAGAGTTGGCCCCTAGAGCAAGAGGAGAATGAGGTGAAACAGACAAAACCAAATTGCTTTCACTCCATGCCCTTCTCATAGGATATTTGATTTTGTTACATGTCATTATTGGCAATTTGTGTGTGCATGGTGATTTTCTTGATTTGCTATGTAGTACACAACCACATTTGCGGTGGTAAGGACGACGCTCCACGGAGTGGTCATATCCGGAAATACTACCTTCATATATTGGCCGGAAAAACCCATCTGCGGCGCCGGCCATACCGACGATCGCCAAGAAATTTGTTATAGTAACTTCTTAGCTATTGCAGAAGAGTTTATTTAGTTTAAGGTGTGGGCATTTATATTTTTATTTATACTAAAGAGTTGGCAACGTATACAAAAAAAAAGCATAAAAAGAAAAATATGGAAAGAGAAAAGGAAGTTTGTTATTGACGGTAAACAAACAACACATGCGGTGTGAGATCCGTGTCTCGTGGTTCAGTTCTATTAAGACCAGGTAGTAGTGCAACACAACAATTCATGCTAGTTGGTTGGATTCTAGTTAGGAAATTATAATGTGTCTGTTTCGTGTTCAATTTAAATTTGAAAACCCAAAAAAATATAGATTCTTATTACTAATTAACTTTTTAATGACAAAGGTGATCTTATTTTAATTAAGTATTACTCTAGTAAAAACTAAAAATACAATATTAGATAATTTTTCCGGTAAATATTTATTTTCTTTATTTTCTGTGAGTGTGTCCAACAAATAATATTTGGGTTTGTTCCCAAGCAAGTGCCCTGTTTGTTTTTTTTTTCTTCTTAAAACACTATGGAAAAAGAAAAACTGAATCTTTATCTGACACAATTAAGTGTTTGACACGGATTTGTCAATACCAAAACCGAAGCTTTGATATCAATTAAAGCTTCAAGAAACACAAGAAATGAGGGTTTGAACAGGATTTCTAAGGTTTTAAACATTTTCGACCAAATAAAAAACTCAATGAATGAAAGTAAAGGCAACAACAATTAAAGATGACACATGAATTTTTATACTGGTTCACTGTTAATGAGGCTACTCAAATCCACTCGTCTGAGTGAGTTTGCATTGGACCTCAAGGACTTAATCCAATAATCAACCTAATTACACCCCCACTATCAATGACTTCTCGAGGCAGTTGACTAAACATAGTCCCTCAAGGATATCAACAATTGTTGATTTATAACGTGTGTTTCCAGAGTTTGCTTCATGAAAAGCATATTACACACAATGAATTATAGCTTAGATACTTAGACAATTTACAACACTAAGTGTTTTTACAATGATTTACAAAAGAATTGAAGAATGTATATTCAGTATATATGTATATGTATGTTATTTTTTTGGCATAATTGCGGTTTTGGCCCCCCAAATTTCACAATTGTGCGATTTTGGTCCCAAGTTTCAATTGTGCGATTTAACCCCCTAAGTTTGACAATTGTGCGATTTTGGCCACCCAAGTTTACCCCCTTTTGCATTTGTTAGTCCCCGTTGACTTTTTTAACTAAAAATTGCTCGTGTGGCATTTTAAAATTAGAAAGAAAAAAAAGTTTTAAAATTGAAAAAATCTATTATTTTTTTAAAAATAAAAGGTTGAATAATTGTTTTTTTTTTATTAAAATTTTTACAAAGTTTTAAAAATTGGTTCATAAAAAAGATAATTATTTTAAGTTATTTTTAAAACATTATAAACTTCTTTTTTTAAAAAAATAATCATTCAACCTTTTATTAAAAAAATTTAGTAAATTTTTTTTTGAATTTTAAAACATTTTTAAAATTTTAATTTGTTATAAAAATATATTTTATTTAAAAAAATTTACAAACTGTTTTTTTTTAAAAAACAATAATGATTAAACATTTTAAAAATTAATACATTTTTTTTCTTGTTAAAACTTTGTTTTAAAAAAATGCTTGGCATTTTTAGTCAAAAAGTCAACGAAGGACTAGCAAATACAAAAGGGGGTAAACTTGGAGGGCCAAAATCGCACAATTGTCAAACTTAGGGTGCCAAAATCGCACAATTGAAACTTTGGGAGCTAAAATCGCACAATTGTGAAACTTGGGGGCCAAAACTGCAATTAAGCCTATTTTTTTCTTCAAATCCTTTTCGTTCTCCTTTTATAGCTAATGAAGGATTGTACCGTTGAAATTTGATTGAGCAGGTCTTCCTTTGCTTTAATTGTAGGATCGCAAATCCTTATGTTTATCGTTGTAGTATATTACATATTGATTCACCATGTCTGAATCTCATTAGGAAACAATTCCTTATTTGGTGCTCTTTGTACTAATTGCGGTATATTTTCTTCCAACGTCTATTTCTGAATCTTTGACTTCATATTTGTATTTAAGTTGAAGTTTGATTAAATCTTCCTTCATTCATATACTAAGAATATGATTCTGTATATGTATGGAATAAAGATTTTGAATCCCAGTCGGTAGACACATTACATTATATACATAGGAGACTGATATTCAATCCCCGAACATCTACTTATCCACTTTTAAGATTTTTTTTTTTAAATGGTGAAATGTTTAACCACTTTAGTTACTTGAAAATATATATATATATATATATATATATATATATATATATATATATATATATATATATATATATATATATATATATATATATAGGGGACACTTCAAGTGAGAGCAAAGTCTTATGATGAGAGATGAGAGGAGTAAATATAAATCATTAGATGTAAAAGAACGGTCCTGATTAAATTCCACTCTTTAAGTGCCCCTTACTCTATGATACACTCTACCCCTTTCTGCGATGCCACTTGCTCTCGGATTCTGCCTTCGTCACTGCTACTTCTCCAATTAAAAAATCTGGAATCTAAGATTTCTAATGACGAGCCCAAAATCAGTTTCCTGACCTAGAAAATTCTAGATTTTTCTTGAAATTGTTAATTGCATAGCTTTCATGTTTTAAGGCCATTAAGCATAAGAGAATCTCGTTGATTGCAACAGATGCATACAGGATCAAGCAAAACAAAATCAATCATGTTTTTAATAATAACAAATTAAAAAACAAAATCAATCCTCCATTGAATTATGATTGGCACAAATTTTTTTAGGGTAAAACTTGGCACGACACCTGAATCACTATGGATATTGAAACAAAACATTTTAGCTAGTTATTCGATTAAAAAAGCTGTGCAAAATAATTGAAAGGTTATGAATGGATACTGTTAACTATCAATGGAAATGATCTGAGCAATGAGGAATTAGAGAAATATGTACATAGTTAGTCTTAGTTTATAACTAACTTGTAGAATAAGTTAGTGTATGTAAGATGCACTTTAGCTTATCATAGATCCTAGATTGCAATATATAAGGATAGTAATCATGTATTAACAATTCATTCAATTCAATACAATGAATCTTTCTTTCCAATTTTCCTTTTCCTTTCTATCCTAACATGGTATCAACCGCCCGGTGATCCACCGTAACCGTTTTTCTCCGCTGCCATAACCGTTTTCTGTTACTCGTTTCCGATCGTCTTCTCCGGCGACAATCATGCCTCCTCGCAACGCTCCCGATCCCGTTCTTGATAATTCATCTCCCTACTTCGTTCATCCTGGTGATGGACCTACTTCAGTGGTTGTTACGCCGCTTCTCAATGGTTCTAACTATCAATCTTGGGCGCGTTCGATGAAACGCGCACTTGGAGCTAAGATGAAGCTTGAGTTTGTTGATGGTTCTCTTCCTATGCCTGAGGATGATTTTGATCCAGCGTTTCGTGCGTGGCACCGTTGTAACCAATTGGTTTCTTCTTGGATCTTGAATTCCATTTCTCCTTCAATTGCTCAATCGGTTGTTTTTCTTGAAAACGCCATTGACATTTGGAATGATCTTCGTGAACGCTTTTCTCAAGGTGACTTAATTCGAATCTCTGAATTACAGCAAGAAATTCATGCTTTGAAGCAAGAAAATCGTTCTGTCATTGATTTTTACTCTGATCTCAGAGTTCTTTGGGAAGAATTGGAGCTATACCTTCCCTTTCCTACTTGTACTTGTCGCCAACGTTGTGCTTGTGAGGCTATGCGCTCTGCACGCAGGAATCATACTCTCCTTCAGACAATTCGTTTCATCACTGGCTTGAATGACAATTTCTCCACTGTGAAGTCACAGATTTTGCTCATTGATCCTCTTCCTCCAATCAACAAAGTCTTTCATATGGTGATTCAGCATGAACGCCAAGGTAACTTCACTGAGCCTGATGAATCTAAGATTCTTGTCAATGCAGCTAAGTCCAATAAAGCTGTATTTGGTTCTAAGCCTCCTCGTAATTGCACCTTTTGTGGTAAGGATAACCACTTTGTTGAGAATTGCTTCAAGAAAAATGGTGTTCCTCCACACATGAAGAAATTTGCATCTGCTAATGCTGCACCTGAGGGAGCCTCTTCTGAACCAATTGCAGCTGCTTCTCCTTCAATTTCTCAAGAGCAGTATAATCAGCTAATGTCACTGCTTCAGAATTCTAATCTTGCTTCTACTTCTGCCTCTGCAAGCTCAGTTAAGGTTGGTTCTTCCATGATCACTGATCATACATCAGTGATTCATAAAGGTATATCTCATTCTCTTCATAATGCATGTGTTCTTGGCAATTGGATCATTGATTCAGGTGCTAGTCACCACATATGCAGTTCATTATCTTGGTTTCAATCATACATTGAAATTAATCCTATTAATATTACTCTTCCAAATGGTAATTTTGCCATTGCTAAACTTTCTGGTACAGTTCAGTTTTCACCACAATTTGTCATTACAAATGTTCTATTTGTTCCAAGCTTTTCTATAAATTTGATTGCAGTTTCAAAATTGTGTCAATCACCTCATTATATAGTCAATTTTACTAATTCACATTGTCATATTCAGGACAAGAAGACTTTGAAGATGATTGGTTCAGCTGAGGAACATGATGGATTGTATCATCTCAAGCTTACAGATAAAGTAGCTCATGTGGCATCTATTGATGGTTCTAACCACAAATCTATCCCTAAATCAGCCCTTTGGCATTTCAGATTAGGACACCCTTCCCACCTTAGGTTAGCTAGCTTGCACCATAAGTTTCCCTATGTAATAGCAGATCCAACTGGAATATGTGACATATGTCACCTTGCTAAGCACAAGAAACTTCCTTATAATACTAGTTTTAATAAAGCAACTCATGCTTATGATGTAATCCATTTTGATATTTGGGGTCCTATTTCAATAAAATCTTTTCATCATCATTCATATTTTCTCACTGCTGTAGATGATTATAGCAGATATACTTGGATTGTTTTAATGAAATCAAAAGCTGAAACAAGAAATCATGTTATGAATTTGATAAATATGATTCAGACTCAATTTAATCATAAAGTCAAAATAGTGAGATCAGATAATGGCCCTGAGTTTCTTATGACTGAATTTTATGCTTCTAAGGGTATTCTACATCAAACTAGCTGTGTTGAATCTCCACAGCAGAATGGTAGAGTAGAGAGAAAGCACCAGCACATCTTAAACATTGCTAGAGCTCTACTGTATCATTCAAATTTGCCTAAAAAATTTTGGTCTTATGCAGTTTTACATGCTACATATATCATGAATAGAATGCCTACTCCTGTTCTTCAAAATAAGTCTCCATATGAAATGCTACATCAGTCTTTACCAAATTTGCATGAATTAAAGGTTTTTGGTTCCCTTGCATATGCATCTACTTTGAGCATTAATAGAACTAAACTGTCACCAAGAGGCAGGAAATGTGTTTTCTTAGGCTACAAGCAAGGTGTCAAAGGCTCTATTCTCTTTGATCTGAATTCTAAAACCATTTTTCTTTCTAGAAATGTCACCCATTTTGATCACATTTTACCATATACTACCAATAATTCATCCATTCATTGGCATTACCACTCCACTTTTAACTCTACACCCTCAGAAATTCATACACCTTCTGAACCTGTCAATGATTCAACAATAGAGCCCCTAACCACACTACCATCTGACCACACTACCTATGAGGCCATTAATCCTACTGCTATTCCATCTCCTTCCTCACCATCAGTCTCTCCTCACAGTGATTCATCTACCCCCTCACCACCAAATGTTAGACCAGCAAGAGTGAAACATAAGCCTACTTATCTGTCTGATTTTGTGTGCAATTCATCAGGTGATTCACTGCAATCTTCATCTTCAGGTACACTCTATCCTATCTCCTCATTTCATTCTTTAGATCATTTATCTTCTTCACATAGTGTCTACACTTTGTCTCTCACACAACACACAGAACCTAAAACCTATAGTGAAGCTTGTAAGTCAGAACACTGGATTCAGGCTATGAATTCTGAACTGGAGGCCTTAGCTCGTACTGGCACTTGGAAAATTGTTGACTTACCACCCAATGTAAGGCCTATTGGGAGTAAGTGGGTATACAAAATTAAGCATAAATCTGATGGAACTGTTGAAAGATATAAGGCCAGACTTGTAGCTAAGGGTTACAATCAAATAGAGGGACTGGACTTCTTTGATACTTTCTCCCCAATTGCCAAGCTTACCACTGTGAGAATGTTACTTGCTATTGCATCCATTAAGGGCTGGATTGTGCATCAACTTGATGTCAACAATGCTTTCCTACATGGAGATTTGCAAGAAGATGTGTATATGAAGATCCCAGATGGTGTTCAGTGTGCTAAGCCTAATCAAGTATGCAAGTTGCTCAAGAGTTTGTATGGTTTGAAACAGGCTAGCCGCAAGTGGTATGAGAAACTTACATCCTTGTTAGTCAAGGAGGGATATACACAGTCCACATCTGATTATTCTCTCTTTACAATCAAGCAACAAAATCATTTCACTGCATTGTTGATATATGTTGATGATGTGATTTTGACTGGTACTGACATACAGGAGATAACTAGAATCAAAACCATTTTGGACAACAATTTCAAAATTAAGGATTTAGGTGTGGTAAAATATTTCCTTGGTTTAGAAGTTGCTCACTCCAAAGAAGGGATAAGTATATCTCAGAGAAAGTATTGCCTGGACTTGCTTCATGATTCTGGTTTGCTTGGTTCTAAACCTGCTTCTACACCATTAGATCCATCCATCAAGCTACATCAAGATAATGGTAAGCCATTTGAGGACATAAGTTTGTATAGAAGGCTTGTTGGAAAACTGTTGTACCTCACCAACACCAGACCAGACATCACATTTGCTACTCAACAGTTAAGCCAATTTCTGCATAATCCAACTGTTACTCACTACAAAGCAGCATGCAGGGTTATCAGATATCTCAAACACAACCCAGGAAGAGGCCTTATCTTCCACAGAAATTCAGATATGCAGATACTTGGATACTCAGATGCAGACTGGGCTGGATGTTTAGATACTAGAAGGTCTACTAGTGGCTATTGCTTCTTCCTTGGCTCATCTCTTGTGTCATGGAAAGCAAAGAAACAGTCAACTATCTCAAAATCTTCCTCTGAAGCAGAATATAGAGCACTTTCATCAGCAACTTGTGAATTGACTTGGCTCTTATACTTATTGAAAGACTTGCAAATAGAATGTACAAAGCAGCCAGTCTTGTTTTGTGATAATCAAAGTGCATTGCATATAGCTTCAAATCCAGTTTTTCATGAAAGAACTAAACACATAGAGATAGACTGTCATATTGTTAGGGAAAAGTTACAAAATGGAATGATGAGACTGCTTCCCATAGCCACACAAGATCAGCTAGCAGACTTCTTGACAAAGGCTCTGCCAGTGCCAAAGTTCAACCATTTCATGTCCAAGCTTGGATTGCTTGATATATATCAAGCATCAGCTTGTGGGAGGATGTTAACTATCAATGGAAATGATCTGAGCAATGAGGAATTAGAGAAATATGTACATAGTTAGTCTTAGTTTATAACTAACTTGTAGAATAAGTTAGTGTATGTAAGATGCACTTTAGCTTATCATAGATCCTAGATTGCAATATATAAGGATAGTAATCATGTATTAACAATTCATTCAATTCAATACAATGAATCTTTCTTTCCAATTTTCCTTTTCCTTTCTATCCTAACAGATACAATGAATTAGGTGTGTGGGAAACTGGGAATTGAAACATGGAAGGCCGCTGGGGAAGACGGAGAGAACTATTATAGCGTGCATTGAATCTTAATTATTAATCAAAGTTTAGATTTAATCAGAATCGTCCTTTTACATCTAATGGTTTATATTTATTCCTCTCATCTCTCACTATAAGACCTTGCTCTCATTTGAAGTGCCGCCTATATATATATATATATATATATAGGCGGCTGCTAAATTAGCAAAGTGCACCTTTTCAGTTGGACCAAAATACCCATTCTTTTTAATTAATTAACCAAATTACCATCAATGGACGCGGATCCAGCGTCGCGCGCGTACCGCAGGTCCATGGTTACAGGCCGTTGATTTCCATCAGACAGCTAAGATCTGATCTCATCAAGACTGTTTGATCAATCAGACAGCCCAGATCATCCAAATCCATTAGATTCCAGCGCGTGCACCACACTGGATTACACCCTGGAGAGAGAAGAATCTACTTTTTAAAAGCAGGACACGTGTCGCTGTCTGATTGGCCGGGCGTGATTTTTTTCCATTTAATACTTTGAACTCAATTATTTCGTTGTAAATTAATTTTTTTTTTTTTTATACCAAAATTCATAATTTTTTTTTCTCTACAAACAGAGACTTGGTTCGTTTGATTTGGACACAGAAAAAAAAACCTAATTTTTCACTACCTTAATCTCATTTTTCACTACCTTACATCAACTCACTGAAACCATTCTACCAGGAAAATGGTTTCAGATTACAACTCTCTGAAACCATTGTACCAGATAAATGGTTTCAGAAGCAAACACAATTAATAAATTACTCACTGAAACCATTCTACCAGTAAAATAGTTTCAGAGTACAACTATGTGCAACCATTCTACAAGCTAAATGGTTTCAGAAGCAAATAACTAATAATCAACTTACTGAAACCATTCTACCAGCAAAATGGTTTCAGATTACAACTCTCTGAAACCATTGTACCAGATAAATGGTTTCAGAAGCAAACACAATTAATAAATTACTCATTGAAACCATTCTACCAGTAAAATGGTTTCAGAATACAACTATGTGCAACCATTCTACCAGTAAAATGGTTTCAGAAGCAAACATTAGTTTTTAATTACCGTTTTATCTCATTTAATTAACTAAAAATAGTTTCAGGTCTCCAAAAATTTCATAAAATATACCAAAAGTTCCAGAATATTATCTACTATTTTCCTGGTATAATGGTTTCAGTGAGTTGGTTGAGTGGTGCGTGTTAAATTACAACACACAAGTAACGTATTTAGTAGACAAAAAAGGAGATTAAGGTAGTGAAAAATTGCATTTTTTTTTCGGTGTCCAAATCAAACGAACCAAGTCTCTATTTGTAGAAAAAAAAAATTATGAATTTTGGTATAAAAAAAAAAAATAAAAAATTAATTTACAACGAAATAATTGAGTTCAAAGTATTAAATGAACAAAAATCACGTCCAGCCAACCATTGTGTGACACGTTTCCTACTTTTAAAAAGCAAATTTTTTTCTCTCCAAGGTGTAATCCAGTGTGGCGCACGCGCTGGAATCTGATGGATCAGGATGATCTGGGCTGTCGGATTGATCAGACAGTCTTGATGAGATCAGATCTTGGCTGTCTGATGGAAATCAACGGTCTGTAACCATGGTCCTTCGGTACGCGCGCGACACTTAATCCGCGTCTATTAATGGGTATTTTGGTTAATTAATTAAAAAGAATGGGTATTTTGGTCCAATTGAAAAGGTGCATCTTGCTAACTTAGACCTAACTAGGGTCTAAGTTAGAAACCCCATATATATATATATATATATATATATATATATATATATATATATATATATATATATATATATAATATAAATGTATTTTAGAAAGAAAATGATAAATCTGTATTTTAATAATGTAAAGAAGCAGTGGCCTTGGTTGGTTGCCGTTATAGTGTGTGAATGACTATGAACCAACCAAAAAACTGATTTTTCATTCACTCAAAGGCAGCAACAATGTTGCGCTCCTCCTCTTTCTCTGTCCACTCAACAATTCTTCTTCCTTCTTCTTCTTCTTCTTCTTCTTCTTCTTCTTCTTCTTCTTCTTCTTCTTCTTCTTCTTATCAGCCATGTCTACTTCACCACCACTTACACTTTCGCACTCAATCTCTTCGGTTAACCAACTTACACTTTCGCAATACCTATTTCCCATTAAGACAACCCAAGGTTCGTTTAATTATTTAATTAATTACATATTTATGTCCTTTGTTTATTTACCATCCATTTCTTTTACTTATCATGATTATGTGCTGTTTTTTGATAAAGGCACTACAAAAGGTGATAAGTTGCTCTACAAGCGATCCATTGAAGGTCATGATATCAGGTGCACCTGCATCTGGAAAAGGGACACAATGTGAACTCATTGTTAGTAAGGTTTGTGTTAATTATTTATTTCGCTCTCTCTCTCTCTCTGTGTGTGTGTGTGTGTGTGTGTGTCCATGGTAATTTGGTTCATTGAAAACTAAAGTTTAATTGAAGAAATTGTACTGTATTTTTTGGAATAGTTTTAATCACTGTGACTCTGTTTGGCAAAAATAGCACTTGGCTGATAAACTAGCTTAGCTGATAGCTTATAGCTTATAGCTGATGGCTGATGACTTAGGGCTTATATTAAATATAAGTAGTAATGAATTAATAAGGGTATTTTTAGTAATTCATTTTGATTTATATAGGAAATAGTTGTTCCCATGAGCATAATTCAATTGGTAGGGACATTGTGTTGGGTCGGGATCATCCACACCCAGTCAAATCGTTCGTCGAACCATCAGCTCTGATACCAGAGTTGGGTCACGAGTGGGCAGCCGGGGATCATCTACATTGGGTTCATAGCAACTATACAAGTAGAGGCTTAGGTTTGAACTCGGAATTCTCCACCTATTCATCTTTAAGGGGTGAAATTCTGGTCACTAGGCTACTTAGCCAAAAACAAAGAAGAAATCAATATCATTTATTTTTTTAAGACGTGTATCTTACCTTAAATGAAAAAAGAGTACGAGGCACAACGAGTATTTATTTTCTATCTGTCTAGCGTTATGCTCCCTCTGTTTAATATTATTTGTGATTTAAGATAATACATACACATTAATAAAATTATCAAAACAAAATAAAAAATATTACTAAGTACTGATTACCTTTGTAAAATAACTATCTTTGATGATTTATTAGTTTAGCTGTTAAAGAGATTAAAAGGATTATAACTTATAAGTAGTGTAATCTGATGTAACAAATAATTTGAGACAAATCAAAAGTTGAAAATTGATATATATCATGAGGCAGAAGGACTATATCTTTTTAATGTCTTCAATTCATATATCTTAATGTTATTGATAAAAGTGGCATGACAGCTTGTAATGTGAATTCATTGAAATAAAGGCTGTAGGCCGTCTGATCATATATGTTGTCTGTTTCTGCAGTATGGATTGGTGCACATATCAACTGGGGATTTGCTAAGATCAGAAGTAGCAGCTGGCACAGAAATAGGAAATAAAGCAAAAGAGTTCATGAATGCTGGTCGCTTGGTTCCTGATGAAATCGTCACAGCTGTAGTGTCAAGAATTGCACATTTTGATTTTCTATTCTGTTCTTGCTCCATTTTCATATGTTGAAAGGCACGACACGCCTCTGTTTTGTTTGTTTTTTTCTATCTTGTAGATGGTGGCAGCACGATTGTCTTGCGAAGATGTTAAGCAAAAAGGGTGGCTTCTTGATGGTTACCCTCGGAGTTTGGCTCAAGCTGAGAGTCTAGAGGAAATGCAGATACGACCTGATGTGTATATCGTATTAGATGTATGTTAAATGTTTTGTAATTGCATACTATTGAATTATGTTTTTTGTGATGTTGGTTTCCTTTAATTTTTCGCAAACAAAACTAGATAATAGTAACAATTTATTTTTCTATTATATCCAAATCATCTTCAGCTAATTTGCAATTTTCTTCAAGCTAATTTGCAATTTTCTTAAAGCTCAGTAAATTCATCAATCATTGGCTTATTTCTTTTACTCAGTGTTTACTCTGTTCTTACAAGTGTGACCTTTTTAATTTAAAGAGGCACTGTTTTTTTTGTTTATTACTGAATTAACTAACAAGTTTGTAAAAAAAAAAAAATTGGTGTTAATCCTCCGATTCCCAGGAGAAGGGGGCCCTGGTAATCCAAAGTTCATCTAGGAGGTAAGTACAGCTTAACCAAAAATTGTTTCACCCAGAACAAGTTTGCAAAATGATTAGACTTAAAGAAAATTCATAACTTATTAACTTATATATTCAACAAAATCCTAAAGCATTTCTTATTTATAATGAACATGAAAACTTGCTTTGCTTCTATTGTTGTATTGAAACAATATACGTAATTTAATTGCATTCCATTGGTTAATGTATGCTATACATAGGTGTTAATCAGAAACAAATAGTTTCATCTTCCTTGCTGAGTTATTAAACTTTCTAATACTCAGGTTCCTGATGAAATTCTGATCGACAGATGTGTTGGTAGAAGGCTAGACCCAGTAACTGGCAAAATATATCATCAGAAGTTTTTTCCACCGGAGACTGAAGAAATCAAAGCAAGGTTGGTAACTCGTCCAGATGACACCGAAGAAAAGGTATGGTATACTATACTCCTCATTTAATTTCTGGCTGTATTCATTGATATAGCACTGGTATGTATCTTCTGAAAATGTACTGGATATGTGTGATCATTGCAACAAGGAAATGTTGGTCTCAATGAAAATATATGACAATAACTACTTGTTACCATTAATGAGCCTTGCATTTTTTTGTATGGAAAATTTGTTCGCAATATTTTTGAGAATTTAAATATACGAGTTTGTCGTATACTCGTATATGCAATCAAACTGAGAAACCATACCTTTTTGGTCTTTGTTAATGCATTATAGGTTGTCATTCACAATGTAGTCAGGTTCGCGCACCGGGTCGTAGGATCGTACGATCCTACGTGCTCATGAAGGCTAAACGAGCTAAGAACCCATGGAGGTTCGTTTTTGGGGCTTTTTGAAGTCAGGTTCGCGCTTTTTTGTGGTGGTGCGTAAAGCAACAGCAGGTTCGTAAAAAAAAAAACGATTTGGGTTTAAAATTGGTTGGGCCTTGCAGTCAAACCGGGTCGGGTCAAGACACAGAGTACAAAACACGCTTCTTTTTTCTCAGAAACCCTAAGAAAAATACGCGTTTCTTCTCTGAAGAAAGAAACGCCGTCATGTGTCTTCTCAATTCTTCAATCGCGATTCAGCCTTGCTTCCTTCATAACATCTCGTTCCTTTCCTTTTGTTTCCTTTTGTTTCCTCTGTTTCAAACCTAACATCTCGTTCCTTTCCTTCACTTTCGTTTCATCTCATCTCTCTGTTTCAAACCATCTCTCTGTTTTCATCTCATCAATCTCTCTGTTTCATCTATCTCATCTCTCTGTTTCAAACCATCTCTCTGTTTTCATCTCATCCATCTCTCTGTTTTCATCTATCTCATTTTTTCCTTTATCCTGTCTGTGTTAATTTTTCCTTCATCTGCTGTTTTCATCTCATCCATCTCTCTGTTTTCATCTATCTCATCCTTTAGTTGTGAATGATAGGTCTTCCTTTTGTGAATGATGCATAGGCCGTTGGTTACTTATTTTATTAACTTAGTACTTGGTTGGTTATGAAGTTATGAACAATTGGAATGATATATATATGAAATATTAATTAAGTTTATTGTGTTCATGTATTATTATTATTATTATTTTGTGGTTCTGTGTATATGTATATATGTGAAGTTACCATTTTACCCTTAAGTAGGTTCTTACGAATCGAGCTACGATCCCGACCTTACGACCCTCCACCAGCCTCCCGATCCTACGTAGGATCCCGAACCTGACTACATTGGTCATTCATATACATGAAATATTTAATGCATGTTGCAGTTAGATTCCATTCTTTTAAATTTTCCTCCTCTCTGTCACAGCATTGCAGCAAATTTGGTAGGGCTAAACCATCTTAGATTTTCTTCTCTAGTAATAATAGCATTAAGGGTCAAAAGTTATAGAAACTGGTGGATTATCACTGGTTTTAGAAAAGGGGGTTCCAAAGGAATGGTTCATAGTTTTCAAATACACTTTAAATGTCTTCAAAAGACTGCAATGTCCATGATATAAGCATCTCTTTCTGTAATTGTTGTGTTTTTCATTTGTGCATGTTTGTGCTTCATTTCTACAATGCGTAATATTGAAGCAGAAAATGTAGTCATTAAGTTCATCTTAAACAAGGAACATGTTTTAGTGATGTTGTTTAAGTTAACATTTTAGCAGATAATGAATCTGTATACTTCTGAACTAACTTATGTATACTTATTCGATTCTTTTCAGGTTATGTCACGCCTGAAGATATATAAACAAAATGCAGAAGCTGTATCTTCCTCTTACTCAAACATAACGAATAAGGTTACTGAATATTATTTTCTTATCTGTGGTATGCCAATAATGTCAACCAATGAGACATTCTCACTTTTAACTTATCTTGGATATGTACAGATTGATGGAAGCCGTCCCAAAGAAGAAGTTTTCAAAGATATTGAATCTTTATTATCTCCATTGCAACAAGATAAAGTGAAAGTAGTGAAATCTGGAGGTATGAATTTTCAAAAGTATATTTCAAACTTCAACCATGATATACTTGTAGGGAATTGCAAATTTATATTATGAAGGGATATTGCTAATGAGCTTATGTAAAGGTGCTTTCCAGAGTTTCAAAATTGACATAGTATTTAATAAACCAGTTTCATTAGTATATGTAGGCAATTGCATCCTTCTGCTATTTTGTTTTGTTATGAATCTTATGATACGGGGGTACACATCACTTTCCGAATGAAACTCTAATTACAGTTTAGAGTCTTGATTGATATGATGGGGGTTGATATGTAGGTATGAAAAGTTGATGAATTTTTAAGACTAGTTACTAACTGTTGTTTATTCAGAAAAATCAATTCTTGATATCAAAAAGGGGAAAGCATCTTTGATCCAGGTAGATGGTAGTACTTTGTAAAAGGCATTTGTTTCTTTATTTTGATTATTTTTCCTTCTGTAAGTGCTACAAAAGCCTCCTTTGTATATTGTTTCTTATTTTGCTTTAGCTTGTTACAGGATAAATGGAGAGGAATTCCTACTAGACTAAATAACATTCCTCATTCTCGAGATATCCGGAAATATTTCTATGATGATGTGCTACTAGCTACACAGAGGGCTATCAATGATGGAAAAATTAGATTGAAGGTATTAGAATAATTTTAGTCCCAGAATTGTATATAATTGTAACCTGCAACATTGTCAAATCTTCTTGTTAATTGGGTGACACTAGATTTGAGTATTCCATATCTAAATGAAAAATGTAGATTATAAAAATCAACATTCTTTTTGCTTACAAAACATTCTTTCCGTGTTAGAAAGAGGTAAAACCAAAACTGAATACTGATAACTGAGGTGAATGAAGTTTAGGAAGGTCGGAAGGAATAAATAATATTTCACATTTTACATCGGTCTTGTTTGTAATACCCTTGAGGCATAAGCTGATATATATTTTTTTCCCATTCCAAATCAATTAGGTTGACATCAACATTCCTGAACTGAATCCAGAAATGGTATGGTGTATGGACTTTGTTTTTCTCTTTTGATTTTCACTTTCGATTTTCTCTTAATGTCTTGATATAACCATGTATTTTGGTATACAGGACGTTTATCGAATTGGCACCTTGATGGAACTTATTCGATCTCTTGCACTTTCATTTGCTGATGATGGGAAACGTGTAAAGGTGTCTTCCTTACTCATTTTGCTCTAACATAGAACATTTTCTTTGTCTAGAAGGCACTACTATCTGTGAACATTAACTAGTATTTTTTGTTTAAACTTTCTTCGACTTCGGAATGAAGGTTTGTGTACAAGGATCAATGGGAGAAGGTGCTCTTGCTGGAATGCCATTGCAGCTTGCTGGAAGTCGAAAGATTTTAGAGTTCATGGATTGGGGTGATTATGGTGCTAAAGGAACATTCATCAACATTGGTTCTATAGGTATATCAATAAGCTGCAACTTGTATAGTTCTGCTGTTGCAGCTTTTGATTTATTACCCCTTATGAATTTTTACTGTCTTGACACACAGACATTACACAGAAATACAAATTCTACAGGGAATATTTATATGGATTTCTCCTTTTTGCTATATTGATATTGTTTTCCTTTTGGTTGTGATATATAGACATAGCATTTACTTGTGAATTTCCATTCTCAGGTGCGGCAGAAGTTGAAGAGCAAGATGACATGTATATCTTAGTGGCTCCTCAAAATGCTGTAGGGAATTGTATTATTGATGTAAGGGGATAGAGTGGGAGTTTGACACATTTTAGTGATATCTTCTTCTAAACTCTTCCGAGCTGCTATCTTTTCTTCTTTTTTTTCCTTAATATTTCCGAGCTGCTATCTTTTCTTTTCTTTTTTTTTTTTTTTTCATTTTTTGCCTTCTTAATATTTTCGGAGGTTTGATGTGCAGGATTTAAGAGCAATGACCAGTGCTGCCGAACACAGACCTGTTATCCTGATCAATGCTAAGCTTAAGGTTCATTTCCTAGTTCCCTATACTTCATGGTTCAAGTTTATTTCATGAAATAGTTGCAGGATTTTCAAAAATTTCAGATTTGTCACGACTTAGATAAATATAGATAATCCAAAACTGATGAATTTTTTACTGAGCAAAAATCATGACATGCATGGTTGACCTAGCTATCTTGTAACATGGAAGTCATCTACCAGTTTATCCATTATAAACTAATCACTAAATAGGCTAGCCTTGTATTTTCAATTGCACGCGGAGAGCTGATTTTTAATGATTTCTACCGTTTTCTGAATTACTTACTGCATCAACAAAACTATTGAAACAAATATCATAAATCTCATGAATAGAGGGAATATATGCAAGGTAGTTTTTTTTTTTTGACTAAAAATAAACGATATTCATTTAATTGGAGAGGCCATCAAGTCTAACCATAGTAGAAAAGATCTTACAACTAACAAAATATATGCTGGCAGTTAGTCGTCATAGATGCATAGAATATCTTAATTTACATTGTCTTTCCGGGGATGTTGCAACCTTTAACATCTTTTTGAACAATTCATTCACATCTATATTATTATTAGTCATTTTCCAATGTACAAAACTAATACATTTCTTTGAATTCAGGATTTACCTGCTTCTAGTGGTATTATGCAAGTGAGTACTAAACCAGCGAGTTGAAGATAACAATTTATTACGAGAAAAGTAAGATTATAACTTTGTCTTCTTAATCACCTAGACAATGGGGCGAGACAAAAGACTTGAGTATGCAGCATCATTTGAAAGTTGCTATTTCTTTCGGCTTCTCTATTATGCAGGAACGCAGTATCCCATAATGGGAGCTCTCAGGTTAGATGAAACATATATTTCTATTCTTGGAACTTTTTGAATCACATTCATTTTTCAGAAAGAGACCAATGTGAAACCATGTGAGAGAATTCATGTGTCACCATGACAAATATATACACATAATCATAAACACAAATTCTTAGAGCTACACTTACTACAATAATTCTATCATATATCAAATTGAAAATTCCTTAATGTCTCTGAGGTGTCAGCTCAGTAGTAAGAGTTTGACCTTGTAAACTCAAGAAACAGGGTATAAAATAGCCATTAGCGTCGCTTAATATAGTTATTTAATTTTTTGGTATGCTACTTCAAATTCACTACTTTATGATGTAGGATGTCGTATCCATACCGATATGAGCTGTACAAGAGAGTAGATGATTCATCTGGTAAAGAGAAGTATGTCATTTTGTCTACCTTTACTGAAAGGCCTACTATTGATGAAATTAACAGCTCCTTTGAAGGAAAACCAAGGTAACAAATGTTCAATTTTTATAAGCTATGAAACCAGTTCATCTTATCTTGACTTTATTAATTAAAATTTAAACTTGACAAATTATCACACTCATTGAATTCTTTATCTGAAAATTTTGCAGAAATGAAACAGGGAAAGCCTCAGGGTTTTGGTTAGAAACATCTAGCATCAGTCTATTATTAGTTTTTTTGTTTTCCTTTTGTGGTAAACTTTTTAATCTATTTTAATTGATGTACCTATTTCTTCTGCAGGGGCTTCTTGAGTGAGATATTTTATGCATAGTGGAAGTGTCAAAGTCTTTGATTTTCTACATTATTATAAGTGAAGAATTGTGACAATTTGCCAAGTAATTATGGCAAAGTCTAAGCTTGTTGTACACCTTGCTGGTGGTGGAACAGCTTGAAGATGCAAAGAATTTTCAAATTATAAATGGTCTTGATAGTATCAAAAAAGGCTAGAAGAAATTTGTTTACAAGCAACTGTATTAATATAGTAAATATTATGGGCCTCACATGGTACAAATTGTATTGACTTTTTGATTACTTTTTTGTGACCCTAAAATCATTATGCTAATTTCTCTTGGTTATGGAAGATGTGAGGGATTTTAATACTACTTCCCTCTTGAAATATAGAACCATCCGAACAAATTCTTCCTTTTTATAGGGTCTCTATATTTTCAATTATATTAATGATTTCATCTACATAATATCCCTAATTAAATATATATTATGGAGAAGATAATGTTGAAATTAATTTAATATTAATCATACAAAGACATGCTCAACGATAAAGATTAAACATATAATCATACTTTAGTGCGAAAGTCAAATAAACATACGAGCATGTATATAAATTAGGATCTACGACAGGTTGATTTATCAAAGATCTGCATTAGAACTACCTGGATAGAAGAATCCATTAGATACTAACCGTCAATGTGACACGTAGCACTCTTGAAACACAAAGAAAGAGAGATATCGAATGACGAGCACTCGTTGGCACGTGTTTCTTCCTCAACCGAGACACCTTATGCCCTAAGCATTTTTCAGATGGGTAGCAGAGGTAATATGCGGTGTGTTTTCTGGAAACCGATCTCATCTCTTAGTAATCTAATCTCTTAGTAAAATGCATGCTAAAACATATTTTTAAACCATAAGAAAATATGCAATTTCCAAATCCAGTTTATGCAAAAATATAATTAAATAAAAATGATTGTGAGTGTGTGATATATTTTCAAGAGAGGTGATATCTCTTGGTTTAGAGGCTCTTGTACAAGGGAGGTGATATCTCTTGGTTTAGAGACTCTTGCACAAGGGAGGTGATATCCCATTGTTTGTGTTGAGAGTTCTCGGTTGTAAATGTTATTAGCTGATTCTGTTATAAAAGTTTGGTTTAGTGAAATCTCAAGGTGCTGTCCTTGGGAATTGGAATAGGCCCTTTGTTTTTGGCCGAACAGAGATAATTCTTTGTGTTTTTCTTCTTACTCTTTAATATCTTTTATTTCTCGCCGCAAATTATTTTTATTTGGTTAAAATATTTTAAGTGTTTATTTTTAATCATTTTTTGAGTACACAATTCACCACCCCTCTTATGTCGTTTGGAGTCACTTGGTTAACATAATCTAATAAGTAATAAACCTAGAAGCCATTAAATCAAAATTTGCATACAAGATTAATGCTATTATATTCATCATCGAAATACATAAAATAATTGGAGCCGAGACTTTTTGTGCCTCTTTTCTCCAGTGGAACAAACAAACCCATTAATGTAGCATCCTTCCAAGGGACACTTAGATCTTCCATAATTTTCTGTTCAACATGAAGCATTGGCATCAAACGATTACCTTGAACCAACTCAATTTGTGCCATCTTATTCGCAATGAGATCAACTCTTTCTCTTGTTACAAAAGGTTGATTTCCTAGGATCTTGTCTCAAAATGATACCTTAATGGTGCTTGTCTCGGGTTTATCATTGTTAGGTTGTTGAATTGAATCTACCTATTATTTGTCATATCATAATTGACTCTCAATTAGAGTGGAGGACTTAAAGTCAAAAAAATTGAAATAGGGGAACCACAAAGTTGGTTTTTAAAATAGGACCAAAACTTCAAAAATTGAAAATATATGTAGGGATTGCAATGGGTAGAGTACTATAGTACTCATCCTCATACCCGCGGATTGGAAAAATACCCGTACCCATCCTCGTACCCGTGTGAGTAACAACTTTTCCCCCGTCCTCATACCCTGTGGGTACCTAGGTACCCATACCCGTACCCGCTACCCGCATTTTTACTAAAAATAAATTGATTAATTATAAAATATCATATAATTTTAATAGAATTAAAAAAATTTCAAAGATTTTATTATTGACTCATGAAAATTATAAACAAAATTATTACTAACCTTATGTTAAAGTTCATATTTACGTTAAATATTCACATTACTTTTGTATTATGTTATAAATAAATATTTTTATTAAAAATATGTAATAGTTTAATAGAGTTGTATTGTTTAAAATTGATTTACATATATTATTATATAATAATATAAATAAATATATATTATGTGTATGGGGCGGGGTGGGTACTAAGATACTCGTACCCGCATCCATACCCATTCATTTTTACGGGTAATTACCCATACTCGTGCCAAAACTATGTCATCCCTAAATATATGGACCAAAACTGCATTTAAGCCTAATAAATATGAAGAAAATGTATTACACAAAAATTAATAGGTGGCACGAAATAATAAAAGAGTAAAATAGTGAAATCAAGTGAGAGCATGTCTTATAACTAGAGACGAGAGGGATAATCAATATCCATTGGATGATAATGCACGACAAGGATTTAATTACTCTCGATCTATTCTTTTTGCAGCGAACCGTCTTCTTACTCCCACTCATTCTTTCATCTCTTCCATTGTTTTTTGGAAACCATTCTCATCTCCTAGTAATCTAATAAGTAATAAACCTAGAAGCCATTAAATCAAAATTCCCTTACAGGATTAATGCTATTATATTCTTCATCGGAATACATAAAATAATTGGAGCCTAGACTGTTTGTGTCTCTTTTCTCCAGTCAAACAAACAAACCCATTAATGTATTTGCTCTTTTCTTTCTTTGTTTTGAAAATAATTTTTTTTAAGTGCCAACAAAATTAGAATATAAGAATGACCTTACCGGATCACTACTGCCAGGGGTGGCATGGCTGGGCCATGGCCCAAAAAAAATTGAAATTACCAATATACCCTAGGTATTTTAGTAAAATTACAATGTTATACTACATATATGTTTTGTTGCACATGAAAATGTTAGTTTTAACGTATACATCCCAGTGGATGAAGTCTTGAAGAGATGCGTATTCTCCAAGAGGTGGTGGGTCCAACTCCCATGATACTGTCATGAGAAGAAATGCAAGAATGAACATATATATGGCAATACCTTAAAAGGATAATGTCACTTTAATCTCCTTCTTTGAAGCTTTTCTTTTTACTATTAATTTCCTGTTTTAACAGAAGTAAAAGTAATTTGAAAAAACACAATTTAATTGTTTACAAAATTATACTAGTTTGTTGCATTTTTTCATTAAAAAGTTCAATATTCACTATTATGAGTAATAAAAACAAATTAAAAATCAAATTTTATTTTCTTAATACATTTGGTAAATAATTTTTATTTATTATAATTTTTAAATGATAGAAAAAGAAATAACTTTCAAAACTACTCATTTATCCGGCTCCGCTTTGCAAACGTGAAGTTGGGATGAAAATTTTTCTTATTATAACTTTTTTTACAATTCGTATTATAATTTTTTCACCGCTCCGAATATTTTTTCCTAGCTCCGCCACTTTCGATCACCACAATTTGTTAAGTTAGAGAAATTGCTGGGAACTATCAAGCAGGATGGTTCTTAAAGCGTTTCCGAGAGAGCGAAGGAGAAGGTTGTAAATAAAAAAAGAAAAAAAAAATCAGGTGCAATTAATTTTATATGGAATTTTTAAATTCTAATAATAATAATAAGTGAATAGGAAAAAAAGAGCTACAAAGACGGAGTTTCCATTGATGTAAACCAACCAGCCTAACACAGACTGATATTAGCTAAACGAACAAACAAAGCACAATGTGAGTTTCATGTCTAATAGACTATGTTGCCTAGGTACGGGTACGATATCCGATATAGGTACTGGTATGCGGTACGGTATTTTTAGAAAATTTAAGTTACGAGTACGTTAATATAAAATATTAGAAAAATTACTTTTAAGTGAATTATTATCATCATGCTTTAAAGATTTAATTTTTTTTGTCCACCGTCTCAACTATTTTCATAAAAAATGAGAGATAATTGAAATATAATAAAAAATTATAATATTTTAAGAGATTTTTTCGTATTCATCATCATAATTCAACCAAATAAAAATTGGTACGAAATTGGTGCGTACCATAACGAATATCATGAAATATCCGATACTGATGTATATCCAATACGAGTACTTTACCATTTTAGGAATAATAATGCTGCCCGGCTAATAGCATGAGTTTGGTCAAGAAATTTCAACCATGTTACAAAGCAGAAAAAAAGGTAGTCTTACATGCAATGTTTTAAAACCCGGACCGGTGATCGACCCGGTCAAAGCACTGGGTCACTGGTTCACTGATCAGACCAGTGGGTCACTGGTCAGACCGCATGACTATTGACCCAGCTTTTATAACAAATTTAAATATATTAACTTGAATTTCATAACAATAAAATTTAATAAAAAAAAACTTCTTTCAAACTTTTTTCAATAAAATTTCATATATTTAAAAGAAAAAACACAAAAGCCTTTCATTTCATCATTATTTATATTTTGATTCACATATCTAATCGTATAATATTATAATTTAGTCAATAAAAGTATTATCATATCATAATTTTTAATTAGAACAACATAATTTATAAGTCCAAAAAAAATAATGCATAATTTAATATTTTATATTAAAATATAAGCAAAAAAAATGATCAATGTATTTATTAAGGAAAATGCTAATATGCACGACACACAATCCTCGTGCAAATCCGACGACAGGTTCAAATCTTAAATTCTATTTTTTTTGCTTCCCAATTTAAACCCTTTTGTCCTTTTAACATAAGTAAATGTTTTGTAATCTCGCGTCGTTTTCAGCGGCACGCATCTCCGCCTCCATGGGTGGTGGATGTGTCACCTCCAATTGATGCCTCTGCCTGCCTTCTTGCTTCACTTGTTGTCGGTATCGACGACGCTTCACTGCTTCGTTCTCCACCAACCGTCTCGTCACAGCGCAGCGCCTCTTGATCTTGGATTTTTGAGAAATCATGTGAATTACCAATTTAAACTGTGGCGCTGAATACAACAACAGTGATGGTAAAGACAAGATGGCGACGGAAACAACAACGATGGAGGCAAACAACAAAGTCAGAGAAATTTTGTTTAGACACATGATTAACAGAGTGATGAGCAGTGGTGTTGAGAAATTTTTGGGCTTGTAGAAGTGGTGGTGGTAAGATCAATCATTTGGAGGGAGTTAGAGTGCATTTAGTGCTGTGACTGTGAAAGTAAGAGACTGTCTAAGAGGAGAAGAAAGAGATTGTCGGTTGCATTTTGTATAGATAAAAGATACTACAATTAATAATTAATAAAGAAAATTAGGTGTGTTTTAAATTTTAATGCAGTCGTGCATTGTCGTGCAGGAACCTTGTCGTTCCATATAGCACTGCTGATTTATTAATACATGCCATGATGTTTTATAACTAATATAGTAGTATAGTAGTATTAAATATATTTCAGTTATTTAGAATATCACATAAATGTGAGTGGCCTAGTTGTAGTAGTGATGCTGCTATATCCAAATGACCTGAGTTCAACTCCCATATACAACATATTTACAATTTTTTTGAAAAAATTGATTTCCTCTTCAAACCGGTCCGGTTCACGTGTGCGGGTTAACCCGGTTCCCGGTTCAACCATCCACCCGGCCGGGTCACAGTGGTTTTCGGCGGTTTTAAAACAGAACCGGTTCTGCATGCTAACCGAGCCGGCCACCCCACCGGTTCCCGGTCAGACCGGCCGGTCCGGTCCGGTTTTTAAAACTATGCTTACATGTACATTTTCTTTCTTCAAAAAAAAAAAAAAAGTACATTTTCCTAGTCAAAATGCCACGAGGACAAATAAAGACAAACATTAAATACAAAGTTACGTAATCACAAATTCAAAAGTTTAACTTTTTGCAAAAAATAACATTTTTGTTATTTTGTCAAAAAGAAAACATTTTTGTTATCTTTCATGATTTGGACTTGTTGATATAATTATATAAATTATGACAAGTATCATATTTTAATTCTTGAAAGACACAAAAAAAATTTCTCTTTTGAATCTCTGAGAAAGACGAATCAAGGAAATGGCAGGTGGATCATTAACAACAGGTGCTGTGGCCAAAGAAAGGGCAGAGCTTTACAAAGGGAGAGTCACTCCTTATGTTATTGTTGCTTGCATTGTTGCTGCAACAGGGGGGTCACTATTTGGCTATGATATTGGAATTTCAGGTATTTTTCCTTAATTCATCATCTCAATCATTTTTTTTTCCTTTCTGATTTTAATGTTTTCAGGCTATTTCATTTCATAATTCATAATATTTTTTCTTGTAAAATTTGCATGAGTTGAATATCCCTCATGAGATCCTCGTTAAGGAATTCAATATGTGAAATTGCATATAGATCCACAACGTTCATGACCTTTTTTTTTTCCTTATGTTTTTTTTTTTGTGTTTTTTTAATGAATTTTTACACCCAATTTGTTTTTTAAAGAAAATCCAATTTGTTGATAAGCTTTACAATTTTTAATTTCAAAAAGTAAAATTAAAATGTTGTGAATTAAGCTTTTGGGAGAAGAAGACAATTTAAAACAACTCTAATGAATCTTGATAGTTTAACAGATAATTCATGGTAGTTCTCAATTAGGATTTGAGACTCATCCTCCTTAATAAATCAATCAGTGAATAACAACTAGACCCCACCTAAACTTTGTTTGAATAGTTTATACTCATTAATCTCTTACACTTATTATGATTCACGGATACTTCATTTGAGGGAGAGTACCAATACCAGATAAGTACTCGTACCAGTACCGGGTACATACCCGTACCTTAATTTATCCCCATACGCGTGTATTAGTTTTTCTAAAAATGTTGTACCCTGTACCGGTACCCGTATCGGGTACCAGTACCCGCACCTAGCAACCTAGTGTGAGAGGTTATTTTCCTTATCCTTTGGGTCTCTTTAAAGTTTCAATTTTCAAATGGTTGCTGATCAAGAAAAATTACAAATTTGGGTTTTGTGAAAAGAGAAAGAGTTTATTCCACTAAGGGTCTGTTTGGTTCAACAGAGGGGAACAAAGTGATTCCTTCAAATCATATATAAACGGTTTATATAATAAACCACTTTATTATCAATCACAAAGCATGTAAATTTGTACACTGTAAAATCAGGAAAAAGCATGTAATTATAGGAAAGCTGCATTGACAAACGCAACATGCAGCCCCAACTACTTTAATTAGTTGTAAAATAAGCTTGAGAACTCGTATTGTGATGAAATGAGGAAGGGAAAAATATTTCTTTATCCTAATTGATATAAAAATACAATACTTATCTAGAATATTTTGATGAACTCATACATATGTTAGTTTTATTGTTAGTAGATTGATATTTTTTTAACAAAGTTACATCCATTTCATTTTTGACCAATTCTACAACACTTGTGCTCATATTTTTTCTGATTATCATGCTATATGGTTAACAGGTGGGGTGACTTCCATGGATGACTTCCTTGAAGAATTCTTCCCTGCAGTATACAGACAAAAAAAACATGCACATGAAAACAATTACTGCAAGTACGACAATCAGGGCCTTGCCGCATTTACCTCTTCTCTATACATTGCTGGTTTAGTTGCATCCCTGATTGCATCTCCAATTACAAGGAAGTATGGACGTCGGGCAAGTATCATTGGTGGTGGTATCAGCTTTCTCATTGGATCAACCCTGAATGCTTCAGCAGTTAACCTAGCAATGCTGATCTTGGGCCGTGTTATGCTTGGCATTGGCATCGGATTTGGAAATCAGGTAATAACACATTTCTGTAATCTATCATCAATTCTCAAAAGGGTTAAACTGTGATGATCAATCCTTATCAGATAAAAACTTTTATTTCCTTTTCTGGTTTAAAAACCTGTTATATTTCTATTGGAAGAAACTAACTTTTTCCTCCTTAAAGCCTGAACAGAGACTATCCAAATAAATATAAAAAGGTTTGAAGGTTGTAAGTGTTAATAATAATAGAGTAAATGTTAATTTGAATTCATAAAAATTTACAGGAAAGGAAACATAGTAATGTGATGGAAACAATCTATGTTTGAGTTAGAAGATAAATCGAGTTATACCTTAAAAGTTGACAAATTACTTGAGCTACTCCCCTCATACTTCTTTTGAAGGCAATTCCGCTTTATTTGTCAGAGATGGCACCGACACACCTGAGAGGAGGAATGAACATGATGTTTCAAGTGGCAACAACTTTTGGAATTTTCACAGCCAACATGGTGAATTATGGAACACAGAAGATTAAACCTTGGGGATGGAGGTTGTCCCTAGGATTGGCTGCAATACCTGCTCTTTTGATGACGATAGGAGGTATATTTCTACCTGAGACTCCAAATAGCTTAATAGAACGAGGATCAAATGAAAGAGGAAGGAAGCTCCTAGAAAAAATCCGAGGAACTAGCGAGGTTGACGCGGAGTTTCAAGATATGGTTGAAGCAAGCGAGTTGGCAAACTCAATAAAGGACCCGTTTCGTAACATCTTTAAAAGAAGGTATAGGCCAGAGTTGGTGATGGCAATTGTCATGCCAACTTCACAGATCTTGACTGGCATAAATTCCATTCTATTCTATGCTCCAGTATTGTTTCAAAGCATGGGATTCGGAGGTGATGCATCACTCTATTCCTCAGCTTTGACGGGAGGTGTTCTTGCTTGCTCAACATTCATTTCCATTGCAACAGTTGATAAGTTGGGAAGAAGAGTTCTTCTTATAAGTGGTGGAATACAAATGATCACATGCCAGGTGAGAAAATAATTCTAAGAATAGATTCTAAACATATTAAAAAGATCCTTGTCATTTTGAAATAATTCTAATTAATAGCTTAGGATGCATTAGACACAACTCTTACACATAGACAGTGTTAAATTGGTAATAATTTAAATTGATGAAATTCAATGAATGTAATCATATGTGTTGGTGTCTAAAACCAAGAAGTGGCGAATACCGAATACGCTTTCAATAAGAAATATCGGTACTACATAGGTCAAAACTCTTGAGAAAAAGGGTTTTATAAATGTTTATTTTCCGAGAAGAGATCCAACTAACTACATTTTGCAGGGTAACTTACTTTACTTTCATGTTTCACATGAGCAGATTATAGTTGCAATAATTCTTGGAGTCAAATTTGGGGACAACCAAGAACTGTCGAAAAGCTATTCGATATTGGTTGTAGTTGTGGTTTGCCTATTTGTTGTAGCATTTGGATGGTCGTGGGGCCCGCTTGGGTGGACAGTCCCAAGTGAGATCTTTCCATTGGAAATCCGTTCAGCAGGGCAGAGTATCACAGTTGCTGTAAACCTTTTGTTCACTTTCATAATTGCTCAGGCGTTCCTTGCTCTTCTCTGCGCATTCAAGTTTGGAATCTTTCTATTTTTTGCTGGCTGGATTTCCCTCATGACCATATTTGTTTTTCTGTTCTTGCCTGAAACCAAAGGTATTCCAATTGAAGAGATGGCATTTATGTGGAAGAAGCACTGGTTCTGGAAATTGATACTACCTGAAAACACATTGTAATTATGCAGTTCCTAAATCAAAGTTACACTACAGCTGTAATAAATTAAGTAATAAATTACTTTAATAAAAAGTGTTTCTTTGTCAATTTGCTTAACGAGCATCTATGCATTGAATTTATGCATCCATGACCGTCAAACGCCTACAATTTTATGAATTAAATTGGCATTTTGCAAAATTTATTTGTAAGCAGAGCGTTGAAGACGACAATGTAATAAAAGAAGTATGTATATCATATGTTAATATCGAAAACACCAGGTGATATAAATTGTAATTGTAATGTTGAAGAATCTAACAATTTTTCTTTAGAAAATATTTTATATTTTAATTTTATGTAACAAAAGCCAAACAAAAGTATCATATCGATTCACATTAATATATTAATTTCGAGATAATTATTGTAAAAACAAAGTTTCCAAGCACTGATTTGTTTGAATGCCCAAGGATCAAATTTTCTGATCTCACAAAATGTGCATCTTGATAACATTAAGAAGTATCATAACCGGAGACTCTAACCATGCACGTTAATCTTATGTTTTTTGAGCATCCCACAGTGATTTATCGAGAAGTGAGCAGAAACATATCATTGTAAGTCATGTTCAAAATCAAATACACGCAGACATGACCAACATGAGAGAAAAAATTAGAAAGGATTATGTCTTGGATTATGTCCTCATCATGTGCAGTGTGTGTACCTTTGAAAATAATTTTACAATTTCGTCAAAAATTGAAAAGCAGGAAGCAGCTCAGAAACATCGTACGTGAATCATGCACTGCTTAACAATTGAATTCAAAACCGTGTGGCAGGCTATGAAACGTACGTATAGTCATTATTATTATGTGGTTGATTTTTGCAATTGACTGTGAAATGAGTACCCAACTTACCAATAAAACAATAATGAAAGCTATTAGAACCTTTTCTGTATTTGAATATAAAGGACCCACTTCACAATATGACATAACAAAATTGGAAAAGTAGGAAACAGCTTGGAAACGTATATGCATATCATGTTGGCTTGTTAGGCTCCATATTAGTGTTTGTACCTTTGAATAAAATTGTACAATGTCGTGAAACAGCTTGGAAGCATCGTGCAAATGGTGGGAAACAGCTTGGAAGCATCGTGCAAATGGTGTTGTACAGATCGACCTCAAGCACTATATATCTGTGTATGTGGTGCTCTTAAGAGTATATTTTCCATTAGAGAAACTCAATTTTATTTTGTGAGAGAAATTACAATGAGAAACTTTAATATTCTTATATTCCATGCATTGTTGGTGTTGTTCTCCATTGTCGGGTTCAACTCAGCAACAGAGAATCAAAAAATGATATGTAAAGAGATTGAGAGACGTGCGCTCCTCAAGTTCAAACAAAGTCTTCAAGATGAGTTTGGCATGCTGTCTACATGGAAGGACAATCCAAATGCAGAATGCTGCAAATGGAAAGGAGTTCAATGCAACAATCAAACCGGCTATGTTGAAAAGCTTGATCTACATGGTTCTGATGTTCAACATCTGAGCGGTGAAATCAATCTTTCAATAACTGAGCTACAACATCTAAAATATCTAGACCTCAGTTATTTGAATACTAGCAGTCAAATTCCAAAATATATGGGCTCTTTGAGTAACTTAAGATATCTTGATCTCTCAAATGGTGGTTATTATGGGAAGATTCCTTCTCAAATTGGGAATCTCTCACAATTGCAACACCTTCAGCTTTCTTATAACTTGTTAAGTGGCACCATTCCCGATGATTTTGGCAACCTAAAGCATTCACTTGTGTATCTTGGTCTCTATTCCAACCACCTAGAAGGCAATATCCCAAAATCCATTGGGAATATATGCACATTGGAGGAATTTGACGCTGATTGGAACCAGTTGAGTGGAGAGATTTCAGATTTTATGAGCCATAGTAACAATTCCCACTGCATTGGAAATGTTTCCTCATTGCAAGTGCTCTCGTTAAAGTATAATCAGATTTCAGGTATGTTACCCGACCTTTCAAGCCTCACATCTTTGAGGGAATTGCATCTGGATGGCAATAAATTAAACGGAGAAATACCCACAACCATTGGGTCGCTTAAGGAGTTAGAGTATTTGATGCTATTTCGTAACTCTTTTGAAGGCATCCTCTGTGAATCCCATTTCATTAACATCTCCAAATTGAAATACCTAGATTTGAGTTATAACTCGTTGACTATCAAAGTTAATGATGATTGGGTTCCTCCTTTTCAATTACGAGGTTTGGATCTATCATCTTTGAATTTCAATTCTAGATTTCCTAATTGGCTTCAAACACAAAATAACTTATCCACTCTTTCCCTTTCAAAAGTCAGTAATCTACCTCCAATACCTATTTGGTTTTGGGGAAAATTGCAAACACTAAATGAGTTGACCATTTCAAAAAACAATCTTACTGGAAAGATTCCCAATTTGGGACTCAATCTTACCAACAATTATGCTTTTATTGATTTGAGTTCAAATCAATTTCAAGGTTCCATTCCTTCTTTTTTAGTGCAAGCAGGAGCACTAAATCTTTCCACTAATAAGTTTTCAGATTTAGTTCCCTTACTGTGCAACAAAAGTAATCCAAGCATTTTGGGATATTTGGATATATCACACAATGAATTAACGGGAGAGTTGCCTAATTGTTGGAATAATTTAACCTCCTTACAATATGTTGACCTGAGTAATAACAAGTTGTCAGGAAAGATTCCGTTCTCAATGGGTGCCCTTGTTAACATGGAGGCTTTGATTTTAAGAAATAATAATTTGAGTGGACAACTTACTTCCTCATTGAGGAACTCAGACAAGCTGGCGATGGTGGATCTTGCAGGAAATAATTTTGATGGTCCAATACCTTCATGGATTGGAGACGGTTTACACCAATTACTAATCTTAAGTCTGAGGTTCAATAATTTCAGTGGGAGTCTACCTTCAAATCTGTGTTATTTGAAAAAACTTCACGTCTTGGATCTCTCACTAAACAACTTATCAGGTGGAATTCCATCATGTGTGAAAAATTTTACTTCAATGGCTAAGAATACTATTAGCTCAAATTCATTTCATTTATATTACTTCAATGCCACTGATAGTGAGATCGGTGGCATTGTATATGATTTTGACATATCCTTGATGTGGAAAGGTGTAGACCAACGTTTCCAAGATGCAGATAAGCTTTTAAAAAGCATTGATCTCTCAAGCAATCATCTTACAGGGGAAATACCAACTGAAATGGAGTACTTATTTGGATTGATTTCCTTAAATTTGTCGAGGAACAATCTCAGTGGGGAAATCATTTCAAACATAGGAAACTTCAAATCACTTGAATTTCTTGATCTGTCGAGAAATCATCTGTCAGGCAGAATCCCTTCCAGTCTAACTCACATTGATCGTCTTACTATGTTGGATTTATCAAACAATCAGCTCTATGGAAAAATTCCAATTGGAACACAGCTGCAGAGCTTTCCTGCTTCGAGTTTTGAAGGGAATTCTTATCTATGTGGAGAACCCCTTGATACAAAATGTCCAGGAGAAGAACCGACAAAATCACAAGTGTCAACAACAAATGGAGGAGATGAGAGTTCAATATTTTTGGAAGCATTTTACATGAGCATGGGGATAGGATTCTTCACTGGATTTGTTGGCTTGGTATGCTCAATATTGTTACTACCTTCTTGGAGAGAAACTTACTCCAAATTCTTGAACACTTTGATATTGGAAGTCTTGAAGTGGTGGAAGCAGTGAATGTACCAATCTAGTTGCTCTAAAATGGATGAATGATGAGCAGGTACTTATCTTCTTTTTTACTTTTATATGATTTAACTGAATCATGAATATTTTTAGTCTTGGGATAGATGCTTTGCTATTACTCATTGTTTGTGTTTTTTCATGGCTATTTTTGTATGACTAAAGCTAATTTTTTGCAGGATCTCCTGTTCCTGATGTATGTGATGATTACTAGGCTAAGCCAACTCTTCCCAACTGCAAGTCTGCAACCATGCATGATTTTACACAGAGAGAAGCTCTTAGTTCTTCCGCCAGTACTTAACTTGATCAGTATCAATATGTGTAACTATTAGAATATATAACTTAATCTAGAGTTAGTAAGTAGTGTAAAAATTAGTTAGAGTTTATTATTCTATTAGTTACTGATGTGTACACATTTCATCATCTTTCAATCAATAATTCAATATGAACCCTAAAGATTTTTCTTTCATATCAAGCTCTCAAGTTTACTTCTCTTATGAATCGGATCTTCATCTATGTGATCCCATACTTACTAACAGTAAGAAAAAAAGTTAGTGTATCTAAATCAACAAAGTCGGCTTTCAAGTGCAAAGATTTTCCAAGTGCATACATGTATTCAGAATTCCTCTATCCCATTCCACACGTATGTGAGCAATTTGTAAATAGGAGTGTTGCTTCCTTCCACCAATTAAGAATTGAGAGATTGTATAAATCACAAAATCTTATCTTTGACTGTGTGGATCTAATTTCAGCATTAAATGGATGGACAATAAATATTAGTGTTTGTAGTCGTTTTTATGGGTTTTGGTCAATTTTAGTGTTCGTAATAGTTTTTATGGGTTTTGGCCAATTTTAGTGTTTGTAGTCGTTTTTATGGTTTTTGGCCTGTTTTAGGGTCGTTTTTATGGTTTTTGACCAATTTTAGTGTTTGTAGTCGTTTTTATGAGTTTTGGCCAATTTAGTGTTTGTAATCGTTTTTATGGGTTTTGGCCAATTTTAGTGTTTGTAGTCGTTTTTATGGTTTTTGGCCTATTTTAGGGTCGTTTTTATGGTTTTTGACCAACTCTAGTGTTTGTAGTCGTTTTTATGGTTTTTGGCCAATTTTAGTGTTGGTAGTGGTTTTGTGGTTTTTGCCCTATTTTAGTGTTTGTAGTCGTTTTTATGGTTTTTGCCCTATTTTAGTGTTTTTAATCCTTTTTATGGTTTTTGGCCTATTTTAGGGTCGTTTTTATGGTTTTTGGCCTATTTTAGTGTTTAAAGTCGTTTTTATTGGTTTTGGCGAATTAAAGTGTTTGTAATAGTTTTTATGGTTTTTGGCCAATTTTAGTGTTTGTAATCGTTTTTATGGGTTTTGGCCAATTTTAGTGTTTGCAGTCGTTTTTATGATTTTTGGCCTATTTTAGGGTCGTCTTTATGGTTTTTGACCGATTTTAGTGTTTGTAATTTTTTTTATGGGTTTTGGCCAATTTTAGTGTATGTAGTTGTTTTTATGATTTTTGGCCAATTTTAATGTTTGTAATCGTTTTTATGGTTTTTGGTCTATTTTGGGGTCGTTTTTATGGGTTTTGGCCAATTTTAGTTTTTGTAGTCGTTTTTATGGGTTATAGCCAATTTTAGTGTTTGTAGTCGTTTTTATGGTTTTTGGCCTATTAATAGGCCAAAATATAGGCCAAAAACGACCCTAAAATAAGCCAAAAACCATAAAAACGACTACAAACACTAAAATTGGCCAAACCCATAAAAACGACTACAATCACTAAAAGTGGTCAAAAATCTTAAAAACGACCCTAAAATAGGCCAAAAACCATAAAAACAACTACAAACACTAAAATAGGCCAAAAACCATAAAAAGGAACGTAAAACAGGACAAAAACGATAAAAACGACTACAAACACTAAAGTTGGCCAAAACCCATAAAAACTTTTACGAACACTAAACTTGGCCAAAACCCATAAAAACGACTACAAACACTAAAATTGGCCAAAACCCATAAAAACGACCCCAAAATAGGCCAGAAACCATAAAAACGATTACAAACACTAAAATAGGCCAAAAACCATAAAAACAACTACAAACACTAAAATTAGCCAAAACCCATAAAAATGACCCCAAAATAGGCCAGAAACCATAAACACGATTACAAACACTAAAATAGGTCAAAAACCATGAAAACAACTACAAATAAATAAATAGTGTGTATGTGCGTGTTTAAATAAATAATTATATAATTAAATTTTAACATAGATTTATACTTTTATGATCTTGATAGTAAAATTCATTTAACGAATTAAAAATTATCAGTGAAATTCTAACAATATATTGAAAGTATAATCTTTAATTTTTCTTTCATATTATATATTTGGGCAATGTTAACTTGTGCACCTTATGCACATGATAAGAAGCAATAAATGTGTGTCGGTCCCACCAATTTTATTTTGAACAAAGGGGAAATTTATTTGCTTATAAAAAAAAGGGGAAATTTATTTCAGTCTAATAAATATAAAAAAAAAGATGCATTATTTGGGTACCAATACCCGCACCTAGCAACCTTTTTTTTTTCTTATGTTTTTTTTTGTGTTTTTTTTAATGAATTTATACACCCAATTTGTTTTTTAAAGAAAATCCAATTTGTTGATAAGCTTTACAATTTTTAATTTCAAAGAGTAAAATTAAAATGTTGTGAATTAAGCTTTTGGGAGAAGAAGACAATTAAAAACAACTCTAATGAATCTTGATAGTTTAACAGATAATTCATGGTAGTTCTCAATTAGGATTTGAGACTCATCCTCCTTAATAAATCAATCAGTGAATAACAACTAGACCCCACCTAAACTTTGTTTGAATAGTTTATACTCATTAATCTCTTACACTTATTATGATTCACTGATACTTCATTTGAGGGAGAGTACCAGTACCAGGTAACACGTACCAGTACCGGGTACATACCCGTACCTTAATTTATGCCCATACGCGTGTATCAGTTTTTCTAAAAATGTTGTACCCTGTACCGGTACCCGTATCGGGTACCAGTATCCGCACCTAGCAACCTAGTGTGAGAGGTTATTTTCCTTATCCTTTGGGTCTCTTTAAAGTTTCAATTTTCAAATGGTTGTTGATCAAGAAAAATTACAAATTTGGGTTTTGTGAAAAGAGAAAGAGTTTATTCCACTAAGGGTCTGTTTGGTTCAACAGAGGGGAACAAAGTGATTCCTTCAAATCATATATAAACGGTTTATATAATAAACCACTTTATTATCAATCACAAAGCATGTAAATTTGTACACTGTAAAATCAGGAAAAAGCATGTAATTATAGGAAAGCTGCATTGACAAACGCAACATGCAGCCCCAACTACTTTAATTAGTTGTAAAATAAGCTTGAGAACTCGTATTGTGATGAAATAAGGAAGGGAAAAATATTTCTTTATCCTAATTGATATAAAAATACAATACTTAAAAAGATATATTTAGATTATCTAGAATATTTTGATGAACTCATACATATGTTAGTTTTATTGTTAGTAGATTGATATTTTTTTAACAAAGTTACATCCATTTCATTTTTGACCAATTCTACAACACTTGTGCTCATATTTTTTCTGATTATCATGCTATATGGTTAACAGGTGGGGTGACTTCCATGGATGACTTCCATGAAGAATTCTTCTCTGCAGTATACAGACAAAAAAAACATGCACATGAAAACAATTACTGCAAGTACGACAATCAGGGCCTTGCCGCATTTACCTCTTCTCTATACATTGCTGGTTTAGTTGCATCCCTGATTGCATCTCCAATTACAAGGAAGTATGGACGTCGGGCAAGTATCATTGGTGGTGGTATCAGCTTTCTCATTGGATCAGCCCTGAATGCTTCAGCAGTTAACCTAGCAATGCTGATCTTGGGCCGTGTTATGCTTGGCATTGGCATCGGATTTGGAAATCAGGTAATAACACATTTCTGTAATCTATCATCAATTCTCAAAAGGGTTAAACTGTGATGATCAATCCTTATCAGATAAAAACTTTTATTTCTTTTTCTGGTTTAAAAACCTGTTATATTTCTATTGGAAGAAACTAACTTTTTCCTCCTTAAAGCCTGGACAGAGACTATCCAAATAAATATAAAAAGGTTTGAAGGTTGTAAGTGTTAATAATAATAGAGTAAATGTTAATTTGAATTCATAAAAATTTACAGGAAAGGAAACATAGTAATGTGATGGAAACAATCTATGTTTGAGTTAGAAGATAAATCGAGTTATACCTTAAAAGTTGACAAATTACTTGAGCTACTCCCCTCATACTTCTTTTGAAGGCAATTCCGCTTTATTTGTCAGAGATGGCACCGACACACCTGAGAGGAGGAATGAACATGATGTTTCAAGTGGCAACAACTTTTGGAATTTTCACAGCCAACATGGTGAATTATGGAACACAGAAGATTAAACCTTGGGGATGGAGGTTGTCCCTAGGATTGGCTGCAATACCTGCTCTTTTGATGACGATAGGAGGTATATTTCTACCTGAGACTCCAAATAGCTTAATAGAACGAGGATCAAATGAAAGAGGAAGGAAGCTCCTAGAAAAAATCCGAGGAACTAGCGAGGTTGACGCGGAGTTTCAAGATATGGTTGAAGCAAGCGAGTTGGCAAACTCAATAAAGGACCCGTTTCGTAACATCCTTAAAAGAAGGTATAGGCCAGAGTTGGTGATGGCAATTGTCATGCCAACTTCACAGATCTTGACTGGCATAAATTCCATTCTATTCTATGCTCCAGTATTGTTTCAAAGCATGGGATTCGGAGGTGATGCATCACTCTATTCCTCAGCTTTGACGGGAGGTGTTCTTGCTTGCTCAACATTCATTTCCATTGCAACAGTTGATAAGTTGGGAAGAAGAGTTCTTCTTATAAGTGGTGGAATACAAATGATCACATGCCAGGTGAGAAAATAAATAGCTTAGGATGCATTAGACACAACTCTTACACATAGACAGTGTTAAATTGGTAATAATTTAAATTGATGAAATTCAATGAATGTGTTGGTGTCTAAAACCAAGAAGTGGCGAATACCGAATACGCTTTCAATAAGAAATATCGGTACTACATAGGTCAAAACTCTTGAGAAAAAGGGTTTTATAAATGTTTATTTTCTGAGAAGAGATCCAACTAACTACATTTTGCAGGGTAACTTACTTTACTTTCATGTTTCACATGAGCAGATTATAGTTGCAATAATTCTTGGAGTCAAGTTTGGGGACAACCAAGAACTGTCGAAAAGCTATTCGATATTGGTTGTAGTTGTGGTTTGCCTATTTGTTGTAGCATTTGGATGGTCGTGGGGCCCGCTTGGGTGGACAGTCCCAAGTGAGATCTTTCCATTGGAAATCCGTTCAGCAGGGCAGAGTATCACAGTTGCTGTAAACCTTTTGTTCACTTTCATAATTGCTCAGGCGTTCCTTGCTCTTCTCTGCGCATTCAAGTTTGGAATCTTTCTATTTTTTGCTGGCTGGATTTCCCTCATGACCATATTTGTTTTTCTGTTCTTGCCTGAAACCAAAGGTATTCCAATTGAAGAGATGGCATTTATGTGGAAGAAGCATTGGTTCTGGAAATTGATACTACCTGAAAACACATTGTAATTATGCAGTTCCTAAATCAAAGTTACACTACAGCTGTAATAAATTAAGCAATAAATTACTTTAATAAAAAGTGTTTCTTTGTCAATTTGCTTAACGAGCATCTATGCATTGAATTTATGCATCCATGACCGTCAAACGCCTACAATTTTATGAATTAAATTGGTATTTTGCAAAATTTATTTGTAAGCAGAGCGTTGAAGACAACAATGTAATAAAAGAAGTATGTATATCATATGTTAACGTCAAAAACACCAGGTGATATAAATTGTAATTTTAATGTTGAAGAATCTAACAATTTTTCTTTAGAAAATATTTTATATTTTAATTTTATGTAACAAAAGACAAACAAAAGTTTCATATCGATTCACATTAATATATTAATTTCGAGATAATTATTGTAAAAACAAAGTTTCCAAGCACTGATTTGTTTGAATGCCCAAGGATCAAATTTTCTGATCTCACAAAATGTGCATCTTGATAACATTAAGAAGTATCATAACTGGAGACTCTAACCATGCACGTTAATCTTATGTTTTTTGAGCATCCCACAGTGATTTATCGAGAAGTGAGCAGAAACATATCATTGTAAGTCATGTTCAAAATCAAATACACGCAGACATGACCAACATGGGAGAAAAAATTGGAGAGGATCCAAATCCTCTTAATAGTGGCCACAGACTAAAATGGCCATTTTAGTGCAACTGTCAAAACATCTAATCTTTTCTTTGTTTTTTCTGTCTAAGCCTCAACTCCTAGCTTATCTGATGCAAAATAGATGTCCTTCAGTGAAACCATGTAAAGATGAAACACAACACAAGGATTATGTGACCCATTCAGCAATATCAAGACTGAAGCATGATATGCTTCAACTCTAGAAGAAATTTAACTGAACAAAGCTTACCTTTCTAACTCTGGTAGCAATCAATCAAACTAGAAAGGACAAGCATAATAGGGATATTTACTAAACCAAGAATCAACCAGCGCAACCAAAATTAACAGGGTAGATTTTCTCATTCACACACCCACAAAGGAATTACTTGTTGCAAATAGATGGGATAAAATACCTGCGCCTTTTGAGACACTTGAGCAACAGAAATTGTAAAACTTAAACTATGAAACGATTAAATCCTCAGATTACTTGCTTGGTTGTGAATTGTGATGCTATAAGATAAGATCACTTAACCAAACTACAACAAATCGAGAAGGTAAAGAACATATAATAAGAAACGAAACTCTACTTGTCAGACCAGAATGGAGAGGTACACAAATCCATCCATTAAAAACACATATAGTCCAGTAATTGTTCCAAAACCACTTTATGCATACAAAGAGTTCAACTCATTCATAAACCAAAAGGTGTTTCTTTCAAGCAAAGCAATAAAATTACATTCCTGAGAATGATAATTGAGATACTTTTACAAAGAATGTTATTCCTGCTATATAATAGTATGTGTATATATTGCAATGGACATCAATTGAAAACAAACTACAATAACAACAAAATAATCATCCAATATCACTACTAATAATACCAAAACATAACCTTTTGTAAAGAAACATATAAATAAAACCTAAACATAACCTTCCTATGCATTGCATTCTAATTTCAAAACCCGTTTAATAAAAATGCACTAAGTACTAACCATCAAACCTAAACTAACTCAAAACCTTTTCTCCATTTCAGAAAATCTTGAACAACCCAACAAGCTTTGCTCTGTTCTTCTGTTCTTTTGTGTATCAAGAATGAATGAATGAATTAATTAATTAATTAAGTAGCTAAATAGAGAAATTTGGGAACAGGTAGAAAACTCGGCGGCGGTGACAAAACGGAAGTCGGACCTGCATAGAGTCCCTGAGTGAAATCATGAAGACAAACCTGCTTCTTGACCGTCAGAGGATCCGGACCAAGACGATCCGTTGATCCTAAGTCCAAATCGTAACATTCGTCAGTCTTCGTTGTAATGTTATTGAGATTCAGCTTCTCGCCTCTTTTGAGAATCTTAACCTGACCCATCACAAGATTATTTGATCCCGGGTGTTTCATAACCGTGCAGTTTCGATCGCCGCTTGAACGGAGACGATTAGGGTTTCGACCGCCCGTCGGAGTTTTCTTTTTCCGGGAAACATGGTTAGGGTTTCGGTGGGATTTGACAATGGAAGATGAATTGTCGGATCGAACAAGAATCGCGGTTCCCATTGAAATTCAAATATAAATAAATAGTATGTAGTAGTTAGTAATAGTATATGGGAGTTGAGAATAGAGTAAGAAGTGAATGAATAGCTCAGATAAACAATTACAAACCCAATCGAAACATCAAAACCACTCAATCCAATCCAATCCAAAAAAATGAAGAGATCTCCTTTTGCCATCTGGCGCGCATCCTATGTAAGACCCGCAGTTTTGAGGACAAACTAAAGTGGGTGGAAAGTAAGACCCTAATATTTATCCCATTTTTATAATTATTTTTATCCTTATGATTTATTTTTTTTATAATGAGTTGTGGATCGAACTCATGACCTGTAGCATATTACTCAAACCACTCATTACTTATTAGTGGCTAGAAAATCCACCTTAAAGGTGAATAAGTAGAGTGTTCCGGGTTCGAACCCGAGCTCCTGCACATATAGTGCGATGTCCCTACCAACTAAGATAAGCTCACGAGGACTTAATAATTTTTATTTTACGGCCTAATGTAATAATTTTTTTTGAAGAAGCCAAAATGAGATATATTAACACAAACAGCCTCCCCAGCACAAGACGTACCGAGGTAGACTATAACAGTTTACAAAAGAGTCAAAAAGATATAAACATAATCAAATCATACAAGACCCAAACACAACAAAGGACTAGACCACCAGCTATGGTAATTTGAAGCTAACGTGATACTCGTTGTCGTCAACCACTGAAAAGAGAAAAGCTTGATCTTGTCCAACAAAAGATGAGGTGTGTCTGTTGAGCCTTTGAACAAACAATGATTTCTCTCTGTCCATATCACCCATACACAAGTAAGCCAAATAAGCTGCAAAAAGGACCGACGCACTCGAGATCCACCTGCTGAAGCTATAAACTGGACAAAATGATCACGCAAAGTAGTGAAACCCACCAAAGAAATGTCAATCCACGCGCGAACTAAGTCTCAAACAGATCCAGTAATACTAAAAGAGAGAAATAAATGATGGGCCAATTCGGCCGCTCCACTTCTAAAACACACAAGTGTCAGCTGTAGAAGACAAAACACCCTGAGAAACTAGGTTTACTCTCGTGGGCAACCTGTCACACAATAAACGCCACGCAAAGATGGAAACCTTCAAAGGAACCTGAGAGTGCCAAATAAGGTTTTCCGTATCATCCAAAGTCACAGAGGTATGAGAAGTCAAAAGCTGATAAACTCCCCCAACAGTGTAGCCTGTGTCAGGGTCTGGGCGCCACTGCCACCTATCAATAGTCTGATCCTGCAGAAAAATGTCAAAAAGTAAAGACTGACACTCTCCCAACATCTCCTCTTCCCACGCCCTCAACTGCCTCCACCACTCCCACGCCTCCCCATCTGCCCCCCACCCTAGATGAAACTTCTCTACCACCGTGCGCGATTTGGTCTCCGCCAACTCAAACAGGCGCCCAAACCGCTCCCACAATGAAGACCTATTGTCGCGGCGCGAAAAATATCCCCGAGTGTGGACACTCGAGAAATAACAGAGTCGCCACCGAATATTATTTATCCCATAGAAGGGAAAGAAAAATATCGAGAAAACCTTGAGGGGTGAGAAATGGGTTCGGGAGTTGGTTATGCAAGAGGAAGGTATTAGCACCCCTTACATCCGTTGTACTCAACGGGAACCTTTTAGAGGGAGATTGTTTGTTTGATTTAATGTGTTTTTAATGTTTGCTTAAATGTTTGTTTCTTGCTTCATCGATAGAAAAAAGTTTGTTTTTATTATCATTAATATGATTATGGATATGGGGAAAAATGTTTGTTTTTTTATTATTGTGCCGGACAAGATGTTGAATCCTGCTCCTACGTATTCCCACGTGCAATGGGAAAATCAGGGTTTCGTAGTTCAGGGTAAAAAAAGTTTGTGGGTTGGTTGTTTTCAGACGCATGACGTCTAAGTCGCATTCTCTTAGTTAAACGCTGCTTGTATGCTCGCACAATGGAGGCTTAAGCGTTGTTTGTATTACGGAGAATGTCGCATTCTCGTATTTAAACGCTGCTTGTATGCTCGCACGGTAGAGGCTTAAGCATTGTTTGTGTTACATAGGAAGGACGAAAACGTCGCCCGTTTTATGAAAAAAGTTTTACTTTTACTGCGCGCGAGGGGAGTGAAAAAGGTTTGAGTGTTGAATTGATTTTAGGAGTTTTTGTGAAAATGTTTGAGAATGAGGATAATACGAGACACGAGTCATACGTCAGGACCTCGAAATTATCTAGGTAGAGAGAGTCATACGTCAGTCCCTTCCTTTTTCATCCTTTTAATCTTAAGTCGTTTTAGTTTGATTTAACGAAATCAAAAGAAAAGATTAAGAGATACGAGAATGAGAATGGTCCGAGACACGAGTCATACGTCAGGGCCTCAAAACCATTCGGGTAGAGAAAGTCATACGTCAGTCCCTTCCTTTTTCATTCCATTTATTGATTAAGTATTGAATAATTTAAGCAAGACGAAGAAGAAACAAATCAAGCAAACAAAGTATAGACAATATATATGTATATGTACCAACTGAAGCTTTTGTTAATCTCGTCGATTTTGCTTAATCATGTTTATTTTAAGAAAGAAAAAGTTGAGTTATGGAGTTTTTAAAGTAAGGAAGTGTTTTTGAAAGTGTCAAATCAAGTAAGCAATCCAAACATTAAACGTGAACATATTAGCTTTTGATTAATTAATCACTTAACTAACATTCACTTATTTAAGTGTTTAACCATTTAAGCACTTAGTAGTTTAAGCACTTTTAATCAAACAACTTAAATGGTTACTCACTTAATCAAGTTTTTAATTAATTGACTAATTAATCAATAACTCAAATAATATTTCCAATGGATAATCACTTATTTAAATAATAACTTATGTGAATAAGCTCTTATTTGAATAAGCACTTATATGAATAAGCTCTAAAAAATAAATAAACAGCCACTGGGGGTGTAAACTGGAGTCTGGGGGCGAGGCAATAGCAAAGTTGCAACACCAAGCCCAGCCCAGTTCGTCCAAAAAAAACAAACAGAACAAAAATGATTCAGAGTGTCATCAGGATCAGGGTGCACGATAGGCTTCACAGATCTGGGCCTTCTGATTCGTCATATGGCTTGGATTTTAAAATAATCAAACAGATCTCAGCCTTTCACCAGATCCAACAGACCTATTTTAAACTAAAGAAGGCTCGCAGGAAGGAGACTTAACAGCCAATGGAACGCTGCCACCTCATCATCTCCTTCCTCACCCTCTTTAAGCTTGCACGAAGAACAGAACAAAGCAGCCATGACAATGAAAAAGCAAAACGGTACAACAACAACTTCATCAATTCTTAACCAAAAAATCATAAAATAAAATTCCATTTCACTCGAAATCTCGTGTAGATCATGGAAACAAACTTATATTTCTCAAAATATGTTTGTATCTCAAAAAAGTTCGAATCTTTGAAACCAAAAAAAAAACTTTAAAATTCACATTTGTACGAGTTAAAAAAATCAAGGGTTGGAAAAGATTCAGTGGGTGTTCGTGAGTAAAAAACGTTTAGAAACCTACTTGTTTTGTGCTTTGTTTCGGTGGGTTAACTCTCACTCTTTTATTAGCTATTTTGAACTTTGAGTAAGCTTCTCTTGACGGTTTTCCTTCGTTTTTTCTTGTGGGTTCAAGCTTATGGAGGTGTTTGGAGTGATTTGCTTCAAGAAAATTGAAGGTTGGAGGTGGTTTAGTGGATTTCGAATTTTTGAAAAAGTGATGAAAAAGATGAGTTTTTTGGCTATTTTTCTCAACTCTATCGCCTCTCCTCTCAAGCTCCGAATGAGCTCTATTTATCTAGAAAATTAGGGTTTTTTTTGTGAATCAAAAGACAAAATTGAGAGTTAGAGAGATTGTGACATGAGGAGTGTTGATGCAGTGGCTCAGCTTTGCAGTAAAACACAAGAATGACAAAAAAAAAAAGGTCAATGAAGAAAGATGGCAAGATTAGAGCTCAAAGAAGGAGATGAGATGCAAAAGAACATGAAAAAAAACTAGGCTAAACGGTACCATTGTTTTTTTAGCATATTCTTGAAAATTAAATATAACCCCTTATATTATAATATAATATGATTTGATTATAAAAAAAAATGGAACCTCTTTTCCTATTTACATGATCACAATTTCACTTTCCACTATATTAGCACTAGTGTCATTTTATTTAGCAACGAAGTTAGTAGTGAGAATAGTAGTATAAGCATCAGTTTCCTTCTCTCATATTATACCTTCCATCCCTTATTCATTCCAAATAGAAAATGAGAGAGGAAAAAGAAAACAACAACATAGGTGAACGAAATAAGAGTTAAGAAAGAGGTAAAATTACACCGAAGGTTCTTTATCTTTTTTTTTTGGTAACATTTTGGTGCTTTATCTCTTTTTGTAACATTTTGGTTCTTTATCTTTTATTTGTAACACTTTGGTCCTTTATCTTTTTTATTTGTAACACTTTAGTCTTTTTTTTGTAACACTTTGGTCTTATCTTATTTATTTATAAAAAATAAAGGACCTAAATGTTACAAATAATAAATAATAAAGGACCATAGCGTTAACAAAAAAACATAAAGGACCAAAGTGCTACAAAAAAAAAAATAAAGGACCAAAATGTTAAAAAAAAATAAGATAAAGGACCCGCAGTGTAATTTTACCTTAGAGTCAATCTTAAGAAGTTCATCATTACCAAGTAAGAATGTTTTTCTTTCACTCTTGCTATTATTTTTCTCGTTACCATTTTATTGTTAGAAGAAATCAGTTTTATGAAAACCTAAGGGTAATTGTAAATAAATTCTTAAAGTAGTACTAGTTTTAACCATTGAATTGAGTTAGAGTATTTGGTATTAAAAGCTAAGCAAAATAATCACTTTATAATATTGCATTGTAATTGATTATAAAACAGTATGTCAACAATAAGTATATGAAAAAGTAAATTATATTTCTACTGGGTAAATTATATTTCGGGTAAATTTTACTTTTGTTTTTGAGGTAAGCTTCTATTTTGATAACAAAATAACTATAAGGAGTTAGGTGTGATCGTATATACAGTAACCAAACCGAAGCTTTGAGTAAGAATAGAGTAAGTAGAACTTGAATTATTTTGTGAAGGTATAGACGTAGTGGAAACGAAGACCGTGTTGCAGAAATTTTAAGAGTTGTGGATGCTAAGGTAAGAGTGTCCTCCGTTGTTTGTTTATTTATAACATATGTTTATGTTTATATGCGATTTTTATGATATGCGTAAATGATATATGAATTCTTGTGATACATAGTTTGTTGAGTTTATTTTCTTTCTTGTTAACCGTTGATTTATTATGTTTTTGGTTGGTGATTGGGGTTATCCACGGTGCATTTGGTTGGTGATTGAGTTATCATTGGGGAGATCTTGTCTCTAAAATGAAGTTAGAACAAGATCGTTTTGATTAGTCACTAGGTGTGAGTAATTTTTGGTGTGACTAACTTAGCGGTGATAGGTCATTCATTCGTTGGTGTGGTTCGAAAATAATACCCAATGGTGGGGTATCGAACCTAACACTCTTCGGAATAATACCCAACGGTGAGGTACCGAATCTTTAATAATTTGTCTCAAATTTTTGTCGAAATTTCATGCGAAATACTTCTGCGATAAGTTGTGATGGTATTACCTATGGAATATTTTAATTAGCCACGAGACTTTTTCAGACACTGAGATATTCCATCCGAAAATCTGTGTCAACATAATATTTCGTCCCAAATCCGTGTGTATTGCATCTTAAATCCGTCTGAAATGGATCATTTTCTAGTAGTCCTCATAGCTTAAATGGGCCTTTAACATGTCTTGCGTTTTAGTCCAATCCAAAATAAATTGCGTGAGAGCAATATAGATCATGATTTTTTTTGTCCGATATAGATAATCAATTAGGTAGGTAGTCAAAAGTTCAATTCCTTGATGCTGTAAATGAGAACTTGGTACCTATATAATATCAGGTTAGTTCGGATGCAGTGAACAATGTTCGAACTCCAACTCTTTCACTTAGTTTTCTCGATTACTACTACTATTTTGTCTATATATATATATATAAAATACAAAAAGTTAAAAAGATTCTACATTAAAAATCATTTAAACTGGGCGTCATACTTGTTGTGTTGGTTTCCAGTCTCCACTTTCCACTTTCCATGACAAGGAGTCCATGTCCAACTTTCTTGTTATAAATAAATAAATAAAAAATGTTTTATTAACACGTTATTACAACGGTCGTCTTACATTGAGTCTCACTCTTAAATTTGAGTGGAAGCTAGCTGAAGCAAAAAGTAAAAAGAAACAAAATTACCAAAAATAAATAATAAAAAAAAAATCTTGAAAACTTGTTCTCAGTGGTCTCAGCCAGCTAGTTTCACTTTTGCAACAAAATTTGTTTAAGTGAGATTGCCATTGCATTGCATTTCTGTATGGATGATATTACCAATTTCCAAGCTTGGTGGTCGCAATCGCAATTCATCATACATGAAAATAAAGAATCATCCACTACTGTAACCAAAAAAAAAAAAAAGAATCATCCACTACTGTAACCAAAAAAGAAAAAGAAAAAAGAATCATCCACTACTACTACTACATCATCAACCACAAAGAAATCACTTTGCTCTCCAGACTCTCAACCGTTTTATCCTTTCTGCCATTTCGATATTAGAAATCACTTCTATCATTTCTTCTTCTCCAATAATATCTCAATATACCCTTTTTCACTTTACCTTTCTTTCAAAAAACTCAGACCAAACAACGAGGAAGACAAACACCATCAATCTCCAGTCCGACCATCTATTCGTTCCGGCGATCATCTCCACTCTCTTCGTTCCCAGCTATTTCATTGTCGGTCCCTGTCAACTTGAACAGTGAGTTTAATCGTTACTACTCAATGTTCTTATTCTTCTACTTAATCGATATAATCTTGTTGTCTGAAGCTGAAAATCAACTTTGTTGTTTTTGGGAACTTGAAATTTCATGGGAACCGGTTGGATTATGCTTTTGTCTTGCATCTAAACAAAATTAACAGATTTATTGTTTAATTTCAAACTGATGATATTCATCATTTGTCTTAACAGATTTCTTGTGGGTTTCATATACCTGTGTTGTTGTGGGTTTCCACTTTCCACTTTCCACTTTCCATGACAAGGAGTCCATGTCCAACTTTCTTGTTATAAATAAATAAATAAAAAATGTTTTATTAACACGTTATTACAACGGTCGTCTTACATTGACTCTCACTCTTAAATTTGAGTGGAAGCTAGCTGAAGCAAAAAGTAAAAAGAAACAAAATTACCAAAAATAAATAATAAAAAAAAAACCTTGAAAACTTGTTCTCAGTGGTCTCAGCCAGCTAGTTTCACTTTTGCAACAAAATTTGTTTAAGTGAGATTGCCATTGCATTGCATTTCTGTATGGATGATATTACCAATTTCCAAGCTTGGTGGTCGCAATCGCAATTCATCATACATGAAAATAAAGAATCATCCACTACTCTAACAAAAAAAAAAAAAAAAAAAGAAAAAAGAATCATCCACTACTGTAACCAAAAAAGAAAAAGAAAAAAGAATCATCCACTACTACTACTACATCATCAACCACAAAGAAATCACTTTGCTCTCCAGACTCTCAACCGTTTTATCCTTTCTGCCATTTCGATATTAGAAATCACTTCTATCATTTCTTCTTCTCCAATAATATCTCAATATACCCTTTTTCACTTTACCTTTCTTTCAAAAAACTCAGACCAAACAACGAGGAAGACAAACACCATCAATCTCCAGTCCGACCATCTATTCATTCCGGCGATCATCTCCACTCTCTTCGTTCCCAGCTATTTCATTGTCGGTCCCTCTCAACTTGAACAGTGAGTTTAATCGTTACTACTCAATGTTCTTATTCTTCTACTTAATCGATATAATCTTGTTGTCTGAAGCTGAAAATCAACTTTGTTGTTTTTGGGAACTTGAAATTTCATGGGAACCGGTTGGATTATGCTTTTGTCTTGCATCTAAACAAAATTACCAGATTTATTGTTTAATTTCAAACTGATGATATTCATCATTTGTCTTAACAGATTTCTTCTCTTAGTGCTCATTTGGTTCACTAATATCTCAATATCCTTTTCTCATTCTACAATTTCTCCATATTTGTGTTGTTGTGGGTTTCATATATATATTTATAATTATATGACTTATATTTAAAAAAAATGGGAAACCAAAATTATAACTTGCATATGAGTTAGTTTTACTATTAATTTATTTTTGTTGTTATAAAATGGGTGGAATTGATAACATTGTAATGTGGTTCAATTTGTAAAGGGTGTGATTTTGTTCAGTTTTGTATTGATGTGTTTATACCAAAATTTTCCATATGTTCTAGAGTCTTGCGATATGACTTTTCAAATCTAGAAAATCTCACCACTTCTATGTTATGGACACTTGTTAAGGCAGGTGTAAGGGTTCTTGCTTATAGGTAACAATTATTTTCTCCAACTTCTTAGTTATTACGTCTTAACATTACAATCTTATCAATGATTAATTTACCAATCCGAGTTACCATTCTTCTTCTTTTCTAGCAATTGTGACCAAGATTCAGTCATCACATTGACTGGGACGAGAACATTGCTGAGTGGATTGGCAAAAGATCTAGCGTTGAACACAATAGAATTTTATAGAGTTTGGCTTGAGAGTGGACATGTAAATATTTAGAATGCATTTAGAGACAAACCTAAAGGATATGTTGATATGTTATGAATTATGATTGTTTAGGCACCATAATATATTTCTGAGTCATTCTTTACTTTATCATATTACTTGTTGAGTGGGTTTTGCCCAACATTACTAACCACATTTGATTCATTTCTTTAGGTGGGTGGATGGACAGAGGTTTATCGGAAGAGTTTACTTACATTTGTAACAGTAAGAGGAGAAGATCATGTTGTTCTATTTTCTCAGTCCGAGCGAGCATTAGTACTGGTGAAATTGGGTTTTTTTTATTTTATTTCCGATGCCACACTTTAAAAAGAAAAATACCAATATGCCACACATTTAAAATTAACCAACAAAATGCCACACTTTGACCATTCCATTTTTACTTCCTTCACATGGTGTGGCGATATTAAATGGAGACTGATTTTTTAATTATTTTTGTTCCGGAGGGAGTTCGAGAGGAACGGCCGGATAGGGCATCAACATCTTATAGGTACTATTATTTTTTTATTGTGTGTATGTGCGTGCGTACACTCGGGTGTGCGTGCGTGCGTGTTTAAATAAATAAAATAAATAATTATATAATTAAATTTTAAAATAGATTTATACTCTTATCATCTTGATAGTTAAATCCATTTAAAGAATTAAAAATTATCAGTGAAATTCTAACAATATATTTAAAATATCATCTTTAATTTTTCTTTCATATTATATATATGGGCAATGTTAACTTGTGCACCTTATGCACATGATAAGAAGCAATAAATGTGTGTTGGTCCCACCTATTTTATTCTGAACAAAGGGGAAATTTATTTGCTTATAAAAAAAAAGGGGACATTTATTTGCTTAACAGATTTATTGTTTAATTTCAAACTGATGATATTCATCATTTGTCTTAACAGATTTCTTCTCTTAGTGCTCATTTGGTTCTCTAATATCTCAATATCCTTTTCTCATTCTACAATTTCTCCATATTTGTGTTGTTGTGGGTTTCATATATCTGTGTTGTTGTGGGTTTCAGAAGAAGAAAGTTATGGGTAAATAGGTAAATTGGTCAAATCACCATGTTGATCCGTCAAATTGTCGCCGCGTTTATTTTACTATCATTTAGTTACTTAATTTATGATTTCCAATTCCGCTCCAAAGACTTGCTGGGGCATTCTGTTCAACAAGGTATATATATGCTGATCTTCTTCTTGAGCTCCCTTTAAGTAGATAGTTAATAGTTTTCTTTTGTTATTATTATTAGACGAATAATAATATCAATTTAAAAGGAAAAATACCAATTTGCCACACATGAAAAATTATCTAACAAAATGCTACACTTTGACCATTCCATTTTTACTTCCTCTACATGGTGTGGCGGTATTCAATAGGGACTTAATTTTTTATTATATTTGTGTCAGAGGGTGTTCAATAGGAGCGCCTGCACATGGCATCAAAATTTTATCGGTAATATTTTTTTTTGCTTAGTGTGTGTATGTGCGTGCGCACACTCGGGTGTGCGTGCGTGCGTGTTTAAATAAATAAAATAAATAATTATATAATTAAATTTTAAAATAGATTTATACTCTTATGATCTTGATAGTTAAATCCATTTAAAGAATTAAAAATTATCAGTGAAATTCTAACAATATATTTAAAATATCATCTTTAATTTTTCTTTCATATTATATATATGGGCAATGTTAACTTGTGCACCTTATGCACATGATAAGAAGCAATAAATGTGTGTTGGTCCCACCTATTTTATTCTGAACAAAGGGGAAATTTACTTGCTTATAAAAAAAAGGGGAAATTTATTTGCTTAACAGGTTTATTGTTTAATTTCAAACTGATGATATTCATCATTTGTCTTAACAGATTTCTTCTCTTAGTGCGCATTTGGTTCTCTAATATCTCAATATCCTTTTCTCATTCTACAATTTCTCCATATTTGTGTTGTTGTGGGTTTCATATACCTGTGTTGTTGTGGGTTTCAGAAGAAGAAAGTTATGGGTAAATAGGTAAATTGGTCAAATCACCATGTTGATCCGTCAAATTGTCACCGCGTTTATTTTACTATCATTTAGTTACTTAATTAATGATTTCCAATTCCGCTCCAAAGACTTGCTGGGGCATTCTGTTCAACAAGGTATATATATGCTGATCTTCTTCTTGAGCTCCCTTTAAGTAGATAGTTAATAGTTTTCTTTTGTTATTATTATTAGACGAATAATAATATCAATTTAAAAGGAAAAATACCAATTTGCCACACATGAAAAATTATCTAACAAAATGCCACACTTTGACCATTCCATTTTTACTTCCTCTACATGGTGTGGCGGTATTCAATAGGGACTTAATTTTTTATTATATTTGTGTCAGAGGGTGTTCAATAGGAGCGCCTGCACATGGCACCAAAATTTTATCGGTAATATTTTTTTTTGCTTAGTGTGTGTATGTGCGTGCGCACACTCGGGTGTGCGTGCGTGCGTGTTTAAATAAATAAAATAAATAATTATATAATTAAATTTTAAAATAGATTTATACTCTTATGATATTGATAGTTAAATCCATTTAAAGAATTAAAAATTATCAGTGAAATTCTAACAATATATTTAAAATATCATCTTTAATTTTTCTTTCATATTATATATATGGGCAATGTTAACTTGTGCACCTTATGCACATGATAAGAAGCAATAAATGTGTGTTGGTCCCACCTATTTTATTCTGAACAAAGGGGAAATTTACTTGCTTATAAAAAAAAGGGGAAATTTATTTGCTTAACAGATTTATTGTTTAATTTCAAACTGATGATATTCATCATTTGTCTTAACAGATTTCTTCTCTTAGTGCGCATTTGGTTCTCTAATATCTCAATATCCTTTTCTCATTCTACAATTTCTCCATATTTGTGTTGTTGTGGGTTTCATATACCTGTGTTGTTGTGGGTTTCAGAAGAAGAAAGTTATGGGTAAATAGGTAAATTGGTCAAATCACCATGTTGATCCGTCAAATTGTCACCGCGTTTATTTTACTATCATTTAGTTACTTAATTTATGATTTCCAATTCCGCTCCAAAGACTTGCTGGGGCATTCTGTTCAACAAGGTATATATATGCTGATCTTCTTCTTGAGCTCCCTTTAAGTAGATAGTTAATAGTTTTCTTTTGTTATTATTATTAGACGAATAATAATATCAATTTAAAAGGAAAAATACCAATTTGCCACACATGAAAAATTATCTAACAAAATGCCACACTTTGACCATTCCATTTTTACTTCCTCTACATGGTGTGGCGGTATTCAATAGGGACTTAATTTTTTATTATATTTGTGTCAGAGGGTGTTCAATAGGAGCGCCTGCACATGACATCAAAATTTTATCGGTAATTTTTTTTTTTGCTTAGTGTGTGTATGTGCGTGCGCACACTCGGGTGTGCGTGCGTGCGTGTTTAAATAAATAAAATAAATAATTATATAATTAAATTTTAAAATAAATTTATACTCTTATGATCTTGATAGTTAAATCCATTTAAAGAATTAAAAATTATCAGTGAAATTCTAACAATATATTTAAAATATCATCTTTAATTTTTCTTTCATATTATATATATATGGGCAATGTTAACTTGTGCACCTTATGCACATGATAAGAAGCAATAAATGTGTGTTGGTCCCACCTATTTTATTCTGAACAAAGGGGAAATTTACTTGCTTATAAAAAAAGGGGAAATTTATTTGCTTAACAGATTTATTGTTTAATTTCAAACTGATGATATTCATCATTTGTCTTAACAGATTTCTTCTCTTAGTGCGCATTTGGTTCTCTAATATCTCAATATCCTTTTCTCATTCTACAATTTCTCCATATTTGTGTTGTTGTGGGTTTCATATACCTGTGTTGTTGTGGGTTTCAGAAGAAGAAAGTTATGGGTAAATAGGTAAATTGGTCAAATCACCATGTTGATCCGTCAAATTGTCACCGCGTTTATTTTACTATCATTTAGTTACTTAATTTATGATTTCCAATTCCGCTCCAAAGACTTGCTGGGGCATTCTGTTCAACAAGGTATATATATGCTGATCTTCTTCTTGAGCTCCCTTTAAGTAGATAGTTAATAGTTTTCTTTTGTTATTATTATTAGACGAATAATAATATCAATTTAAAAGGAAAAATACCAATTTGCCACACATGAAAAATTATCTAACAAAATGCTACACTTTGACCATTCCATTTTTACTTCCTCTACATGGTGTGGCGGTATTCAATAGGGACTTAATTTTTTATTATATTTGTGTCAGAGGGTGTTCAATAGGAGCGCCTGCACATGGCATCAAAATTTTATCGGTAATATTTTTTTTTGCTTAGTGTGTGTATTTGCGTGCGCACACTCGGGTGTGCGTGCGTGCGTGTTTAAATAAATAAAATAAATAATTATATAATTAAATTTTAAAATAAATTTATACTCTTATGATCTTGATAGTTAAATCCATTTAAAGAATTAAAAATTATCAGTGAAATTCTAACAATATATTTAAAATATCATCTTTAATTTTTCTTTCATATTATATATATATGGGCAATGTTAACTTGTGCACCTTATGCACATGATAAGAAACAATAAATGTGTGTTGGTCCCACCTATTTTATTCTGAACAAAGGGGAAATTTACTTGCTTATAAAAAAAAGGGGAAATTTATTTGCTTAACAGATTTATTGTTTAATTTCAAACTGATGATATTCATCATTTGTCTTAACAGATTTCTTCTCTTAGTGCGCATTTGGTTCTCTAATATCTCAATATCCTTTTCTCATTCTACAATTTCTCCATATTTGTGTTGTTGTGGGTTTCATATACCTGTGTTGTTGTGGGTTTCAGAAGAAGAAAGTTATGGGTAAATAGGTAAATTGGTCAAATCACCATGTTGATCCGTCAAATTGTCACCGCGTTTATTTTACTATCATTTAGTTACTTAATTTATGATTTCCAATTCCGCTCCAAAGACTTGCTGGGGCATTCTGTTCAACAAGGTATATATATATGCTGATCTTCTTCTTGAGCTCCCTTTAAGTAGATAGTTAATAGTTTTCTTTTGTTATTATTATTAGACGAATAATAATATCAATTTAAAAGGAAAAATACCAATTTGCCACACATGAAAAATTATCTAACAAAATGCTACACTTTGACCATTCCATTTTTACTTCCTCTACATGGTGTGGCGGTATTCAATAGGGACTTAATTTTTTATTATATTTGTGTCAGAGGGTGTTCAATAGGAGCGCCTGCACATGGCATCAAAATTTTATCGGTAATATTTTTTTTTGCTTAGTGTGTGTATGTGCGTGCGCACACTCGGGTGTGCGTGCGTGCGTGTTTAAATAAATAAAATAAATAATTATATAATTAAATTTTAAAATAAATTTATACTCTTATGATCTTGATAGTTAAATCCATTTAAAGAATTAAAAATTATCAGTGAAATTCTAACAATATATTTAAAATATCATCTTTAATTTTTCTTTCATATTATATATATATGGGCAATGTTAACTTGTGCACCTTATGCACATGATAAGAAACAATAAATGTGTGTTGGTCCCACCTATTTTATTCTGAACAAAGGGGAAATTTACTTGCTTATAAAAAAAAGGGGAAATTTATTTGCTTAACAGATTTATTGTTTAATTTCAAACTGATGATATTCATCATTTGTCTTAACAGATTTCTTCTCTTAGTGCGCATTTGGTTCTCTAATATCTCAATATCCTTTTCTCATTCTACAATTTCTCCATATTTGTGTTGTTGTGGGTTTCATATACCTGTGTTGTTGTGGGTTTCAGAAGAAGAAAGTTATGGGTAAATAGGTAAATTGGTCAAATCACCATGTTGATCCGTCAAATTGTCACCGCGTTTATTTTACTATCATTTAGTTACTTAATTAATGATTTCCAATTCCGCTCCAAAGACTTGCTGGGGCATTCTGTTCAACAAGGTATATATATGCTGATCTTCTTCTTGAGCTCCCTTTAAGTAGATAGTTAATAGTTTTCTTTTGTTATTATTATTAGACGAATAATAATATCAATTTAAAAGGAAAAATACCAATTTGCCACACATGAAAAATTATCTAACAAAATGCCACACTTTGACCATTCCATTTTTACTTCCTCTACATGGTGTGGCGGTATTCAATAGGGACTTAATTTTTTATTATATTTGTGTCAGAGGGTGTTCAATAGGAGCGCCTGCACATGGCACCAAAATTTTATCGGTAATATTTTTTTTTGCTTAGTGTGTGTATGTGCGTGCGCACACTCGGGTGTGCGTGCGTGCGTGTTTAAATAAATAAAATAAATAATTATATAATTAAATTTTAAAATAGATTTATACTCTTATGATCTTGATAGTTAAATCCATTTAAAGAATTAAAAATTATCAGTGAAATTCTAACAATATATTTAAAATATCATCTTTAATTTTTCTTTCATATTATATATATGGGCAATGTTAACTTGTGCACCTTATGCACATGATAAGAAGCAATAAATGTGTGTTGGTCCCACCTATTTTATTCTGAACAAAGGGGAAATTTACTTGCTTATAAAAAAAAGGGGAAATTTATTTGCTTAACAGATTTATTGTTTAATTTCAAACTGATGATATTCATCATTTGTCTTAACAGATTTCTTCTCTTAGTGCGCATTTGGTTCTCTAATATCTCAATATCCTTTTCTCATTCTACAATTTCTCCATATTTGTGTTGTTGTGGGTTTCATATACCTGTGTTGTTGTGGGTTTCAGAAGAAGAAAGTTATGGGTAAATAGGTAAATTGGTCAAATCACCATGTTGATCCGTCAAATTGTCACCGCGTTTATTTTACTATCATTTAGTTACTTAATTTATGATTTCCAATTCCGCTCCAAAGACTTGCTGGGGCATTCTGTTCAACAAGGTATATATATGCTGATCTTCTTCTTGAGCTCCCTTTAAGTAGATAGTTAATAGTTTTCTTTTGTTATTATTATTAGACGAATAATAATATCAATTTAAAAGGAAAAATACCAATTTGCCACACATGAAAAATTATCTAACAAAATGCCACACTTTGACCATTCCATTTTTACTTCCTCTACATGGTGTGGCGGTATTCAATAGGGACTTAATTTTTTATTATATTTGTGTCAGAGGGTGTTCAATAGGAGCGCCTGCACATGACATCAAAATTTTATCGGTAATATTTTTTTTTGCTTAGTGTGTGTATGTGCGTGCGCACACTCGGGTGTGCGTGCGTGCGTGTTTAAATAAATAAAATAAATAATTATATAATTAAATTTTAAAATAAATTTATACTCTTATGATCTTGATAGTTAAATCCATTTAAAGAATTAAAAATTATCAGTGAAATTCTAACAATATATTTAAAATATCATCTTTAATTTTTCTTTCATATTATATATATATGGGCAATGTTAACTTGTGCACCTTATGCACATGATAAGAAGCAATAAATGTGTGTTGGTCCCACCTATTTTATTCTGAACAAAGGGGAAATTTACTTGCTTATAAAAAAAGGGGAAATTTATTTGCTTAACAGATTTATTGTTTAATTTCAAACTGATGATATTCATCATTTGTCTTAACAGATTTCTTCTCTTAGTGCGCATTTGGTTCTCTAATATCTCAATATCCTTTTCTCATTCTACAATTTCTCCATATTTGTGTTGTTGTGGGTTTCATATACCTGTGTTGTTGTGGGTTTCAGAAGAAGAAAGTTATGGGTAAATAGGTAAATTGGTCAAATCACCATGTTGATCCGTCAAATTGTCACCGCGTTTATTTTACTATCATTTAGTTACTTAATTTATGATTTCCAATTCCGCTCCAAAGACTTGCTGGGGCATTCTGTTCAACAAGGTATATATATGCTGATCTTCTTCTTGAGCTCCCTTTAAGTAGATAGTTAATAGTTTTCTTTTGTTATTATTATTAGACGAATAATAATATCAATTTAAAAGGAAAAATACCAATTTGCCACACATGAAAAATTATCTAACAAAATGCTACACTTTGACCATTCCATTTTTACTTCCTCTACATGGTGTGGCGGTATTCAATAGGGACTTAATTTTTTATTATATTTGTGTCAGAGGGTGTTCAATAGGAGCGCCTGCACATGGCATCAAAATTTTATCGGTAATATTTTTTTTTGCTTAGTGTGTGTATGTGCGTGCGCACACTCGGGTGTGCGTGCGTGCGTGTTTAAATAAATAAAATAAATAATTATATAATTAAATTTTAAAATAAATTTATACTCTTATGATCTTGATAGTTAAATCCATTTAAAGAATTAAAAATTATCAGTGAAATTCTAACAATATATTTAAAATATCATCTTTAATTTTTCTTTCATATTATATATATATGGGCAATGTTAACTTGTGCACCTTATGCACATGATAAGAAACAATAAATGTGTGTTGGTCCCACCTATTTTATTCTGAACAAAGGGGAAATTTACTTGCTTATAAAAAAAAGGGGAAATTTATTTGCTTAACAGATTTATTGTTTAATTTCAAACTGATGATATTCATCATTTGTCTTAACAGATTTCTTCTCTTAGTGCGCATTTGGTTCTCTAATATCTCAATATCCTTTTCTCATTCTACAATTTCTCCATATTTGTGTTGTTGTGGGTTTCATATACCTGTGTTGTTGTGGGTTTCAGAAGAAGAAAGTTATGGGTAAATAGGTAAATTGGTCAAATCACCATGTTGATCCGTCAAATTGTCACCGCGTTTATTTTACTATCATTTAGTTACTTAATTTATGATTTCCAATTCCGCTCCAAAGACTTGCTGGGGCATTCTGTTCAACAAGGTATATATATGCTGATCTTCTTCTTGAGCTCCCTTTAAGTAGATAGTTAATAGTTTTCTTTTGTTATTATTATTAGACGAATAATAATATCAATTTAAAAGGAAAAATACCAATTTGCCACACATGAAAAATTATCTAACAAAATGCTACACTTTGACCATTCCATTTTTACTTCCTCTACATGGTGTGGCGGTATTCAATAGGGACTTAATTTTTTATTATATTTGTGTCAGAGGGTGTTCAATAGGAGCGCCTGCACATGGCATCAAAATTTTATCGGTAGTATTTTTTTTTTGCTTAGTGTGTGTATGTGCGTGCGCACACTCGGGTGTGCGTGCGTGCGTGTTTAAATAAATAAAATAAATAATTATTTAATTAAATTTTAAAATAGATTTATACTCTTATGATCTTGATAGTTAAATCCATTTAAAGAATTAAAAATTATCAGTGAAATTCTAACAATATATTTAAAATATCATCTTTAATTTTTCTTTCATATTATATATATGGGCAATGTTAACTTGTGCACCTTATGCACATGATAAGAAGCAATAAATGTGTGTTGGTCCCACCTATTTTATTCTGAACAAAGGGGAAATTTACTTGCTTATAAAAAAAAAAGAGGAAATTTATTTGCTTAACAGATTTATTGTTTAATTTCAAACTGATGATATTCATCATTTGTCTTAACAGATTTCTTCTCTTAGTGCTCATTTGGTTCTCTAATATCTCAATATCCTTTTCTCATTCTACAATTTCTCCATATTTGTGTTATTGTGGGTTTCATATACCTGTGTTGTTGTGGGTTTCAGAAGAAGAAAGTTATGGGTAAATAGGTAAATTGGTCAAATCACCATGTTGATCCGTCAAATTGTCACCGCGTTTATTTTACTATCATTTAGTTACTTAATTTATGATTTCCAATTCCACTCCAAAGACTTGCTGGGGCATTCTGTTCAACAAGGTATATATATGCTGATCTTCTTCTTGAGCTCCCTTTAAGTAGATAGTTAATAGTTTTCTTTTGTTATTATTATTAGACGAATAATAATATCAATTTAAAAGGAAAAATACCAATTTGCCACACATGAAAAATTATCTAACAAAATGCCACACTTTGACCATTCCATTTTTACTTCCTCTACATGGTGTGGCGGTATTTAATAGGGACTTAATTTTTTATTATATTTGTGTCAAAGGGTGTTCAATAGGAGCGCCTGCACATGGCATCAAAATTTTATCGGTAATATTTTTTTTTTGCTTAGTGTGTGTATGTGCGTGCGTACACTCACGTGTGCGTGCGTGCGTGTTTAAATAAATAAAATAAATAATTATATAATTAAATTTTAAAATAGATTTATACTCTTATGATCTTGATAGTTAAATCCATTTAAAGAATTAAAAATTATCAGTGAAATTCTAACAATATATTTAAAATATCATCTTTAATTTTTCTTTCATATTATATATATGGGCAATGTTAACTTGTGCACCTTATGCACATGATAAGAAGCAATAAATGTGTGTTGGTCCCACCTATTTTATTCTGAACAAAGGGGAAATTTATTTGCTTATAAAAAAAAAAGAGGAAATTTATTTGCTTAACAAATTTATTGTTTAATTTCAAACTGATGATATTCATCATTTGTCTTAACAGATTTCTTCTCTTAGTGCTCATTTGGTTCTCTAATATCTCAATATCCTTTTCTCACTCTACAATTTCTCCATATTTGTGTTGTTGTGGGTTTCATATACCTGTGTTGTTGTGGGTTTCAGAAGAAGAAAGTTATGGGTAAATAGGTAAATTGGTCAAATCACCATGTTGATCCGTCAAATTGTCACCGCGTTTATTTTACTATCATTTAGTTACTTAATTTATGATTTCCAATTCCACTCCAAAGACTTGCTGGGGCATTCTGTTCAACAAGGTATATATATGCTGATCTTCTTCTTGAGCTCCCTTTAAGTAGATAGTTAATAGTTTTCTTTTGTTATTATTATTAGATGAATAATAATATCAATTTAAAAGGAAAAATACCAATTTGCCACACATGAAAAATTATCTAACAAAATGCCACACTTTGACCATTCCATTTTTACTTCCTCTACAGGGTGTGGCGGTATTTAATAGGGACTTAATTTTTTATTATATTTGTGTCAGAGGGTGTTCAATAGGAGCGCCTGCACATGGCATCAAAATTTTATCGGTAATATTTTTTTTTTGCTTAGTGTGTGTATGTGCGTGCGTACACTCACGTGTGCGTGTGTGTTAAAATAAATAATTATATAATTAAATTTTAACATAGATTTATACTTTTATGATCTTGATAGTAAAATTCATTTAACGGGTTAAAAATTATCAGTGAAATTCTAACAATATATTGAAAGTATAATCTTTAATTTTTCTTTCATATTATATATTTGGGCAATGTTAACTTGTGCACTTTATGCACATGATAAGAAGCAATAAATGTGTGTTGGTCCCACCTATTTTATTCTGAACAAAGGGGAAATTTATTTGCTTATAAAAAAAAAGGGGGACATTTATTTGCTTAACAAATTTATTGTTTAATTTCAAACTGATGATATTCATCATTTGTCTTAACAGATTTCTTCTCTTAGTGCTCATTTGGTTCTCTAATATCTCAATATCCTTTTCTCACTCTACAATTTCTCCATATTTGTGTTGTTGTGGGTTTCATATACCTGTGTTGTTGTGGGTTTCAGAAGAAGAAAGTTATGGGTAAATAGGTAAATTGGTCAAATCACCATGTTGATCCGTCAAATTGTCACCGCGTTTATTTTACTATCATTTAGTTACTTAATTTATGATTTCCAATTCCGCTCCAAAGACTTGCTGGGGCATTCTGTTCAAAAAGGTATATATATGCTGATCTTCTTCTTGAGCTCCCTTTAAGTAGATAGTTAATAGTTTTCTTTTGTTATTATTATTAGACGAATAATAATATCAATTTAAAAGGAAAAATACCAATTTGCCACACATGAAAAATTATCTAACAAAATGCCACACTTTGACCATTCCATTTTTACTTCCTCTACATGGTGTGGCGGTATTCAATAGGGACTTAATTTTTTATTATATTTGTGTCAGAGGGTGTTCAATAGGAGCGCCTGCACATGGCATCAAAATTTTATCGGTAATATTTTTTTTTGCTTAGTGTGTGTATGTGCGTGCGTACACTCACGTGTGCGTGCGTGTTAAAATAAATAATTACATAATTAAATTTTAACATAGATTTATACTTTTATGATCTTGATAGTAAAATTCATTTAACGGGTTAAAAATTATCAGTGAAATTCTAACAATATATTGAAAGTATAATCTTTAATTTTTCTTTCATATTATATATTTGGGCAATGTTAACTTGTGCACTTTATGCACATGATAAGAAGCAATAAATGTGTGTTGGTCCCACCTATTTTATTCTGAACAAAGGGGAAATTTATTTGCTTATAAAAAAAAAGGGGACATTTATTTGCTTAACAAATTTATTGTTTAATTTCAAACTGATGATATTCATCATTTGTCTTAACAGATTTCTTCTCTTAGTGCTCATTTGGTTCTCTAATATCTCAATATCCTTTTCTCATTCTACAATTTCTCCATATTTGTGTTGTTGTGGGTTTCATATACCTGTGTTGTTGTGGGTTTCAGAAGAAGAAAGTTATGGGTAAATAGGTAAATTGGTCAAATCACCATGTTGATCCGTCAAATTGTCACCGCGTTTATTTTACTATCATTTAGTTCCTTAATTTATGATTTCCAATTCCGCTCCAAAGACTTGTTGGGGCATTCTGTTCAACAAGGTATATATATGCTGATCTTCTTCTTGAGCTCCCTTTAAGTAGATAGTTAATAGTTTTCTTTTGTTATTATTATTAGACGAATAATAATATCAATTTAAAAGGAAAAATATCAATTTGCCACACATGAAAAATTATCTAACAAAATGCCACACTTTGACCATTCCATTTTTACTTCCTCTACATGGTGTGGCGGTATTCAATAGGGACTTAATTTTTTATTATATTTGTGTCAGAGGGTGTTCGAGAGGAGCGCCTGCACAAGGCATAAAAATTCTATCGGTAATATTTTTTTTTTGCTTAGTGTGTGTATGTGCGTGCGTACACTCACGTGTGTGTGCGTGCGTGTTAAAATAAATAAAATAAATAATTATATAATTAAATTTTAACATAGATTTATACTTTTATGATCTTGATAGTAAAATTCATTTAACGGATTAAAAATTATCAGTGAAATTCTAACAATATATTGAAAGTATAATCTTTAATTTTTCTTTCATATTATATATTTGGGCAATGTTAACTTGTGCACTTTATGCACATGATAAGAAGCAATAAATGTGTGTTGGTCCCACCAATTTTATTTTGAACAAAGGGGAAATTTATTTGCTTATAAAACAAAAGGGGAAATTTATTTCAGTCTAATAAATATAAAAAAAAAGATGCATTATTTGGGTACCAGTACCCGCACCTAGCAACCTAGTGTGAGAGTTTATTTTCCTTATCCTTTGGGTCTCTTTAAAGTTTCAATTTTCAAATGGTTGCATATCAAGAAAAATTACAAATTTGGGTTTTGTGAAAAGAGAAAGAGTTTATTCCACTAAGGGTCTGTTTGGTTCAACAGAGGGGAACAAAGTGATTCCTTCAAATCATATATAAACGGTTTATATAATAAACCACTTTATTATCAATCACAAAGCATGTAAATTTGTACACTGTAAAATCAGGAAAAAGCATGTAATTATAGGAAAGCTGCATTGACAAACGCAACATGCAGCCCCAACTACTTTAATTAGTTGTAAAATAAGCTTGAGAACTCGTATTGTGATGAAATGAGGAAGGGAAAAATATTTCTTTATCCTAATTGATATAAAAATACAATACTTAAAAAGATATATTTAGATTATCTAGAATATTTTGATGAACTCATATGTTAGTTTTATTGTTAGTAGATTGATATTTTTTTAACAAAGTTACATCCATTTCATTTTTGACCAATTCTACAACACTTGTGCTCATATTTTTTCTGATTATCATGCTATATGGTTAACAGGTGGGGTGACTTCCATGGATGACTTCCTTGAAGAATTCTTCCCTGCGGTATACAGACAAAAAAAACATGCACATGAAAACAATTACTGCAAGTACGACAATCAGGGCCTTGCCGCATTTACCTCTTCTCTATACATTGCTGGTTTAGTTGCATCCCTGATTGCATCTCCAATTACAAGGAAGTATGGACGTCGGGCAAGTATCATTGGTGGTGGTATCAGCTTTCTCATTGGATCAGCCCTGAATGCTTCAGCAGTTAACCTAGCAATGCTGATCTTGGGCCGTGTTATGCTTGGCATTGGCATCGGATTTGGAAATCAGGTAATAACACATTTCTGTAATCTATCATCAATTCTCAAAAGGGTTAAACTGTGATGATCAATCCTTATCAGATAAAAACTTTTATTTCCTTTTCTGGTTTAAAAACCTGTTATATTTCTATTGGAAGAAACTAACTTTTTCCTCCTTAAAGCCTGAACAGAGACTATCCAAATAAATATAAAAAGGTTTGAAGGTTGTAAGTGTTAATAATAATAGAGTAAATGTTAATTTGAATTCATAAAAATTTACAGGAAAGGAAACATAGTAATGTGATGGAAACAATCTATGTTTGAGTTAGAAGATAAATCGAGTTATACCTTAAAAGTTGACAAATTACTTGAGCTACTCCCCTCATACTTCTTTTGAAGGCAATTCCGCTTTATTTGTCAGAGATGGCACCGACACACCTGAGAGGAGGAATGAACATGATGTTTCAAGTGGCAACAACTTTTGGAATTTTCACAGCCAACATGGTGAATTATGGAACACAGAAGATTAAACCTTGGGGATGGAGGTTGTCCCTAGGATTGGCTGCAATACCTGCTCTTTTGATGACGATAGGAGGTATATTTCTACCTGAGACTCCAAATAGCTTAATAGAACGAGGATCAAATGAAAGAGGAAGGAAGCTCCTAGAAAAAATCCGAGGAACTAGCGAGGTTGACGCGGAGTTTCAAGATATGGTTGAAGCAAGCGAGTTGGCAAACTCAATAAAGGACCCGTTTCGTAACATCCTTAAAAGAAGGTATAGGCCAGAGTTGGTGATGGCAATTGTCATGCCAACTACACAGATCTTGACTGGCATAAATTCCATTCTATTCTATGCTCCAGTATTGTTTCAAAGCATGGGATTCGGAGGTGATGCATCACTCTATTCCTCAGCTTTGACGGGAGGTGTTCTTGCTTGCTCAACATTCATTTCCATTGCAACAGTTGATAAGTTGGGAAGAAGAGTTCTTCTTATAAGTGGTGGAATACAAATGATCACATGCCAGGTGAGAAAATAATTCTAAGAATAGATTCTAAACATATTAAAAAGATCATGGTCATTTTGAAATAATTCTAATTAATAGCTTAGGATGCATTAGACGCAACTCTTACACATAGACAGTGTTAAATTGGTAATAATTTAAATTGATGAAATTCAATGAATGTAATCATATGTGTTGGTGTCTAAAACCAAGAAGTGGCGAATACCGAATACGCTTTCAATAAGAAATATCGGTACTACATAGGTCAAAACTCTTGAGAAAAAGGGTTTTATAAATGTTTATTTTCTGAGAAGAGATCCAACTAACTACATTTTGCAGGGTAACTTACTTTACTTTCATGTTTCACATGAGCAGATTATAGTTGCAATAATTCTTGGAGTCAAGTTTGGGGACAACCAAGAACTGTCGAAAAGCTATTCGATATTGGTTGTAGTTGTGGTTTGCCTATTTGTTGTAGCATTTGGATGGTCGTGGGGCCCGCTTGGGTGGACAGTCCCAAGTGAGATCTTTCCATTGGAAATCCGTTCAGCAGGGCAGAGTATCACAGTTGCTGTAAACCTTTTGTTCACTTTCATAATTGCTCAGGCGTTCCTTGCTCTTCTCTGCGCATTCAAGTTTGGAATCTTTCTATTTTTTGCTGGCTGGATTTCCCTCATGACCATATTTGTTTTTCTGTTCTTGCCTGAAACCAAAGGTATTCCAATTGAAGAGATGGCATTTATGTGGAAGAAGCATTGGTTCTGGAAATTGATACTACCTGAAAACACATTGTAATTATGCAGTTCCTAAATCAAAGTTACACTACAGCTGTAATAAATTAAGCAATAAATTACTTTAATAAAAAGTGTTTCTTTGTCAATTTGCTTAACGAGCATCTATGCATTGAATTTATGCATCCATGACCGTCAAACGCCTACAATTTTATGAATTAAATTGGTATTTTGCAAAATTTATTTGTAAGCAGAGCGTTGAAGACAACAATGTAATAAAAGAAGTATGTATATCATATGTTAACGTCAAAAACACCAGGTGATATAAATTGTAATTTTAATGTTGAAGAATCTAACAATTTTTCTTTAGAAAATATTTTATATTTTAATTTTATGTAACAAAAGACAAACAAAAGTTTCATATCGATTCACATTAATATATTAATTTCGAGATAATTATTGTAAAAACAAAGTTTCCAAGCACTGATTTGTTTGAATGCCCAAGGATCAAATTTTCTGATCTCACAAAATGTGCATCTTGATAACATTAAGAAGTATCATAACTGGAGACTCTAACCATGCACGTTAATCTTATGTTTTTTGAGCATCCCACAGTGATTTATCGAGAAGTGAGCAGAAACATATCATTGTAAGTCATGTTCAAAATCAAATACACGCAGACATGACCAACATGGGAGAAAAAATTGGAGAGGATCCAAATCCTCTTAATAGTGGCCACAGACTAAAATGGCCATTTTAGTGCAACTGTCAAAACATCTAATCTTTTCTTTGTTTTTTCTGTCTAAGCCTCAACTCCTAGCTTATCTGATGCAAAATAGATGTCCTTCAGTGAAACCATGTAAAGATGAAACACAACACAAGGATTATGTGACCCATTCAGCAATATCAAGACTGAAGCATGATATGCTTCAACTCTAGAAGAAATTTAACTGAACAAAGCTTACCTTTCTAACTCTGGTAGCAATCAATCAAACTAGAAAGGACAAGCATAATAGGGATATTTACTAAACCAAGAATCAACCAGCGCAACCAAAATTAACAGGGTAGATTTTCTCATTCACACACCCACAAAGGAATTACTTGTTGCAAATAGATGGGATAAAATACCTGCGCCTTTTGAGACACTTGAGCAACAGAAATTGTAAAACTTAAACTATGAAACGATTAAATCCTCAGATTACTTGCTTGGTTGTGAATTGTGATGCTATAAGATAAGATCACTTAACCAAACTACAACAAATCGAGAAGGTAAAGAACATATAATAAGAAACGAAACTCTACTTGTCAGACCAGAATGGAGAGGTACACAAATCCATCCATTAAAAACACATATAGTCCAGTAATTGTTCCAAAACCACTTTATGCATACAAAGAGTTCAACTCATTCATAAACCAAAAGGTGTTTCTTTCAAGCAAAGCAATAAAATTACATTCCTGAGAATGATAATTGAGATACTTTTACAAAGAATGTTATTCCTGCTATATAATAGTATGTGTATATATTGCAATGGACATCAATTGAAAACAAACTACAATAACAACAAAATAATCATCCAATATCACTACTAATAATACCAAAACATAACCTTTTGTAAAGAAACATATAAATAAAACCTAAACATAACCTTCCTATGCATTGCATTCTAATTTCAAAACCCGTTTAATAAAAATGCACTAAGTACTAACCATCAAACCTAAACTAACTCAAAACCTTTTCTCCATTTCAGAAAATCTTGAACAACCCAACAAGCTTTGCTCTGTTCTTCTGTTCTTTTGTGTATCAAGAATGAATGAATGAATTAATTAATTAATTAAGTAGCTAAATAGAGAAATTTGGGAACAGGTAGAAAACTCGGCGGCGGTGACAAAACGGAAGTCGGACCTGCATAGAGTCCCTGAGTGAAATCATGAAGACAAACCTGCTTCTTGACCGTCAGAGGATCCGGACCAAGACGATCCGTTGATCCTAAGTCCAAATCGTAACATTCGTCAGTCTTCGTTGTAATGTTATTGAGATTCAGCTTCTCGCCTCTTTTGAGAATCTTAACCTGACCCATCACAAGATTATTTGATCCCGGGTGTTTCATAACCGTGCAGTTTCGATCGCCGCTTGAACGGAGACGATTAGGGTTTCGACCGCCCGTCGGAGTTTTCTTTTTCCGGGAAACATGGTTAGGGTTTCGGTGGGATTTGACAATGGAAGATGAATTGTCGGATCGAACAAGAATCGCGGTTCCCATTGAAATTCAAATATAAATAAATAGTATGTAGTAGTTAGTAATAGTATATGGGAGTTGAGAATAGAGTAAGAAGTGAATGAATAGCTCAGATAAACAATTACAAACCCAATCGAAACATCAAAACCACTCAATCCAATCCAATCCAAAAAAATGAAGAGATCTCCTTTTGCCATCTGGCGCGCATCCTATGTAAGACCCGCAGTTTTGAGGACAAACTAAAGTGGGTGGAAAGTAAGACCCTAATATTTATCCGATTTTTATAATTATTTTTTATCCTTATGATTTATTTTTTTTATAATGAGTTGTGGATCGAACCCATGACCTGTAGCATATTACTCAAACCACTCATTACTTATTAGTGGCTAGAAAATCCACCTTAAAGGTGAATAAGTGGAGTATTCCGGGTTCGAACCCGAGCTCCTGCACATATAGTGCGATGTCCCTACCAACTAAGATAAGCTCACGAGGACTTAATAATTTTTATTTTACGGCCTAATGTAATAATTTTTTTTTTGAAGAAGCCAAAATGAGATATATTAACACAAACAGCCTCCCCAGCACAAGACGTACCGAGGTAGACTATAACAGTTTACAAAAGAGTCAAAAAGATATAAACATAATCAAATCATACAAGACTCAAACACAACAAAGGACTAGACCACCAACTATGGTAATTTGAAGCCAACGTGATACTCGTTGTCGTCAACCACTGAAAAGAGAAAAGCTTGATCTTGTCCAACAAAAGATGAGGTGTGTCTGTTGAGCCTTTGAACAAACAATGATTTCTCTCTGTCCATATCACCCATACACAAGTAAGCCAAATAAGCTGCAAAAAGGACCGACGCACTCGAGATCCACCTGCTGAAGCTATAAACTGGACAAAATGATCACGCAAAGTAGTGAAACCCACCAAAGAAATGTCAATCCACGCGCGAACTAAGTCTCAAACAGATCCAGTAATACTAAAGGAGAGAAATAAATGATGGGCCAATTCGGCCGCTCCACATCTAAAACACACAAGTGCCAGCTGTAGAAGACAAAACACCCCGAGTAACCAGGTTTACTCTCGTGGGCAACCTGTCACACAATAAACGCCACGCAAAGATGGAAACCTTCAAAGGAACCTGAGAGTGTCAAATAAGGTTTTCCGTATCATCCAAAGTCACAGAGGTATGAGAAGTCAAAAGCTGATAAACTCCCCCAACAGTGTAGCCTGTGTCAGGGTCTGGGCGCCACTGCCACCTATCAATAGTCTGATCCTGCAGAAAAATGTCAAAAAGTAAAGACTGACACTCTCCCAACATCTCCTCTTCCCACGCCCTCAACTGCCTCCACCACTCCCACGCCTCCCCATCTGCCCCCCACCCTAGATGAAACTTCTCTGCCACCGTGCGCGATTTGGTCTCCGCCAACTCAAACAGGCGCCCAAACCGCTCCCACAATGAAGACCTATTGTCGCGGCGCGAAAAATATCCCCGAGTGTGGACACTCGAGAAATAACAGAGTTGCCACCGAATATTATTTATCCCATAGAAGGGAAAGAAAAATATCGAGAAAACCTTGAGGGGTGAGAAATGGGTTCAGGAGTTGGTTATGCAAGAGGAAGGTATTAGCACCCCTTACATCCGTTGTACTCAACGGGAACCTTTTAGAGGGAGATTGTTTGTTTGATTTAATGTGTTTTTAATGTTTGCTTAAATGTTTGTTTCTTGCTTCATCGATAGAAAAAAGATTGTTTTTATTATCATTAATATGATTATGGATATGGGGAAAAATGTTTGTTTTTTTATTATTGTGCCGGACAAGATGTTGAATCCTGCTCCTACGTATTCCCAGGTGCAATGGGAAAATCAGGGTTTCGTAGTTCAGGGTAAAAAAAGTTTGTGGGTTGGTTGTTTTCAGACGCATGACGTCTAAGTCGCATTCTCTTAGTTAAACGCTGCTTGTATGCTCGCACAATGGAGGCTTAAGCGTTGTTTGTATTACGGAGAATGTCGCATTCTCGTATTTAAACGCTGCTTGTATGCTCGCACGGTAGAGGCTTAAGCATTGTTTGTGTTACATAGGAAGGACGAAAACGTCGCCCGTTTTATGAAAAAAGTTTTACTTTTACTGCGCGCGAGGGGAGTGAAAAAGGTTTGAGTGTTGAGTTGATTTTAGGAGTTTTTGTGAAAATGTTTGAGAATGAGGATAATACGAGACACGAGTCATACGTCAGGACCTCGAAATTATCTAGGTAGAGAGAGTCATACGTCAGTCCCTTCCTTTTTCATCCTTTTAATCTTAAGTCGTTTTAGTTTGATTTAACGAAATCAAAAGAAAAGATTAAGAGATATGAGAATGAGAATGGTCCGAGACACGAGTCATACGTCAGGGCCTCAAAACCATTCGGGTAGAGAAAGTCATACGCAGTCTCTTCCTTTTTCATTCCATTTATTGATTAAGTATTGAATAATTTAAGCAAGACGAAGAAGAAACAAACCAAGCAAACAAAGTATAGACAATATATATGTATATGTACCAACTGAAGCTTTTGTTAATCTCGTCGATTTTGCTTAATCATGTTTATTTTAAGAAAGAAAAAGTTGAGTTATGGAGTTTTTAAAGTAAGGAAGTGTTTTTGAAAGTGTCAAATCAAGTAAGCAATCCAAACATTAAACGTGAACATATTAGCTTTTGATTAATTAATCACTTAACTAACAATCACTTATTTAAGTGTTTAACCATTTAAGCACTTAGTAGTTTAAGCACTTTTAATCAAACAACTTAAATGGTTACTCACTTAATCAAGTTTTTAATTAATTGACTAATTAATCAATAACTCAAATAATATTTCCAATGGATAATCACTTATTTAAATAATAACTTATGTGAATAAGCTCTTATTTGAATAAGCACTTATATGAATAAGCTCTAAAAAATAAATAAACAGCCACTGGGGGTGTAAACTGGAGTCTGGGGGCGAGGCAATAGCAAAGTTGCAACACCAAGCCCAGCCCAGTTCGTCCAAAAAAAAACAAACAGAACAAAAATGATTCAGAGTGTCATCAGGATCAGGGTGCACGATAGGCTTCACAGATCTGGGCCTTCGGATTCGTCATATGGCTTGGATTTTAAAATAATCAAACAGATCTCAGCCTTTCACCAGATCCAACAGACCTGTTTTAAACTAATGAAGGCTCGCAGGAAGGAGACTTAACAGCCAATGGAACGCTGCCACCTCATCATCTCCTTCCTCACCCTCTTTAAGCTTGCACGAAGAACAGAACAAAGCAGCCATGGATGACAATGAAAAAGCAAAACGGTACAACAACAACTTCATCAATTCTTAACCAAAAAATCATAAAATAAACTTCCATTTCACTCGAAATCTCGTGTAGATCATGGAAACAAACTTATATTTCTCAAAATATGTTTGTATCTCAAAAAAGTTCGAATCTTTGAAACCAAAAAAAAAACTTTAAAATTCACATTTGTACGAGTTAAAAAAATCAAGGGTTGGAAAAGCTTCAGTGGGTGTTCGTGAGTAAAAAACGTTTAGAAACCTACTTGTTTTGTGCTTTGTTTCGGTGGGTTAACTCTCACTCTTTTATTAGTTATTTTGAACTTTGAGTAAGCTTTTCTTGACGGTTTTCCTTCGTTTTTTCTTGTGGGTTCAAGCTTATGGAGGTGTTTGGAGTGATTTGCTTCAAGAAAATTGAAGGTTGGAGGTGGTTTAGTGGATTTCGAATTTTTGAAAAAGTGATGAAAAAGATGAGTTTTTTGGCTATTTTTCTCAACTCTATCGCCTCTCCTCTCAAGCTCCGAATGAGCTCTATTTATCTAGAAAATTAGGGTTTTTTTTTGTGAATCAAAAGACAAAATTGAGAGTTAGAGAGATTGTGACATGAGGAGTGTTGATGCAGTGGCTCAGCTTTGCAGTAAAACACAAGACTGACAAAAAAAAAAGGTCAATGAAGAAAGATGGCAAGATTAGAGCTCAAAGAAGGAGATGAGATGCAAAAGAACATGAAAAAAAAAATAGGCTAAACGGTACCTAAAACTGATTGTTTTTTTAGCATATTCTTGAAAATTAAATATAACCCCTTATATTATAATATAATATGATTTGATTATAAAAAAAAATGTAACCTCTTTTCCTATTTACATGATCACAATTTCACTTTCCACTATATTAGCACTAGTGTCATTTTATTTAGCAACGAAGTTAGTAGTGAGATTAGTAGTATAAGCATCAGTTTCCTTCTCTCATATTATCCCTTCCATCCCTTATTCATTCCAAATAGAGAATGAGAGAGGAAAAAGAAAACAACAACATAGGTGAACGAAATAAGAGTTAAGAAAGAGGCAAAATTATACCGAAGGTTCTTTATCTTTTTTTTTTTTGGTAACATTTTGGTGCTTTATCTCTTTTTGTAACATTTTGGTTCTTTATCTTTTATTTGTAACACTTTGGTCCTTTATCTTTTTTTTGTAACACTTTGGTGTTTTTTTTGTAACACTTTGGTCTTATCTTATTTATTTATAAAAAATAAAGGACCTAAATGTTACAAATAATAAATAATAAAGGACCATAGCGTTAACAAAAAAACATAAAGGACCAAAGTGCTACAAAAAAAAGATAAAGGACCAAAATGTTAAAAAAAAAAATAAGATAAAGGACCCGCAGTGTAATTTTACCTTAGAGTCGATCTTAAGAAGTTCATCATTACCAAGTAAGAATGTTTTTCTTTCACTCTTGCTATTATTTTTCTCGTTACCATTTTATTATTAGAAGAAATCAGTTTTATGAAAACCTAAGGGTAATTGTAAATAAATTCTTAAAGTAGTACTAGTTTTAACCATTGAATTGAGTTAGAGTATTTGGTATTAAAAGCTAAGCAAAATAATCACTTTATAATATTGCATTGTAATTGATTATAAAACAGTATGTCAACAATAAGTATATGAAAAAGTAAATTATATTTCTACTGGGTAAATTATATTTCGGGTAAATTTTACTTTTGTTTTTGAGGTAAGCTTCTATTTTGATAACAAAATAACTATAAGGAGTTAGGTGTGATCGTATATACATTAACCAAACCGAAGCTTTGAGTAAGAATAGAGTAAGTAGAACTTGAATTATTTTGTGAAGGTATAGACGTAGTGGAAACGAAGACCGTGTTGCAGAAATTTTAAGAGTTGTGGATGCTAAGGTAAGAGTGTCCTCAGTTGTTTGTTTATTTATAACATATGTTTATGTTTATATGCGATTTTTATGATATGCGTAAATGGTATATGAATTCTTGTGATACATAGTTTGTTGAGTTTATTTTCTTTCTTGTTAACCGTTGATTTATTATGTTTTTGGTTGGTGATTGGGATTATCCACGATGCATTTGGTTGGTGATTGGGTTATCATTGGGGAGATCTTGTCTCTAAAATGAAGTTAGAACAAGATCGTTTTGATTAGACACTAGGTGTGAGTAATTTTTGGTGTGACTAACTTAGCGGTGATTGTAACACCCTTAATTTACCCCTTTATTTTTATTTTCAAAAAAAAGTTAATTTCATTTATTTAATAAGGATGTCACACTTACTCCAATTAACTAATTCCTCAAATGATTAAAAATCATGCAGCGGAAAATACAAAAATAATATAAGTTTCAAAGTCCGAATTGAAATTACTCAATCAAGTGACACAGTTCAATTGTTATAAAAATTTAACAACATAATTAAATAAAAGTTTCTCCCAACAACATCCTAACAGAGCGACTCCAAATAAATAGCAAAGCAACAGCGATCCGAACACGCCATCTATGATTCGTATCCTACCTAAAAATCTACGGTTGCACAACGTAGGGCCAAGCCAGAAGGGGGAATGTAAAGGTGAGTCAAAATACATCAAGAAAGTAACTGAATTAAAACAACGCAATAACTAACAACATCATAAACAACAACAACAACAAGACCACCTAAGCGGATGGCCACACACATTCATCAGTCAACCACAATCATCAATCGTTAATTAACTAAAGAGAAATAACAACAACATTTAAATAAATAAATATAATTAAAATGCATGCAATGCGTCTAGACTCGCTACATGCATGTGGTACCAATAGCAACGTCATTTCTAGTTTTACATCATAGAGGATCAACATCATTATAAGCAACGTCATTTTCAACTTCATTAGGCAACGTCATTTTCAACATCATTTATACAACTTCAATAAGCAACGTCATTAGACATATGAATGAATGCATGTCATGTTATAATAAGCAACGTCAATAGGCAACATCATTTAACAACTTCGATAGACAACTTCATCATCATTATAACAACATCAATAAACAATGTCCATAAGCAACTACAACAATAACAATTACAACATCATAATTTCGGCACAACTCCAACATCATTAAAATAGATAATTCAACATTGTTATAACCACGTAACTCAACATCATTATTCAACGAAATGGCAATTCAAACAACACAATTACTATCAACGAGCAACGACTTAAAAACAACACCGATACACAACAATTATTAGCAATTTCGATTACAACACCAACTAAAACTTCATAACTCAATTAATCATTCACTCATCTCCAAAACAACAACCTATTACTCCTCTTTAACAATACTCATAACCCAAATCATTTTGATTTAGTTTACCGACGAAACGTATGAATTTCAAGTCAATTTAATTAATAAAAATTAAGAAATAAATTCAAATCTTAATAGCATATAAAACCAGGGAGAGTGGGGTATACCAGAGGGTTCCAAAATATTTAAAATACCCTTCATAAAATTTTGGGAAATTTTCACAAGATTATAATATTTTTAATCACCTTTTTACTCCAAATAATTAATTACAAATAGCTTCGAGTGTCCAAAAATTACCAAAGAGGTACCAAAATTTCAAGAAAATTATTTACTATTTTATGGAAAAAGAATAAAACTATTTCGAACTCTCCTGAGCTCTCACGCACTCTCACGAGCCGGTGCTGCGAGTGGGCGAGGCCACTCGCGCACTGTTCATCATCTCTTTAACCCGTTTTTCTGCAGAACGGGTCGTGCGACCCACGGTTTAACCCGACTCGTTCTCCCTCAATATTCATCGAAACTCGACGTATTATATATCGTTTTGATCGTCATTCGATTTAGAAAGGATGTATGGTATTAGTTTTAATATTCAGTCATCGGAACGAACGTTTTAAATACAACAAAGGTTCATACGGGTTCTTGGTAAAAACTCCATTGAAGTTGTTTGAAAGCTTCAATATTTGATATTCTTTTGACTCATAAACATTCCAAGAAAATCCGTCCTAATTATCCTAGGACCTTACAACATCATAACAACACCTCTTTTAATCTATTAGAGTTAAAAAAAAATCCGTTTTATTTACTTTTATTTCAAAAAGAAAAACTCCAAACTACTCATTGATGAATTCAGAAATTCATCTATCCTCAATGACAATCACGAATTTAGTTTAACAACATCACACCAATTCAACCACTTAATAATAAGGCACAAGAATTCTGATTTAATCAAACAAACAACACACCACAACATCAACAACAATAACAACACGTAAAACAACATAGGAAAAAGGAAGTATCAGACCAACAACTTAAAACACAACAAGTATGCCTATTGAATTCAGAGTTTCAAGAGTATAAAGCTCCCTTACCTCAAGCGCTTTCCTTCCAAGCAATTTTACTCTAAATTCGTGGTCAGTATTAGAACCAGGATTCCGATCACTCTAGACATTGTTTTGACGATCCGACCGTTGAAAATGAAGAACCGTGTGTCGTGAACATGCTGACCAAAAATGAATGCGGTCCGACGGTGAACGAAGGAGAAAATGAAATTCTACGGTGACAGCTTTATCAAAAACGAAAATAGACCATTATTGGGCTTTTCATAAAACCAATAGAAAATAGAATAGAGACACTCGTCAAAGAGAACTTACACCCATTGAACTGAAGGAGAATGAAGCTTATAATAAAGCATGATGATCACTTGAGATGAGAAAGGAGACAAGTTTTGAAAGAGACATCAAATAGCTAGTATGTGATACTATTAGCTAATGGAAGTATCACAAGTTGGGAATGGAAAGGGATCAAAGAAGGTTACAATTTGTCTTTTGAATTAGAATGCCATTCATAGCATATAAATGATAATAACTCCGAATTATTTCTCTTAATTTGTATAAATACTATCAAATCAAATGAGAGAGCTAGATTTCCATTTCCATTTAATTGTCAACAATGCAATGAAATTATTGGTCATTGAAGGCCACTAAAGCAGAGAAACTAGGCGTGAGCCTTTTGAGTGGAATCAAAATCATGAAACTATATATGCTACTACATACTCCCTCCTCTATGCTCCCAACACCTCTTTATTTTATTTTCTAATTAGCAACGTCATTATTTTTATCTATCAATTATTTAATTATTCGTCACAAAATAATTAAATAAACATCGTCAATCAACACCACATAAACATCGTCAATCAACACCACGACAAGTCAAACACCACAACAACTAAATAATTAAATAAAATGAATTCTAATTTTTGGGGCGTTACAACTCTCCCCCACTTATAGAATTTTCGTCCTCGAAAATTTACTTAAGGAAACAACGCTGGATAAAATTTCTTCATCTGACTCTCTCCAACTCCCGTATAGCATACATACTGGTAGGTCCTCTCTAGACTACCTTCACTGTAATGATTTCTTTGTTCCTTGGGTACTTCACCTCTCTATCTTCGATTTGCAACTACACGAATTCCACGATCAGATACCTTCTCACTTGCACATCATCGGATTAAATCACGTACGACAAATCGAAAATACATTCCCACAGCTGCAACACTTGAAAAATGTAACGACCCGTTTTTCGTAAAATATATTCTATATGTTTTATTTTATTGTTTGACTTTCAAAAGAATTTTCTCGTAATCGGAGATTATTTATTTTGCGCGAGCGTAAGTTAGCGAACGAGATTGTGTGAGTTGGGCCTAGAGGGGGCGAAGATTTGGGCTTAGAAATGAATAGTGTTGGGCTTGGTTTGTCATGAGATTTTTATGATGCAAGTGGGAGGAGAAGATATTTTCTTCTACTTGGTTGGTAAGAAAAGTCAATAAAGGTGGAAAGGAGATAAGAACAAGGGAAAAATCACAAAGTTCATTCATTCTTCTTCTTCTCTCTTCTTTGGCCGTGACATTTCTTCATCATTTCCCTTCCATCACCAATTTTTCATTCCTTAGCCAAATTCAATTATTAGAAGCTTGTTGGAACCATGAAGGTTCATAGATCATCATCCCTAAGCTAGGACAAGCAAGAGAGCAAAGCAAGAGGGTGCTAGGGCTTGAGAAAGAGAGGAGCTCATGAGAGCTAGAACATGAGGAGCTTGAGGATTCATCAAATTTCTAAGGTAAGAGATTAGAATTCATGATTCTTGAGTGGCAAGGAGAGGGGAGATTGTCTATGTCTCCATTCCCGAACTCTCCCACTCAATTTCTTTTTAGATTTTTAATTAAACTTTTGTATGTGAGTGTGATGTTCTTCATCATCACTTTGTATGTGTTAATCACTAGCTTGATGCCATGAAAAATATGTATGTGTTTGAATCATGTTTGAAAAGTTTATGAAAGTTGCTTAAAATCCAAGAAAAGGGCATGATCATGATTTTGTGAGGTATTTGGAGGTTTGTAAGGGATGATTAATGTTCCTTGATATCATATATGTTTGGAATTGTTGTTTAAGAGAATTTATAACATGTTTGAATGAATTTTAGAGCTGAATCAATGTTAAACCGCCTTAGAAAACTAAAGAACAGATATTTATTTTCTGGTGTAGTTCGCTAAGCGAACAGGAGCTTCGCTACGCGAACCTGCTCGCCATAAGCTCGCTACCTGTTCGCCATGCACCTGTAATCCTCTGACGTAGTTCGCTGCAGCGAACTGATCTTCGCTTAGCGAATTGTTCGCTACCTGTTCGCTACTGCCTCGCTTAGCGAACAGTACTGAACTTGCAACTTTTGTTAATGGTTGTAAGTGTAATTAGGCACTTGTAACATGGTTTAAGGGTATCCTTACATGATTGTTGATACATGTTGATGCTGTTAATGCTTATTGTTAATCGTTATATGATTGATAAACGTGTATGCAATAAGTTGCAGTTTAAAGTGAGTAATGTGATGTTTTGGCATTAATTTGTAATGTTAAGTGAATGTGTTAGGATTGTGTTCCCGCATTCGTAAAAGAGTAGCTTCGAGCTAGAGAATATCATATGGTTGATATGTGCATAAATACATGCATTCATGATTGTATGTGAACATTGGAAACTTGGGTTCCAATAACGAAAATGGATTATGTGTCCATAATGAAGCCGAGGATCGGATTAGATGAATCCATGAGTCCAGAGCTGCTATCCAACAGGATATAAAACTGTGTTGGCTTATCCAAGGGAGATAAGATGGTTCGGTAAGTTCCGACATATCCAGCAAGATATAAAACTGTTCTTGGTCCACCGTTGGTGAGACACCTTGGTACCACATGCATTTAGTCATGTCTAGGGATGGCATGACAGTGAATTAATTGGCATTAGATGCATTAGGGTAAATGTGCATATTAATTGATAAGTGATAAATGTCATATGATTGACTAAGGTGTTGTCTGATGTTTATAATAGCTTTGTGCTAATTGTTGAACGTGTCTTGGTACAAGTGTAGAGTCCGTCATGACTATAAAATGAACAAGTGTAGAGTCCGTCATGACTATAAAATGAACAAGTGTAGAGTCCGTCATGACTATAAAATGAACAAGTGTAGAGTCCGTCATGACTATAAAATGAATGATTAATTGGTAGTTGTATTTGTTGATGTATGTGTATGAGTTAGAATATGTATGATAGTTCGAAAGTGTAAGGCCTTTCTTATACTCGTATGATATGCGATTATGTTTTCTAACTCTCTGCTTTGTGTTAATTGCTGGACCTTTGGGGGTTCAGATATTCAGATTGACAGGTTATATGTTAGCTTGTCCGAGTAGCGTGGTGAAGCTCCGCTCTGATTGTGACACGGGGAGAAAAGGGGTTTTGTACATATATATATATAAATTCCTTTAGAAAATTACTCTGTAATTGCTTATGTTTTCATATAAGAATTATTCTTGGTGAAAAGTATTGGTTTTGTATAACTTATAACGCATCGTGTTGATGCGGAGGATTTTGTATTTTGTGATATTCAAACCAGCGCTTTATAATCAGATTTTCAATTTTTCCGCTGCGTATTTTCGAAAAAGATTTTATAAAGACAGAGTTAATTAATTAACGGGTTTGGGTGTTACAAAGTGGTATCAGAGCTAGTCGTCTTCGGACTGTGAGGTTATGTGTCAATCAGAGCCGTTCTGTGCAGTCAGATCGAGTGAGCGTGTGAGCCAGTTGTGTCCGTCTTTTCTTGTTGTGTGTACTTGATGCGATTGATACTTATCATTGTTATAAGTTATCAAGTCAAGTAGTGGTTGTGTATTTTTATGATTAAAGTTTTAAAAAAAAAAAATTTGTGTGGTTTGAACTTTTGGTTTGTAGATGCTTATTGCTAATTGTTGATGATCCGACATGATGTAAAACTGTATTGTTGATGATCCGGCATGATGTAAAACTGCATGTGATGAAGATTTTGTTGAAAATATAAGATTATTTTCTTTTGAGTAAGTGAAAATGAATTTTTCACTAGAGTGAGAAAGGAGTAGGATGTAAGTAGATCCTAGTGTGTGTTGTTATATGTTTGTTTATAACATGTGGTAGATTGATTACTAGTACTTAGTGTGGTTCTTTAATTGAACTATGTGAATGTATTCTCATGATGAGAACTTGTTTGAGAACATGCTATGTTTTATACATGTTTGAGTAGATGTTGTAAGTATGCGAGCAAATGAAATGTAATGCATGTACTTGACTCGATGTCTTGTGTACATGGATGTTTTGTTGTCTTACATATATTTTAGTTATAAACATATGTATTGACATGTTGTTGTGTTTGCGTATGCTAGTTGGTATGAAGGTTGTTACACTAGTATATGTGGGGAATATAATACTTATGTATTTGCATAGTGGTGTATATGTCAAGAGGACTGTACAGGATATTTGTGTAGATGTCTAGGTTTAATGCCTTACGTTTACCCTTGTATGCGACACGCATGTGAATGTTGTCGGTACTAGATTCTTTTTGGGAGAATATATTTAGAATCGATAGAATGACTAGGTGTTTATACCGGAAGTTCTAGTGGAAGAGTATAGATGGGTTTGAGATAAGTGGGGGAGAAAGTTGTGTCTCTCCGAGACGGTTCGAATGTGAAGAAGTTAGGATGGATGGAGATGCTCTTGAAGTAGATTGTTCAAGATTGATTAGTGTTGTTCGAAGTGGAAGGGACTTGGACAGCAAGTTGTGAGGATTTCTAGATGAGAAGTTGTTGGACTAAGTGTTCGTCATGGGATCAACACTGAGATTGGTTAAGAAAGATGAAGACCGTTTGGAAACGATTGGAGATCGTGTAGTGTACAAAAGAGTATGGACTAGAGGCGGATGACAACTACAAGAATTTCTCAGAAGCAATACCATGGAATGGAAGGAGTAGGACGTTGTCGTTCAGACAAGTTGAGTAATGACGAGTAGACGTCAATTTGATAAGGGATTGAAAGTAAAGTTCTTATTTGGAGAGTATTTTGGAGGAAATATTGGATGATCATTCCGGAAGATTCAGAATGAGTCGAACTAAAGTTGTTTAGCCGTAAAGAGAATGTGACCATTGTGGAATGGTGGAACGAACAGAGATGTTAAATGGAAACCGTTGTTGGAAAACGGAGAAGACGTTGTGCGTTAAGAGTAGGCGAACCTAGTGATGATTAGGTGATGGTTATAAGAATGGTGGGAATACCTATAGAGTTTTATCGGTGTGAGCTAAACTTGTTAATTATTAGCAAGTGAACCTTTAAGGAAAGTAAACATTTTGAATAGTTCGAAGAGACTAGTCAAGACTGGAATAGAGATTTTGTGTGGATGAACTTTAGGATGTTATGACTTTAAGATAGTCACGAGATGCGAATAAGAACTGATCGAATGGAGAAAAGTATGTTTGTCACAGTGAAGAACGATAAGGAACGTGACTAGTTGGATTGTGTGCGACAAATAAGGATGTTGTTGGAATCAACAAGATATGAACTGTGGTTGTTTGGAAATCAACTTTTGGATAGTCACCAAGATTGAATATGAAATTACTAGGTGATCGAGAAGAGCCTAGGAAGGATTTATAGCGGTTGGGTGTGTTAGAATCGAGTAGTCATTTCTTGGAAAGATTTGAGAAGCTTAGAATATAGATGTTAAGCTTAGAGAACCATTAGTGTTGTATAACCAAGGAAAAGAAGTGAGTTCTCATAGTAGATGAGAATGGAATTAAGAGATACCATAGTAGGGTTAGTAAACTTGTGAGGGTATCAAGTAGTAGAGAATGGTATGAGTAGTAGAGTTATTTCAAGATGGAAGTGGGGTGACAATTTGATGGATTTTGTAAGAGTTTGTCGAGAAAGAAATAATTTCATTTGGATAATGATCGGACGATTAGTGTCGGAGTTGGATGAAACCTTAGGAGGTTGAGATGGAACTGAGAGCGAAGTATCATTTTTGGATGTTTGGAAATAAGAAAGTATCAGAGAGGGTGTTTTGTAACATTCGGAAGTAAGAATGAGATTGACAACGACTTATTGGAAAAGTCGGTGGAGATTTGAGATGTTGGACACATCGTATCCGTTGGAATAGTAAAGTTATACCATGTGGTAAAGGAGTAAAGGATTTCGAATAATTTCATCATGGACGGTGAAACAACAGTGAGTCTATGGGTGACTTAAAATAATATTTTGCTAAGGGTATCGCGGCGGAAAAGCGACATTGGAAATGTTATGTTACGTAATCTAAGAATTTAACGGTTAGAGGTGGTGAATTTGATAAGTGTCAAGAAAAATTTGAGGAGTTGATCAACAAAGGAATGTTGAGGTTGTGTTGTCTATCAAATGATTGGAATAAGATTCGACGCAATTAAGTGATTGAAGAAAAGTTGAGGACTTATGGAACTTGAAAAGTTGTAAGGTATTCAACGAAAACGTCTTTTCAAGGTGTATTAGACTGATTAGAGTTTGTTTTGAGTGGTGCAATGAGTGCCGTAAGATATTAAGTGGACGTTTTGGTGGTTTGATAAGAATGGTTTATACAGACATCATGATTGTTGACTATCTATAGACAAATCGAGGGATTAGCTACCCTTGATCTATTGTTGATGAGTAGACGAGATTGTGTTGATTGGGATGGACTAATTTTGTCAAACTTATTAATGCGTGGAGTTGGAACTTTTGTTGGTATGATTTGGAAGAAGTTGAATATTTGGTTGCTTTGCCGCCATCATGGGCGAATTTGCAGGAAGAGTTTTGTGTGTCTTGGTTAAAGCAGCCTGGGTAGAAACCCGTTGGTTAGATTGTAGTTGGGAATTAGGGAGTTGGATGAGAGTTTTATCCGGGGTTATTCTTAGTCGAGCAATTTTCGAGGGCGAAAATATTTTAAGTGGGGGAGAGTTGTAACGACCCGTTTTTCGTAAAATATATTCTATATGTTTTATTTTATTGTTTGACTTTCAAAAGAATTTTCTCGTAATCGGAGATTATTTATTTTGCGCGAGCGTAAGTTAGCGAACGAGATTGTGTGAGTTGGGCCTAGAGGGGGCGAAGATTTGGGCTTAGAAATGAATAGTGTTGGGCTTGGTTTGTCATGAGATTTTTATGATGCAAGTGGGAGGAGAAGATATTTTCTTCTACTTGGTTGGTAAGAAAAGTCAATAAAGGTGGAAAGGAGATAAGAACAAGGGAAAAATCACAAAGTTCATTCATTCTTCTTCTTCTCTCTTCTTTGGCCGTGACATTTCTTCATCATTTCCCTTCCATCACCAATTTTTCATTCCTTAGCCAAATTCAATTATTAGAAGCTTGTTGGAACCATGAAGGTTCATAGATCATCATCCCTAAGCTAGGACAAGCAAGAGAGCAAAGCAAGACGGTGCTAGGGCTTGAGAAAGAGAGGAGCTCATGAGAGCGAGAACATGAGGAGCTTGAGGATTCATCAAATTTCTAAGGTAAGAGATTAGAATTCATGATTCTTGAGTGGCAAGGAGAGGGGAGATTGTCTATGTCTCCATTCCCGAACTCTCCCACTCAATTTCTTTTTAGATTTTTAATTAAACTTTTGTATGTGAGTGTGATGTTCTTCATCATCACTTTGTATGTGTTAATCACTAGCTTGATGCCATGAAAAATATGTATGTGTTTGAATCATGTTTGAAAAGTTTATGAAAGTTGCTTAAAATCCAAGAAAAGGGCATGATCATGATTTTGTGAGGTATTTGGAGGTTTGTAAGGGATGATTAATGTTCCTTGATATCATATATGTTTGGAATTGTTGTTTAAGAGAATTTATAACATGTTTGAATGAATTTTAGAGCTGAATCAATGTTAAACCGCCTTAGAAAACTAAAGAACAGATATTTATTTTCTGGTGTAGTTCGCTAAGCGAACAGGAGCTTCGCTACGCGAACCTGCTCGCCATAAGCTCGCTACCTGTTCGCCATGCACCTGTAATCCTCTGACGTAGTTCGCTGCAGCGAACTGATCTTCGCTTAGCGAATTGTTCGCTACCTGTTCGCTACTGCCTCGCTTAGCGAACAGTACTGAACCTGCAACTTTTGTTAATGGTTGTAAGTGTAATTAGGCACTTGTAACATGGTTTAAGGGTATCCTTACATGATTGTTGATACATGTTGATGCTGTTAATGCTTATTGTTAATCGTTATATGATTGATAAACGTGTATGCAATAAGTTGCAGTTTAAAGTGAGTAATGTGATGTTTTGGCATTAATTTGTAATGTTAAGTGAATGTGTTAGGATTGTGTTCCCGCATTCGTAAAAGAGTAGCTTCGAGCTAGAGAATATCATATGGTTGATATGTGCATAAATACATGCATTCATGATTGTATGTGAACATTGGAAACTTGGGTTCCAATAACGAAAATGGATTATGTGTCCATAATGAAGCCGAGGATCGGATTAGATGAATCCATGAGTCCAGAGCTGCTATCCAACAGGATATAAAACTGTGTTGGCTTATCCAAGGGAGATAAGATGGTTCGGTAAGTTCCGACATATCCAGCAAGATATAAAACTGTTCTTGGTCCACCGTTGGTGAGACACCTTGGTACCACATGCATTTAGTCATGTCTAGGGATGGCATGACAGTGAATTAATTGGCATTAGATGCATTAGGGTAAATGTGCATATTAATTGATAAGTGATAAATGTCATATGATTGACTAAGGTGTTGTCTGATGTTTATAATAGCTTTGTGCTAATTGTTGAACGTGTCTTGGTACAAGTGTAGAGTCCGTCATGACTATAAAATGAACAAGTGTAGAGTCCGTCATGACTATAAAATGAACAAGTGTAGAGTCCGTCATGACTATAAAATGAATGATTAATTGGTAGTCGTATTTGTTGATGTATGTGTATGAGTTAGAATATGTATGATAGTTCGAAAGTGTAAGGCCTTTCTTATACTCGTATGATATGCGATTATGTTTTCTAACTCTCTGCTTTGTGTTAATTGCTGGACCTTTGGGGGTTCAGATATTCAGATTGACAGGTTATATGTTAGCTTGTCCGAGTAGCGTGGTGAAGCTCCGCTCTGATTGTGACACGGGGAGAAAAGGGGTTTTGTACATATATATATATATAAATTCCTTTAGAAAATTACTCTGTAATTGCTTATGTTTTCATATAAGAATTATTCTTGGTGAAAAGTATTGGTTTTGTATAACTTATAACGCATCGTGTTGATGCGGAGGATTTTGTATTTTGTGATATTCAAACCAGCGCTTTATAATCAGATTTTCAATTTTTCCGCTGCGTATTTTCGAAAAAGATTTTATAAAGACAGAGTTAATTAATTAACGGGTTTGGGTGTTAGAAAAAACACCATGAAGATTTGATGGCGGTGGCAATGCAATCTGATAGGCCACGCCCCCTATCCTCTTAAATATATAGTACGACCCAATAAACTGCGGAGCTAGCTTTTTTTTGGACTTCAAAGTTCGTCCAACACATGTCATCACAGTCACTCTCATAAACACATGATGTCCCTCTCGGAACTCTACTGCTCTCTTCTTTTGATCGTAATAATTCTTTTGTCGATCCTGGGATGCCTTTATTTTCTACTGAATCCTTTTCACCTTTTCAGTAGTCTGTCTAATCATTTCAGGCCCCAACATTACTCGCTCACTGGATTCGTTCCAACACAAAGGTGTCCTACACCTTCTCCCATACAAGGCTTCAAACGGTTCCATTCCGATGCTAGAATGGTAGCTGTCATTGTAAGTAAACTCTATCAATGGCAAGCAACTATCCCAGCTTCCTCTCTGGAATATTCAGCGGCTTCAACAATCCTATTGACTTCTATTATTCAACTCTGTTCTTGAATCTCATGACCCCATTCTCGGCAACTTCGTAACTCACTTATTTTACCCAAGTTAATTAATTCTAAACAGATCGACTAACCTCAAGTCTCACTTCTGACCTTCTCTGGTTTCTTCCAACATAGCACTGGTTACCCCCCACATTCGTAGTTTCACATTTCTTGGCTTCCGTACACATACTAGACTATGGTCTCTAAATCCCTCGATTAGTCTTATCTCTCTTGCCACGAGTGCTAACATATGCAACGTCTTCCTAATCAACGCATCTGCCACTACATTTGCTTCACCAGGGTGGTAGTTCAACTCAAAATCATAACCCTTTAGAAATTCTAACCACCTCATCTGTTTCATATTCAACTCCTTCTAATCAAATGAGTACTCCAAACTTTGTGGTCGTTGAAGACTTCAAACTTGAGCCATACAGATAACGTCTCCGAACTTTCAACACGACTGCTGTGGCTACCAACTCTAATTCGTCAGTCAGGTAGTTCCTCTTGTTGATTTTCAACTTCCTCGAGCATGCGCAACTACTTATCCCTTCTGCATCAGAACTCCTCCTAAGATCATCTTTGATGCATCGCAATACACTTCAATGATTTATTCGCGTCAAGTAAAATTAACATTGGCGCTGATGTCAATCTTTGCTCCCACTCATGGAACTTTCCTCACACGCCCTGTAACGAATGAAGGCTCGTCATATCCGGGTAAATTGCGTTAGGGGTAAAGTTATCCTCGAAAAACCTCCAAAGAATCTCCGATAGTAACCAGCCAATCCCAACAAGCTTCATATCTCGCTTAATGACTTAGGGGCTTCCCACTGCAACACTGCACACTTTCTAGACAAGTTTACTGTTATTCTATCACGCTTCTGCTACGCCTCTCTGTTATGAGGATATCACGATCTCAAGTCATTTCCACATGCTCCAACTAATTGGTCCATCAGATTATCAATTCACGCAAGGAAATATTTGTCCTCGGTGACAACCTTGTTCAACTGACGATAGTCAACACAGAGTCTCTTACTCCCATCTTTCTCCTTCACCAACAACATTGGAGCTCCGCACGATGATACATTTGGTCAAACGAACTTCTTCTCCGACGACTCTTCTAACTGCTTCTTCAATTATCTCAACTCTGTCGCAACATTCTTTAGGGCACCACCAATACTAGTCGAATATGGTAGGCCATTCGTAAACTCTGCTTCTCGTTTGGCGTTACATCGCTGATATCGTTTAAGAAATTCCACATCATTGGTAAGTCGATGATTCCAACTCCTCCTTCCACTTCCATTGTAGTGAACGTCGTAAACATCTGAGTGTTCTCCTTCCTTAACTTTTCCACTTGTCGAGTAGAAGCCATCTCCAATCTTGCATTCGCTCCAGATTCGGGAAACAACTCCATCTTATCCATATCAATTGGTTGTCTCCCCCACTTATTTTAAACCCATACGCAACCCTCTGCTGAGAGGTCAGACTTCATATACTAACCTCCAACTATTTTCTTCGCTCGCAAAGGTACGAAACATCGACAGTGTTTACACACATGTCACCTGCAAAATAAAAGATCGTCATCTTGGTCTGACTGGACCGACCTGCTCTGATACCACTTTGTAACACCCTTAATTTACCCCTTTATTTTTATTTTAAAAAAAAAAAGTTAATTTCATTTATTTAATAAGGATGCCACACTTACTCCAATTAACTAATTCCTCAAATGATTAAAAATCATGCAGCGGAAAATACAAAAATAATATAAGTTTCAAAGTCCGAATTGAAATTACTAAATCAAGTGACACAGTTCAATTGTTATAAAAATTTAACAACATAATTAAATAAAAGTTTCTCCCAACAACATCCTAACAGAGCGACACCAAATAAATAGCAAAGCAACAGCGATCCGAACACACCATCTATGATTCGTATCCTACCTGAAAATCTACGGTTGCACACCGTAGGGCCAAGCCAGAAGGGGGAATGTAAAGGTGAGTCAAAATACATCAAGAAAGTAACTGAATTAAAACAACACAATAACTAACAACATCATAAACAACAACAACAACAACAAGACCACCTAAGCGGATGGCCACACACATTCATCAGTCAACCACAATCATCAATCGTTAATTAACTAAAGAGAAATAACAACAACATTTAAATAAATAAATATAATTAAAATGCATGCAATGCGCCTAGACTCGCTACATGCATGTGGTACCAATAGCAACGTCATTTCTAGTTTTACATCATAGAGGATCAACATCATTATAAGCAACGTCATTTTCAACTTCATTAGGCAACGTCATTTTCAACATCATTTATACAACTTCAATAAGCAACGTCATTAGACATATGAATGAATGCATGTCATGTTATAATAAGCAACGTCAATAGGCAACATCATTTAACAACTTCGATAGACAACTTCATCATCATTATAACAACATCATCATTTATACAACTTCAATAAGCAACGTCATTAGACATATGAATGAATGCATGTCATGTTATAATAAGCAACGTCAATAGGCAACATCATTTAACAACTTCGATAGACAACTTCATCATCATTATAACAACATCAATAAACAATGTCCATAAGCAACTACAACAATAACAATTACAACATCATAATTTCGGCACAACTCCAACATCATTAAAATAGATAATTCAACATCGTTATAACCACGTAACTCAACATCATTATTCAACGAAACGGCAATTCAAACAACACAATTACTATCAACGAGCAACGACTTAAAACAACACCGATACACAACAATTATTAGCAACTTCGATTACAACACCAACTAAAACTTCATAACTCAATTAATCATTCACTCCTCTCCAAAACAACAACCTATTTTTTTTTTGCTTATCAAAACAACAACCTATTACTCCTCTTTAACAGTACTCATAACCCAAATCATTTTGATTTAGTTTACCGACGAAACGTATGAATTTCAAGTCAATTTAATTAATAAAAATTAAGAAATAAATTCAAATCTTAATAGCATATAAAACCAGGGAGAGTGGGGTATACCAGAGGGTTCCAAAATATTTAAAATACCCTTCATAAAATTTTGGGAAATTTTCACAAGATTATAATATTTTTAATCACCTTTTTACTCCAAATAATTAAAATAAAAATAGCTACGAGGGTCCAAAAATTACCAAAGAGGTACCAAAATTTCAAGAAAATTATTTACTATTTTATGGAAAAAGAATAAAAATATTTCGAACTCTCCTGAGCTCTCACGCACTCTCACGAGCTGGTGCTGCGAGTGGGCGAGGCCACTCGCGCACTGTTCATAATCTCTTTAACCCGTTTTTCTGCAGAACGGGTCGTGCGACCCGCGGTTTAACCCGACTCGTTCTCCCTCAATATTCATCGAAACTCGACGTATTATATATCGTTTTGATCGTCATTCGATTTAGAAAGGATGTATGGTATTAGTTTTAATATTCGGTCATCGGAACAAACGTTTTAAATACGACAAAGGTTCATACGGGTTCTTGGTAAAAACTCCATTGAAGTTGTTTGAAAGCTTCAATATTTGATATTCTTTTGACTCATAAACATTCCAAGAAAATCCGTCCTAATTATCCTAGGACCTTACAACATCATAACAACACCTCTTTTAATCTATTAGAGTTAAAAAAAATCCGTTTTATTTACTTTTATTTCAAAAAGAAAAACTCCAAACTACTCATTGATGAATTCAGAAATTCATCTATCCTCAATGACAATCACGAATTTAGTTTAACAACATCACACCAATTCAACCACTTAATAATAAGGCACAAGAATTCTGATTTAATCAAACAAACAACACACCACAACATCAACAACAATAACAACACGTAAAACAACATAGGAAAAAGGAAGTATCAGACCAACAACTTAAAACACAACAAGTATGCCTATTGAATTCAGAGTTTCAAGAGTATAAAGCTCCCTTACCTCAAGCGCTTTCCTTCCAAGCAATTTTACTCTAAATTCGTGGTCAGTATTAGAACCAGGATTCCGATCACTCTAGACATTGTTTTGACGATCCGACCGTTGAAAATGAAGAACCGTGTGTCGTGAACATGCTGACCAAAAATGAATGCGGTCCGACGGTGAACGAAGGAGAAAATGAAATTCTACGGTGACAGCTTTATCAAAAACGAAAATAGACCATTATTGGGGTTTTCATAAAACCAATAGAAAATAGAATAGAGACACTCGTCAAAGAGAACTTACACCCATTGAACTGAAGGAGAATGAAGCTTATAATAAAGCATGATGATCACTTGAGATGAGAAAGGAGACAAGTTTTGAAAGAGACATCAAATAGCTAGTATGTGATACTATTAGCTAATGGAAGTATCCCAAGTTGGGAATGGAAAGGGATCAAAGAAGGTTACAATTTGTCTTTTTAATTAGAATGCCATTCATAGCATATAAATGATAATAACTCCGAATTATTTCTCTTAATTTGTATAAATACTATCAAATCAAATGAGAGAGCTAGATTTCCATTTCCATTTAATTGTCAACAATGCAATGAAATTATTGGTCATTGAAGGCCACTAAAGCAGAGAAACTAGGCGTGAGCCTTTTGAGTGGAATCAAAATCATGAAACTATATATGCTACTATTCTAACATACTCTCTCCTCTATGCTCCCAACACCTCTTTATTTTATTTTCTAATTAGCAACGTCATTATTTTTATCTATCAATTATTTAATTATTCGTCACAAAATAATTAAATAAACATCGTCAATCAACACCACATAAACATCGTCAATCAACACCACGACAAGTCAAACACCACAACAACTAAATAATTAAATAAAATGAATTCTAATTTTTGGGGCGTTACAGTGATAGGTCATTCATTCGTTGGTGTGGTTCGAAATAATACCCAATGGTGGGGTATCGAACCTAACACTCTTCGGAATAATACCCAACGGTGAGGTACCGAATCTTTAATAATTTGTCTCAAATTTTTGTCGAAATTTCATGCGAAATACTTCTGCTATAAGTTGTGACGGTATTACCTATGGAATATTTTAATTAGCCATGAGACTTTTTCAGACACTGAGATATTTCGTCCGAAAATCTGTGTCAACATAACATTTCGTCCCAAATCCGTGTGTATTGCATCTTAAATCCGTCTGAAATGGATCATTTTCTAGTAGTCCTCATAGCTTAAATGGGCCTTTAACATGTCTTGCGTTTTAGTCCAATCCAAAATAAATTGCGTGAGAGCAATATAGATCATGATTTTTTTTGTCCGATATAGATAATCAATTAGGTAGGTAGTCAAAAGTTCTATTCCTTGATGCTGTAAATGAGAACTTGGTACCTATATAATATCAGGTTAGTTCGGATGCAGTGAACAATGTTCGAACTCCAACTCTTTCACTTAATTTTCTCGATTACTACTACTATTTTGTCTATATATATATATATATAAAATACAAAAAGTTAAAAAGATTCTACATTAAAAATCATTTAAACTGGGCGTCATACTTGTTGTGTTGGTTTCCACTTTCCACTTTCCATGACAAGGAGTCCATGTCCAACTTTCTTGTTACAAATAAACTAGGGGTAAACCCGTGCGTTGCACGGGTTCGATTAAAATATATAATTAGAATATTTTTATAAATAAAAAATAATAATTGTGATAAGTATAATCATATATAGTTAAAAGATAGACATTAATTTAAAATATGATTATATTTAATATTAGTATATAAGTATAAATTTTTTAAAAAAAAAACAAGTTGTTTAGAAATATGAGATTTTTCATTAATTTATATCGTAGTTTTGTTTATAATTTAATGTAATAGATCTCTTATAATATTTTAGAATCATATTTTATTTTAATAGTGTAATCGTATAAGATCTTAGTTTTCTTTATATGAATTGCAACTGTATAGTCACATGTACCACTTTACTTTTTATTTTTGATGTTTTTTTTTTTTTTTTCAATAAGATCTTAGTTTGGATGTTGATTTTCTTTTTAAGATCTTAGTTTATTTTTGTTATAAATGTGAATATTTTTTGTTGCCAATATATAAGTTTGGATGATGATTTCATATATATGAATTTAGGCTTAGTTATTTGGCTCATGTAAAGAAAGTTTATTATTTTAGAAGAATTTCCCATGTCATCTTATTATTTGCTTAAAAAAATGTTATATTTTTCTTACAAACATCTCACTATTTTATTTTGAGCCGTAACTTAAACATTTTTTTAACACTTTATAGAATATGTACTTATTTTATTTAAATATTTGCATTATTATTTAAATCAAATCAATAATTTTGGAATTTTTAGTGAATTTCAGATCACATGCACACACTATATATAAATAATAAGATTATCTAAATCACCTTATTATTTTGCATGTAATTATGTTTTAATATCTACGGTTTCAACAATTTCTAAAATTTATTTTGGCGTATGAGCATCTACAATTTATATAGTTGATGATTTTTCATCTAAATCTTGAAAAATTATAACTATTTACTCTACCCCTTCATACAATTTAAAGTCTCTCAGATTTATAAAAAAGACGATTCTTGTTCTGATAATAAATTGTTTTTATTGAAGTTTCTTCTCAAACATTCACTTGGTAGAATATTTATATCCCATATTTTATTGGTCAAAAATTTTCATAATGTTTTTAGCTAGCGGTTTTATTTATCTTCTTTTTACTATGCTTAATTCATTTTTTTAATGATTTTTTTTGTCCCCTCATTTTTTTTTGTCTTTTGCTATTAAATAATTTTTATTCGGGTTTTCAGTATAGTTAGTAGTGCTTATTAGAATGTAATACTCTTTTTTATAGAGGGGTACTTTTTTTTTTTATAATATAGAGCAGTACTCTTAAATCATATTCTCAAAATATTATGCACAAAAAATTATTAGATCGAATTGTAGTCTTGCAAGATCATAAAAGCAATATAAAGTATACAATTTATAAATCCAGTAACCTGGTTACACATGAAAATTATTAGAGTTGATGTCTTGAAAGATTTTGAGAACGTATAAAAAATTGAAATTTATAAACAATAAAAGACATATATGTAAACTAATATAATTTTTTAATCATTGAGTAACATACCTGATATTCAAGAGATTGACTCATCAACTGTAACACCCCGTTTTTCAAAGCATAAAAAGGGGTATTATTTTTTTTTTTAAATCAACACGCTTAAATAAAATGGCGCGCGTGAACTCCCGCAGCTATCTCGGCAATTCGTCATTCAATAGAAAATAAATATAACATCAACACATTATATTACAGGGCTTCCTCGAAGCAAAGTGTGTACCTGAATAATTTACATACAGCGGATATATCCAGTTCATCAACCAAAAAGACACGAGTCATGAACCGAATATATCACAAGGCCCAACGGCACTAACATGTCTGAGTATAATGTATAAAACATACAGTCATCCCAAAATATAACCTAGGCCCTAAGCCTACCAAAATGTAGCCTAACAAGCGCTACTCTCTACACTCCGGGATAGTCCACGAAGTCCTCGCCGTCCACACGGCCTACGGTCTCAGATGGCGCTCCATCGTCTGGGGGTGGGAGGAGCCCGCGATATATGGCATGCAAAATAAGGGTCACCAACTGGAAACAAGTAATAAAATACCGAATACACATACCAGAATAGAAAACGGTAAACACTTATCACATCCTCACACCAAGAAGAATAAATAAAGTGCACACATACCCTAATGCAAGACCTCTAATGAATGAATGTGGCACCCCGTCACAGGATCGCCACGGTAACACCCCGTCACAGGATCGTTACATGCATGAATTCCGGAAAGGTGGATTACACCCGGCACAATCACACAGATCAAATGCCAACTCAATTGGTGGATACTCCGGAGTACAATCACCCAGATCAAATACCGGCTCCGTTAACGGCGGTACAATCACCCAGATCAAATACCGTCTCCGTTAAAGGCGGAAGTATCACCCAGTACAATCACTCAGATCAAATACCGACAATGTTTGCATGAGCATACGTCCCTACATATACTAATGCAATAAACATACACATATTCATAACCACATGTCAACACATATACTTCCCACATATACGTAAGACATATAACATCGAAAACAACCAAGCACACAAGCATGGAACCACAACAAGCATAACCACAAGCATACCCTAATGCTATTGACGGAAATAAAAAGGTGCCCTTACCTCGGCAATGCTTCCAACCAAAAACCACAACGTTTCACACTATCTACCGTTTCGCGTTTCCTAAAAATAACGAGCGGACAATGCATACGTTTCTCCCAAAATATCTTAACGAAACTAAACCTATCAACAAAGGTCTAGAGGTGTCTAAGGCACTTCCTAACACTCTCGGATATTATTTCCGAGTCCTCCCCATAGTGATTAAAAATTCCCGAAGTTAATTACACTATTTTCGCTAAACAAAAATATTTTTGTTTCAAAACAAACTATGAAATGCTTTTATTTCTAACTCCAAACAATCAAACTCATACACCAAAACCATTTGAAAACAACCCCTAAACTCTTCGAAAAATTTCACAAAAAATAAAGTTTACTTGCATCACAAGTTACAAGTTTTTATTTTCAAACCCGATCGAGACACGCCATACGCCAAAATCATCGTCTTGAAAAGGTGGATCAAATGGTCAAGTTTCTAAGTCACAAAAACAATTTTAAAATGACCTAAATGCCCTTTTAAATTTCGGCCAGAATTGGAATAGTTTCAAAATCATTGTTTTTCAAAATCAAACATAGTTTAAAACACTTAAATCATCACTAGTTTTCCCTCAATGATCAAATACACACACTAAATCGTTGTGAATTCAAGAATACCATTTTTCTTCAAAACTTTGCAAATCTTTTCTTTTCACATAAAACCCCAAAACATTATTTTCATTTCAAAACCCTAGTATTAATCAACTAGCTCCCAAAATAATTTAATTGAACTCTCAAAACATTTTCAAAACACAAGCCACAATTCATAGAAGTTTCCTCAAAATATCTCATGAACACACAAAAACAAATTTCTTGTTTTTCCAAACTAAACCATTTCTCATATATCCATTTCACTTAAAATTCTAAAAACAACATCATTAACGCAAACATCAAACAAATTTTCATGTTCTTGATCAATAGAAAAGTTTTCATCAAAACCCTAGGTAAGAATTTCATGAGATTCTCATCCATCCATGGAAATCAAAATAACTAAGCCTAAATCCCTTAGTTAAACTCTCATGAACAACTTCTATGTAACAAAAACCATTTATGAATCATTTCTAACATTTTCGTCTCAAGAACATAAACTATAATTTCATCAAACTCTATGAGTTTGGCCAACTAAGAGATGAAAGGAACTCTAGTTACCTTAGAGAAGAAAGTCCTTGCAATTCCTATGATGCAACAAGCTTGAAATGAGATGAAATGGTGAAGGATTGAAAATTTTGGTGATGGAGGAAAGGAAGAAAGAAAGCCACGGCAATGAGAGAAAGAATGAGAGTCTTGTCTGATTTTTCTAAGTCAACAATGATCAAACCTCCTTACTATTAACTTGTCTTGTTGCCTAATGGCCTTTGGATCAAATACTAAAATGTCATGATCAAACCCTAGCCCTTGGATCAAATACTTGGCCAACTGGAAATCTAAAATAAATATCTAGATATTTCTTTAAGCTCTCATCTCTCGCTCGCAGGCGAGTCGCATTACGCTTACGGACCAAACTCGCGAAACTAGAAAATTTAGAAACTAAACGTTCGCCTTAAACGATTTCCAAAAATTATCGCGAAACATTTTTCCCCGACTGTATTTTTCATTCCTAACTCTTAAAAATATTCTAAAGTCATATCCCAACTCAAGCCGATATATAAAGTTCCCATCTAAAATATAAACGGATTCGGAGTTAACGAAAATTCAGAACAGCGGGTAAACTATTGCCCGTTTTTTCAAAAACTAGAATAACGCGAAAAATAAAATTCCAAGGATACAAGAACATCCTCCTTCCTATAAGAAGACTAGGAAAATAAACCCCGTGCCATTCCGACACTCGAGCACAAAACAGGCACGATCTCAGCAAACTATGTCGTTATAACGACGATACTCGAACTAATAACCTTCGAACCCTAATTAACCTATCCACAACCCATGGTCTTTCAATCGAAGAACCTAAAAATCATTCCTTAGCTCAACAAACAAACTTCGGAATCAAAATCTACGCGAAAAACTAAGCAAAATAGGTTCCGGGTGCAAAAATCCCTAAAAAGTCAATAAAAGTCAACCCTCACAAACCAAGCCTACGCGCGTTGCGCCAGGACCAGAACCTATAGGATTATGGGTCTTACATCAACCACCACAAAAACCAATACTTAAAATGTAACCATCAACCCATAAGGTATTCAATGCAAAAAGTTATTTCATTCTAATAGTGAATAATATGTAACCTTTGAATAATGAATAAGAATAGTAAATGTCATTATACATACTAGTACATAGTATATTTTTTATGTTGAGCATACATATAATTTATATATACATACTTTAGTGACGTATTTTCATTTTTTTCTTTTATAATTTTGATCCTCTTTTTTTATTTTAGCACCATTAATTTACATTATTTGTTACTTATTAATTTCCAATACTTCCAAGGTATATATGCATAGATATAATATACCATATATAAACGTAATATTATGTTACTTGCATTTTATTTTTTACAATATTTGCATTTGTTTTAAACCCATTATAATCTGTCTAGATATAATTTATGTTAGTGGATTTGGATGATGAATGGGCACAAAATAAATTTTAGAGTAATGTTTAAATATAGAGAAAATTTTCTCTAAAGCATGCTACATAGGCAAAAATATGGAGGCTTCAAAATAACCAAGAGTAAAACACACACCTCGTTGAAGATGAACCGTCACATACATGTTATTGGTCATATATCTAGCTCCAAAAAATGCATGTTGATTTTGACTGCACACATAACTCCATTATAGAAAAGCGTAATCCACAATTATTAGAAGACATAATTCATACTTATTATGAATGAAAAATGTAGAACATAAAGACGGTTGTAGTCTTAGCACATTTTTTTTTACCGGAAAGTTTTAGCACATATACAATGTAATATCCACAATATTATGAAAAAAAATAATGAAAAAAAATTTGGTTAATCTAAATATATAGCGACTTCAGCTTCAATCCTATAAGAAAAGCCAATGCAAAATTTGAAGAGTATCATCAAATAGTTGTTTGAATAAAGCGATGATGATCCAAAATCAATTTTTTCATTATAGATAGATAGATAGATAGATAGATAGATAGATAGATAGATAGATAGATAGATAGATAGATAGATAGATAGATAGATAGAAAGTTGTAGAATTGTAAAAGTTATATTATTTATTTATTCACCTAGAATAATGTCACGGTGATTTTCGGAGATCAAAGCTATTGATTACACTTTGACTCGCAAAATAAGAAGTCACCACCGAGCTTTAATTTATCCAAGGGAAGGGGAAAAGATCGAATAAAACCCACAAATAAACATGCAAAGCTAAAGAAGCAATAAAGCAATAAGCAATGCAATAAGAGATCAAGGTACGGGGGTTGATTATGCAAAGGGAAGGTATTAGCACCCTAAACATCTATAGTACTCTATAGGAACCTCTTGTAATATATATGTTTTTGGCTAAAATTGTTTGCTTGTAAATGATTGGGGAGATGAGGAAAGAAATATCCTTTTTTATTAATTTTTGATTTGGAAAGACGTGAAAGTCTCATGCCTACGTACCAATGAAGGATCAAAACCTCGTAGTTCGGGGTAAAAATGACAAAGTGGTTTGTTTGATTATTTTTAGGAGAAGAGACAAGTTGTCATCTTAAGTTAAAACTCCTTTAATCCACCACAAACATGATGACGATAGATCTTTGCTTCACAATAGGGAAGGGCTCCAACTTGGATATCAAATCAACAAGTATGCCACTAACTCTCTTAGGTGGAAAAGAATCAATATCTTTTCATTAAATGTTATGGGGAATTTGAGTTTTCAACCATAGATTACTCATGTCTAAACTCTTTGAGAAAAGTTTTAAAGTCAAAAGGCAAATGGCAAAAAAGTTTGAGTGAGTTTTTGTATTTTTTAGTCTTTTGAAAATGTTTGAGTATGCTTAAGCGTGTTAAAGCATTTATTGAAAGAAAAAAAAAAAGAGTTGAAAATCTCTTGACGAAAGTCAAGGTTTAAAAAAAATCTTTTTGAAGATTAGTTTTTTGAATGTTTAGGGTTTTGTGTTTTTTAAAGTAAGGAAGTGCTTTTGAAAAATAAACTTAAGATGAAAGTATTAATTCAAGTAAGCAATCCAAACATTAAGCATGAGTTTATTAAAATAAGCTTGAGAGGTTTTGATTAATTAATCACTTAACTAACAATCACTTATTTAAGTGTTTAACCATTTAAGCACTTAGTAATTTAAGCACTTTTTATCAAACAACTTAAATGGTTACTCACTTAATCAAGTATTTAATTAATTGACTAATTAATCAATAACTCAAATAATCATTTTCAAAAAATAAGCACTTATTTAAATAAGTACTTATGCAAATAAGCACTTGAAAATAAATAAACCGCCACTGGGGGTGTAAACTGGGTTCTGAGGGTGAAGAAATATCAATCTGCAACACCAAGCCCGGCCCAGCTGATTTTCGTCCAGACAAACAAAATAAAAGATCTAGTGTGGCATGCAAACGGAGGTGCACAATAGACGTCACGGTTCCAAGCCCTTTGATTAAATCAGGCGGCTAGGATTTAAGAATCCTTTAACAGATCTCAGCCCTTGGATTATTTAAATGAAATCTGACGGTTATGACTTAAAATGGGGAGGGAGCCAATGGCGTGCTGCCACGTCATCGTCTTCAACCTCCCCTCCTTCAAACAAGAAGAACACGGCTAAGAAGCCATGGAAGCTTCAAGAGCTTCGGCCGAGCAACAATAACAACATCAAAACTTCATCAAAAGTTAAAAGACTATATACCTTTTTTCTCGAAATTTAATGAGGATTATGAATATACACTTAAAGTTTATCAATTCTTACTCAAACATTCGAATTTTTCAAATTAAAGTAAGAAACCCTAAAACTTCAAATACAAATTAAATATTATTTAAGCACAATAAGAAATCATGCGTATAGGGCTTTCACTTATCACATCATGGACTACATTTTGTCTTCACGAATCAATCAAAGATAATGCATGTATGATGTAGTTCAAAGTCACGAAAACTTACCTATTGGAGCAAGGTCCAATGCCCCTTCAAATGATGTTTCAAGATGAGAAAATGATACCTTTAGCTTCCTTGAGCCCCCAGGAGTGTAATGGTATAGTTACTTTTCCTTTAAACCTTCTGAAACGTTCTACCCAATTCAAGTTGAAAGTGACAAAAAATGGGATTTGGGAGATGGTAATGGAGGTGTTACAGTTGATGATAAATGCATACAGAAGTTTATTTATGGTGTATGGATGATGATTCAATGGAAAAATTGAAAGAAACTTTGAGGAAATGCAAGTTTCGAAATTTGGATTTTTGAAAGTGTAGTAATGGAGTTTTTGAGTGGATTTTGTGGATGTTTGTTGATATCTTTTGATCTGAGGCTTGAGGGGCTTTTATAGAGGTTCCAATGTGTCTTCAGAAGTTGATGGAATTGACTCTAGTTGCATCTCAATGCTGGTTTGTCTCCAAAGTTACAAAAGTGGTTCAAAAGCATCATGGTTCCAAGATGAGATGGAGTGAACAAGGAGGCAATGTGGGAAGCTTTCTCTGAGTTTAGGAGGTTGCTTCTAAAATTTGAGATGGAGTGTGATCAGAGGAAACAATAACAAAACTCAATGCATGAGTTGTTGGAGAAAAGCAAGCTTTACAAAATGTCGATGAAACTTTATGCAAAAAGTGCTCCAAAAAGGACATGTAATTTGGACAATGCTTCAAACACTTGGATAATGCACTAAAAGCCTGTGTGAAACATCAGTTTTGTTGAGATTTAGAAGCAACATAGGCCTGCAATTACTGATCACAAGGTTTGGATTTGGTTTGAGCAAGAACTTGACATGGTTTTTTGACCCATAAATCAGCTCTATCATGGTCACTTCTCCCCTTCGCAACTTAGTTCTCAAGAAAGGTAAATTAATGATATTGGTGTCATTGGAAAGATGGCATCCGCCTCTACAACTTTGATGTTGATCACTTGTCCTGAATACATTGGGATCATAGAGAAAACAGGCCACAAAAATTCAAAGTTTAAGCTGTTTGACACTTAGAAAAAATTATAAGTGTTTTTGACAGTTTTTACAATTTGACATCTCATGTTTCCTTGTTGTTATAAGCCATTCATGAACTCTTCTGAATCCAAACGCTTCACCGTGATATAGTATCATATGAAATCTTGACATGAAGCTCTTGTTTGCTCAAAATGGTTGCTTGGATTGGAAGTTATAAGCTTGAAACAACATGCACTTGATAAGGTCAAAACACTTGGAAAAAATTTCTAAGTGTTGAGATTTTCAACAACTTGGAGAATCAACTTTGGTCATCAACTTTAAGCATTGTAAAGATCCTTTTTACTTCAAATCTTTTTACCACATTTCAATATGCCATGATAGCTTTCCAAAGAGTCGTTGTTTGCAAATTTATGATACTTGAGGAAGAAGATATGATCTTGAAAAGTTGGCTCCATGAACATGAAATTTTCTATACTTAGAAAAATTTCAAAACCCTAGTCTTTGATTTTTGGAACCCTTTCTTGACTTTCTTGATTCAAAACCATGTCTTACCAAAGAGGCAAGCACAACAAGATATCTTGTATTTTATTATTTTTTTATTAATGATGCATGAGAATATGAGGTGGGATCTTAGGTCAAAAATTGGGGTATGACAAATAAGAAGTTGCATGAAATTTTTTAAAGGTGTCAAATCATCACAATGCTTGCTTAATAGATAGAAGATAGATAAATAGATTTGAAAATTGAAAATAAATACAATATTCTAACAATTACTTAAAGCTTGCAACTGTGGAACAAAACACTAAATGACCATTTTCAACCTGAAAAAAGATAGAGATAATTAAAAAAGTTATTAGATATGATGTCTTATAAGATCATAAGAGCAATCAAACAATTATAATTTACAAACTTAAATGAAAGACAATTATCTCATACCTATGTATATCAATTTCTTAAACATTGAGTCGCATGCTTGGGAATGTAACTATATATATATAGAACCACACACTAATGAATTTATGTAATCTTTAAAATATACTCATAACGCAAAAAAATGAGAGTTTGAAACGATGATACTTAGCTTGTTGAAGTTCCTTTGAACAAGAAACACATTTTAGTACAAAGAGGTTGATAGATTAAAGAATGAACACACAAAATAAGTAGTACAATTGCATGATGTGAGAAAGTGGATAGGTTATTGCACATTTATACAGGATATACTACTCAACTACAAATATGTTTAATTTTATAAACGTTTTTTATATATGAAAAGTTGTGCTCTTTCAAGTTCTAGAGGATTAACACAATCACAAATTATAAGAAAAATTTCCGTTATGTTTTAGGAGTATTTAATTTTAGTCGGTCCCTTTTAATTTAATTTTTAATTTTTAATTTTTTAGTATTGATATATCCTTTTGTAAGCAATTTTATTAGAGGTGCCACATCATCACAATGAAGGCCTAGGAGCAACTCAATCTTCCTTTTACTAGTAAAAGATAAATAAAAAATGTTTTATTAACACGTTATTACAACGGTCGTCTTACATTGAGTCTCACTCTTAAATTTGAGTGGAAGCTAGCTGAAGCAAAAAGTAAAAAGAAACAAAATTACCAAAAATAAATAATAAAAAAAAAAACCTTGAAAACTTGTTCTCAGTAGTCTCAGCCAGCTAGTTTCACTTTTGCAACAAAATTTGTTTAAGTGAGATTGTGTTGTAAAACGGTTTACTGACTTTATAAAAAACAGAAAAACGAATTTTCAAAATTGGCAACGAAACAAATTATTGGCTGAGTCGCGTACTAGGTCGCTTTCTTTAAGACGTTTCGCGGAACTACTCGAAATAGTGCACTGTAGTATATCAACCGCGAAGTCCCCAGGATAAAACAGCCGTTTTCAATGGAAATACCGATAAACTACTGCACTGTAGTATCGGCCAGAATAACACCAAGTATGGTCGAAAATTTCGAACCACTCTAATTGATATACGAATATCAATTCTACGGTTAACAACCGTTCAAAATATTGAAACAACAAAAATTTAACGAAGAAGAAAAAATAGAGAGGAAAGAAAGCAGTTTCTCAGAATTCAGAGAAAAAGAAAGTGATATAAAACTGAAGGAAGTGAAGAGTATTTATAGGCAAGTAGGGAGCTGAAATCAGAGGATTTTCAGGAGCTGAGATAACTCAGTCAAAATACCAAACGTGGCTAAAAAATAGGACACGCAGGCACACGTATTATTTGACCGTTTTAACAGATACAAATCTGTTCAGACTTGGTCTTAGCACATTTAACATGTGCGAATTAAGGGACACACTAAAAGAAATTTAAATTCAAAACCGAGCCGAGCCGAGCCGGCCGGTCGGACGGACGGCGGCGGCGGCGCGCGCGCGCGCGTGTGTGATATTCGACATTGTGTGTGGTCTCCCTTTCTTACAAAAGTGGGTACCCCAAGGGCACACCCTTGGTTGCCAACTTGTGATATATAAACACTACCAAGTGGTGTGATTTTTCCAATGTGGGACTCAAAGAGTCTTTTTTCAATTCACACTACACATGGTTCTTGCACTTGTGTTTATTCCAATACCAAGTTCCCTCCAAATTCCTTCATCATGTTCCAACAATCCCCCACTTGAATTTAAAAAAGTTGTTTCAGTCATAACGTTAAACGTTTCAGTAAGATTGTGCATAAGCGAAGGTGAGCTAAGTCTTGGAACCTTCACGTAGCCAGTAAGAGCCTGATTAAGCAAGAGTGACGTTTAGTCTTGGAACTCTATCTCAGATTTTTCTCAAACCAGCACACAACCTTTCTCAAGGTGTTTTCTAAGGCCCGTGCATTAATGGCCCTGCACGTCTATCCCAGTTTCATGAATGCTCTAGGAATTCGCCCCGAAATTCCAGAGGAACCGGCCTCAGTTCCACATTCATATAGGTGATTCTATCAAGAGTACTCCTGATGTACTCCACTCCTATAGAGTATAGATTTCATTAAGAGTTTTGCTAACTCAACCTTTATCATTACAGGATTCATGCTTCTTAATTTGCATGTTCATCTCATATTACTCACAACTTGTTGTTTACCCATTGGAACCTAATTCTTGGGATCTCCAGTCTTTTAGGTTGGGTTACCATCATAAGTAATTCACTTCATAGGCATTAGTCCCATCTTGACAGATGTATTTTGGACTTTCTCTCTAGCCAGTCCTTTCGTCAAAGGATCTGCTAGGTTATCATTAGTGCGTACATGATCCACTCTCACAGCACCTGTAGTGATGAGCTCTCTCACTGTGCTGTGCTTTCTTCTAATTTGACGTCTTTTACCGTTATAAAAACGATTCTCAATTTTAGCGATAGCTGCAGTACTATCACAATGGATCAAGACAGCAGGCATAGGTTTTTCCCATAAGGGAATTTCAGATAACAAGCATCTCAACCAGCTTGCTTCTTCACTAGCAGTTGCTAGTGCTATCATTTCAGATTCCATAGTGGACTGTGCCAAAATGGTCTGTTTCTTAGACTTCCATGATACAGCTCCACCGGCTATACTAAATATAAAGCCACTAGTAGCTTTGGAATCATCTGATAAGGTGTTCCAATCAGCATCACTGTACCCTTCAAGTACAGCTGGAAATCTCTGATAGTGTAATCCGAGATTCATGGTCCTTTTCAGGTATCTCATGACTCTCTCAATAGCGTGCCAATGCTCATCACTGGGTCTGCTGGTAAACCTACACAAGAGTCCCACGACATAGGCGATGTCGGGTCTAGTACAATCAGTGGCATACCTAAGACTACCAATGATGCTCGCGTATTCTGTTTGTCTTACGCTATCACCAGTGTTCTTAAACAGTTTTACACTGGGATCATAAGGTGTGCAGGCAGGTTTACAGTTAAAGTAACCGTATTTCTTTAGGATCTTTTCCACATAATGTGATTGATCTAGGGATATCCCCTTCTCAGACCTAGTGATTTTTATTCCAAGAATCACACTTGCTTCTCCGAGGTCTTTCATATCAAAGTTGTTACTCAACAGTGATTTCACATTATTTATGGCAGAAAGGTTTGAGCCAAATATCAACATGTCATCTACATAGAGACATATTATAGTGCAAATGTTGCCATCACATTTATAGTAAATGCATTTGTCACTCTCATTGAGTCTGAACCCATTCAATATCATTAAGTTATCAAACTTTTCATGCCATTGTTTCGGAGCTTGTTTAAGACCATACAGAGATTTATCTAACTTGCAGACCTTAGTTTCTTGTCCATGTATAACAAACCCTTCGGGTTGTTCCATATAGATTTCTTCTTCTAAGTCACCATTTAAAAAAGCAGTTTTAACGTCCATTTGGTGTACAATTAAGTTATAAATAGCTGCTATTGAAATAAGTACTCGAATGGACGTTATTCTAGTGACAGGTGAAAATGTGTCGAAGAAATCTATATTTTCTCTTTGTCTAAAACCTTTGGCTACAAGGCGAGCCTTGTATTTTTCAACCGTGCCGTCGGGTTTTAGTTTCTTTTTCAAAATCCATTTGCAACCAATTGGTTTGCAACCGGGAGGTAAGTCTACTAAGTGCCATGTTTTGTTAGATTCTAGAGAATCCATCTCATCATTAATAGCTTCTTGCCAAAGATCTGCATCCATCGATGACAAGGCTTCTTGAAGATTTGCTGGATCTTCATTCAATGTAAAGGTCGCATAGTCTGGACCATAGTCTTTAGCAACTCTTACACGTTTGCTTCTACGAAGTTCATTTTCTACTTCGTCATTGCTATCATCATTTGGTATCACTGGTAAGTGACTCGACTCAGGAATATTATCCTGTTCAGTGCCCCCACTATTTCTTGATTTAAAGGGAAATTTATTTTCATAGAAATCTGCATCATTAGATTCTATGATCACTTTTTCATTTAGGTCGAAGAACCTATATGCTTTACTGTTTGCTGCGTAACCAATGAATACACATTCATAGGCTCTACTAGCGAGTTTAACTCGCTTCGGGTCCGGTTTACGGACATAGGCTAGACATCCCCAAGTTCTTAAATAAGACAAGTTTGGTTGTCTTTTCTTTAATATTTCATAAGCAGATTCGCTTCTTTTAGATTTGGGAATTCTATTCAAAACAAAGCAGACAGTCAAAATTATTTCCCCCCACCAATGTTTAGCGGCACCAGAATTTAACATAATAGCAACAACTAATTCAGTAAGAGTTCTATTCTTTCTTTCTGCTTTACCATTCATTTCAGGGGAATATGGTGCAGTCGTTTCATGTATAATTCCGTGTTGTTTATAAAAATCATTAAATAAACTAGAATTATATTCGGTTCCCCTATCACTACGAAGTCTCTTGATTTTCGTATTAAATTGATTTTCTATTTCTTTCACAAAAATTTTGAACATGTCAAAAGCATCACTTTTATTTTTCATTAAATAAACAAAAGTATAATCTGAACAATCATCAATAAAAGTGATAAAATAACGTTTGTTATTCCTAGTCATGGTTCCATCTAGTTCACATATATCAGAATGTATAAGGTCCATTGGTTCAGATTCTCGTATTACTGATTTGTGTTTGCTCTTTGTTATTTTTGCTTGACTACAAAATTCACATTTTTCTATTTCATTAAAACTAAATTTAGGAATTAATCCTAAGTTACTAATATTCAAAATAGATCGTTTATTAACATGACAAAGTCTAGAATGCCAAATATTAAAATCACACAAAGAGTAAACAGAAGGAGAAATTTTATTCATAACATTAAAATCAACATTGAGTTTAAACATGCCATCAGAGGCGTACCCTTTCCCAATAAAAATACCATTCTTAGTGATGGTGTACATATCAGCCCCAATAGTTTGATTAAACCCAGCCTTATTTAAGAGGAAACCAGAAACAAGATTCTTCTTCATCTCAGGAACATGAAGGACTTCCTTCAAGATAAGAGTCTTTCCAGAGGTGAACTTCAGAACCACATCTCCAACACCAGCAACATCAGATGTATGAGCATTACCCATCTGCACCTTCTTATTTTCAGCATTCGTGTATGTTTTAAACATAGCACGATCATAACAGACATGGCGGGTAGCGCCAGTATCTATCCACCATCCATCAGTACCACCGACCATATTAATTTCGGTGATCATAGCAGCATATGACTCATCAGCCACATTCACATTAATATGTGCAAGATTGGCCGGTTTAGGCCTCTTTGGATTTCTGCACTTCTTTGATATATGACCTGTTTTCCAGCAATTGAAGCAGTAAAATGGCTCAACAGCGTCATTTCTAGGAGGTGGTTGTTGCTGATGTTGCTTAGCAATATGGCCCCTAACCGGGTTACCATTCTTAACTCGGTTTTGTACGCGGCTCTGATTCTGATTTTTCAAAGGTTTGCCCGTAGGCTTCAGAGCTGCACCGAATTTCTTTTTATTGGTGTTAGAAACAACCAATATCTTTTCTTCCTCTTTCATATCCTGTTTCCGGGATTCTTCTTCTATACGAAGACGGGTAATCAGACCCTCAATGGAAAATTCCTTTGTCTTATGACGGAGCTGATTCTTAAAATCCTTCCAACTAGGGGGCAGCTTATCAATTATAACAGAAATTTGAAACTGCTCATGTAAAGGCATACCTTCAGTTATTATCTCATGAGCAATCTTTTGCAGTTCATGTGACTGCACTTCCACCGACCTCTCATCAACCATCTGGTATTTCAAATACCTACTCACAGCATACTTCTTCACACCAGCTTCCTCAGTATCATACTTCTTACTCAGAGCCTCCCACACATCACTGGCTGTATTATATGTTCTGTAATAATCATACAGATCATCCTCCAATCCATTAATGATATAGTTTTTGCAAACATAATCATTATCAATCCAGAGCTGCCTATCTATTTCTAGTTGCAGCGCTTTCTCTTTTAGCTGTTCTGCCGTGGCCTTGCCTTTGTCTTTCTCGGCAGAGACAGCATCACCGTTGGTGTTAACGGTCTGTTCATTAGTTCCAGAAGCAGAAGCCGAAGCTTCAGCAGGAACCACAGGAATGGGCTGTTTCAAAACGTAGGCACACTTTTTAAGAGTCAGGAAGAAAAACATTTTTTGTTGCCAACGTTTGAAATGGTTGCCCTCAAATTTAAACGGCCTTTCGGTAGCACCGACAGATGAATTACCAATAATCTCTTCGTTTGCCATGATATTTTCGAAACGTCTTAAAATTGTTGTAAAACGGTTTACTGACTTTATAAAAAACAGAAAAACGAATTTTCAAAATTGGCAACGAAACAAATTATTGGCTGAGTCGCGTACTAGGTCGCTTTCTTTAAGACGTTTCGCGGAACTACTCGAAATAGTGCACTGTAGTATATCAACCGCGAAGTCCCCAGGATAAAACAGCCGTTTTCAATGGAAATACCGATAAACTACTGCACTGTAGTATCGGCCAGAATAACACCAAGTATGGTCGAAAATTTCGAACCACTCTAATTGATATACGAATATCAATTCTACGGTTAACAACCGTTCAAAATATTGAAACAACAAAAATTTAACGAAGAAGAAAAAATAGAGAGGAAAGAAAGCAGTTTCTCAGAATTCAGAGAAAAAGAAAGTGATATAAAACTGAAGGAAGTGAAGAGTATTTATAGGCAAGTAGGGAGCTGAAATCAGAGGATTTTCAGGAGCTGAGATAACTCAGTCAAAATACCAAACGTGGCTAAAAAATAGGACACGCAGGCACACGTATTATTTGACCGTTTTAACAGATACAAATCTGTTCAGACTTGGTCTTAGCACATTTAACATGTGCGAATTAAGGGACACACTAAAAGAAATTTAAATTCAAAACCGAGCCGAGCCGAGCCGGCCGGTCGGACGGACGGCGGCGGCGGCGCGCGCGCGCGCGTGTGTGATATTCGACATTGTGTGTGGTCTCCCTTTCTTACAAAAGTGGGTACCCCAAGGGCACACCCTTGGTTGCCAACTTGTGATATATAAACACTACCAAGTGGTGTGATTTTTCCAATGTGGGACTCAAAGAGTCTTTTTTCAATTCACACTACACATGGTTCTTGCACTTGTGTTTATTCCAATACCAAGTTCCCTCCAAATTCCTTCATCATGTTCCAACAATCCCCCACTTGAATTTAAAAAAGTTGTTTCAGTCATAACGTTAAACGTTTCAGTAAGATTGTGCATAAGCGAAGGTGAGCTAAGTCTTGGAACCTTCACGTAGCCAGTAAGAGCCTGATTAAGCAAGAGTGACGTTTAGTCTTGGAACTCTATCTCAGATTTTTCTCAAACCAGCACACAACCTTTCTCAAGGTGTTTTCTAAGGCCCGTGCATTAATGGCCCTGCACGTCTATCCCAGTTTCATGAATGCTCTAGGAATTCGCCCCGAAATTCCAGAGGAACCGGCCTCAGTTCCACATTCATATAGGTGATTCTATCAAGAGTACTCCTGATGTACTCCACTCCTATAGAGTATAGATTTCATTAAGAGTTTTGCTAACTCAACCTTTATCATTACAGGATTCATGCTTCTTAATTTGCATGTTCATCTCATATTACTCACAACTTGTTGTTTACCCATTGGAACCTAATTCTTGGGATCTCCAGTCTTTTAGGTTGGGTTACCATCATAAGTAATTCACTTCATAGGCATTAGTCCCATCTTGACAGATGTATTTTGGACTTTCTCTCTAGCCAGTCCTTTCGTCAAAGGATCTGCTAGGTTATCCTTATGCACCATGCATAAGTTACTTAGTGCACCCTCCAAATTACTTGTGCACCCCCCAAATTACTAGCACACCCCCAAATTTCTCATGCACCCCCCAAATTTCTCATGCACCCCCAAATTTCTCATGCACCCCCAAATTTCTCATGCACCCCCAAAATTTCTCGCACACCCCCAATATGACTTTTGCCCCCCAATTTTATTTTTTTGGTCCCCTCCACATTTCTAGCCTAAACCATTTTGTTGTGGGAATGGTTTCAGAGATATGCACTCCAAAACCATTAAGTGTATAAGATGGTTTTAGAGTACAACCCTATAATTAGAATACAAACAATAATTGTGATTTGAAACCATTTAACCAACATAATGGTTTCCAGAATTTTTAAAACCATATAAACACACATAAAACCATTTTACAATACAAATGGTTTCAGTGTATAACTATCTGAAACCATTTAACCAACATAATGGTTTCCAGAATTTTTAAAACCATAAAAACACACATAAAACCATTTTACAATACAAATGGTTTCAGTGTATAACTATCTGAAACCATTTAACCAGCATAATGGTTTCCAGAATTTTTGAAACCATAAAAACACACATAAAACCATTTTACAATACAAATGGTTTTAGTGTATAACTATCTGAAACCATTTAACTGGTTTTAAATAATGATTATAATTGTACCAAAAAAAAACAATTATGATTCTAATTATAGGTTGTACTTCAAAACTATCTTATGCACTTAATGGTTTTGGAGTGTATATTTTTGAAACCATTCCCACAGCAAAATGGTTTAGGCTTGAAATATGGGGGGTTAAAAAAAAATTGGGCGCACAAGTTGAGATTGGCTAGGATTAATGTACCATGCATAAGGATTACACTTATGTAAAAAATTAATATATCACCCAAGCCCAAGCCCGGCCCGAACCGAGCCGGCCGGTCGGACGGCGGCGGCGCGCGCGTGTGTGATATTCGACATTGTGTGTGGTCTCCCTTTCTTACAAAAGTGGGTACCCCAAGGGCACACCCTTGGTTGCCAACTTGTGATATATAAACACTACCAAGTGGTGTGATTTTTCCAATGTGGGACTCAAAGAGTCTTTTTTCAATTCACACTACACATGGTTCTTGCACTTGTGTTTATTCCAATACCAAGTTCCCTCCAAATTCCTTCATCATGTTCCAACAGATTGTCATTGCATTGCATTTCTGTATGGATGATATTACCAATTTCCAAGCTTGGTGGTTGCAATCGCAATTCATCATACATGAAAATAAAGAATCATCTACTACTGTAACCAAAAAAAAAAATAATCATCCACTACTGTAACCAAAAAAGAAAAAGAAAAAAGAATCATCCACTACTACTACTACATCATCAACCACAAAGAAATCACTTTGCTCTCCAGATTCTCAACCGTTTTATCCTTTCTGCCATTTCGATATTCTTCTTCTATCATTTCTTCTTCTCCAATAATATCTCAATATACTCATCTCTTAGTGCTCATTTGGTTCTCTAATATCTCAATATCCTTTTCTCATTCTACAATTTCTTCATATCTGTTTTGTTGTAGGTTTCATATACCTGTGTTGTTGTGGGTTTCAGAAGAAGAAGGTTATGGGTAAATAGGTAAATTGGTCAAATCACCATGTTGATACGTCAAATTGTCACCGCGTTTATTTTACTATCATTTAGTTACTTAATTTATGATTTCCAATTCCGCTCCAAAGACTTGCTGGGGCATTCTGTTCAACAAGGTATATATATGTTGATCTTCTTCTTGAGCTCCCTTTAAGTAGATGGTTAATAGTTTTCTTTTGTTATTATTATTAGACGAATAATAAGCATCTGATGATGATTAGTTATTTTAATTTCAGTTAATTGTTATTTTTCCTATATATATATATATATATATATATATATATATATATATATATATATATATGCAATTGCAATGATTTCATGTAAAATTGGTTACTTAATTTCAATTACTAGCTGTTAATTATTTTTCCTAGTTATATGCAATAATGATTTCATAGTCTGTCTCACAAATTGTCTATTATTATATCTCATTGTTTATGTACACTTGTATCTCATTTATTTATTTATTTATTTCCTGTTAATATAATCTTAGGGTCAGAAGAAGCTGATAAGGTAACTTTGCCTGATCAGCCTGATGATGTTAAGTTTAACCAGTTTGCTGGTTACATCACTGTTGATGTTATTCAACAAAGAAAGTTATTTTACTACTTTGTTGAAGCTGTCGAAGAACCTGCTTCCAAACCTGTTGTTCTTTGGTTGAATGGAGGTAAACTTTCTATTATTATACTACTAATTATTCAAATATTTGTTGAAGTAAACAGATCTCTAATAGTTTTTTTTTACTTTTGTTGGATTTTTGAAGGGCCTGGTTGCTCTTCAGTCAAACTCTGGTAGCAATCAATCAAACTATAAAGGACAAGCATAATAGGGATATTTACTAAACCAAGAATCAACCAGCGCAACCAAAATTAACAGCGTAGATTTTCTCATTCACACACCCAGAAAGGAATTACTTGCTGCAAATAGATGGGATAAAATACCTGCGCCTTTTGAGACACTTGAGCAACAGAAATTCTAAAACTTAAACTATGTAACGATTAAATCCTCAGATTACTTGCTTGGTTGTGAATTGTGATGCTATAAAATAAGATCACTTAACCAAACTACAACAAATCGAGAAGGTAAAGAACATATAATAAGAAACGAAACTCTACTTGTCAGACCAGAATGGAGAGGTACACAAATCCATCCATTAAAAACACATATAGTCCAGTAATTGTTCCAAAACCACTTTATGCATACAAAGAGTTCAACTCATTCATAAACCAAAAGGTGTTTCTTTCAAGCAAAGCAATAAAATTACATTCCTGAGAATGATAATTGAGATACTTTTACAAAGAATGTTATTCCTGCTATATAATAGTATGTATATATATATCGCAATGGACATCAATTGAAAACAAACTACAATAACAACAAAATAATCATCCAATATCACTACTAATAATACCAAAACATAACCTTTTGTAAAGAAACATATAAATAAAACCTAAACATAACATTCCTATGTATTGCATTCTAATTTCGAAACCCGTTTAATAATAAAAATGCACTAAGTACTAACCATCAAACCTAAACTAACTCAAAACCTTTTCTCCATTTCAGAAAATTTTGAACAACCCAACAAGCTTTGCTCTGTTCTTTTGTTCCCTCAAACTCAAAATGTCATCTCTAGGTAATAAAAAAAAAAAAAAGCAAAGGAAGCCATCATCATCATCATTGAGACACCAAACCTCCAAACCTAAACCTTGTTCTTTTGTGTATCAAGAATGAATGAATTAATTAAGTAGCTAAATAGAGAAATTTGGGAACAGGTATAAAACTCGGCGGCGGTGACAAAACGGAAGTCGGACCTGCATAGAGTCCCTGAGTGAAATCATGAAGACAAACCTGCTTCTTGACCGTCAGAGGATCCAGACCAAGACGATCCGTTGATCCTAAGTCCAAATCGTAACATTCGTCAGTCTTCGTTGTAATGTTATTGAGATTCAGCTTCTCGCCTCTTTTGAGAATCTTAACCCGACCCATCACAAGATTATTTGATCCCGGGTGTTTCATAACCGTGCAGTTTCGATCGCCGCCTAAACGGAGATGATTAGGGTTTCGATCGCCAGTCGGAGTTTTCTTTTTCCGGGAAACATGGTTAGGGTTTCGGTGCGATTTGACAATGGAAGATGAATTGTCGGATCGAACATGAATCGCGGTTCCCATTGAAATTCAAATCTGTGATAGAGGTTAGACTGTGTAGTAGTATATGAAATTCAAATATGCGTTGCGCGTGTGTGTGAAACGAATAGCTCCCATAACGGAAATGTAGAAAAACTTATCGAAACAGTGTGTTTGAAAGAGTGTACAACATTCACCGAAAAAAGTTAAAAAATGATAAAAAAAATAGTACAGTAAAATAAGGGTAGAATAAGAATATTTTAAAATAGAAAAAAAAAATATTCCCCATAACATGACAACTTATATAACAATCACAATTCACAAGAGGGATTCAAGAGGGCCAGCAAACACAATCATACTCAAATGATGAAATATGAAAATATTACGAAAACCTCTTTGGCTATTTGAGAATATGATAGTATTTTTTTTTTTTGTAGGGGGATTCAAGAGGGCCAAAGCCCAGAAAAATATATTTAAGAAGCGCATTAAAGGGTACCCTTGGACCCTGCACGGGAACATCCATCTTCGAAGCTTGTTTACTCAAGGCTTTGCCAATCATTATTGACATAAAGAACTGTATAATGATATATTCCAATCAAATATTTATCAATATTTGGTTTTTTAACAATTTTACTTTCGCAGTTGCTAAAAGCCTAAAACTTAGAAATGATGAATGTTTAATCACATTCCTGGGCATAGTTTTCAATGTATGCATATCGATGCAGCAGTTTCTAAATGACATAGACTTAATTCACTAATCAAAGAAATTATTAGCAACTACTTGATCAAATAAAAAATAGACTTAAGTCAAAAAATGATCAAATAAAAAATGATAAAAAGATAGTACAGTAAAATAAGGGTAGAATAGGAATATTTTAACAATCACAATTCACAAGTGTACATGGGCTCAGCAAACACAATCGATCCGATCAAATCCACCAAATTCAATAAAAAAAATGGATTTGGTTAGGTCATTGTATGGGCATGGATTTTAAAATGAAAAATCCGTAAAGAAAATTTGGGACCGGGCATAACCAGACTCAAACTCAAAAAATTCACTGACATACCGAATCTGTAGAGCTATGATTTTTTAAAATATTTTTCATATAAATATCAAATATTTTCCATCATTAAAAAGAGAAAAATCACAAGTTTATTACTCCAATTTCCAAAACAAGTTGTATATGTGTTTATTCCAAAAAGCCAACACATTACTCTAATGCACATCACAGTTTTAACGTTTTGATTATCTTCTTCGAGTCTTTACTCTTCGACTTCTTTTTATCATTTATTATCATTTTATGATGCTTAAAACGTGGTGAAAATATGTTACACTATTTTTTAAGAAAATAAAAGGTAGAATTATTTTTAGAAAATATATGATGATTCGCTATTTAGTGATCATTTAATATTAAAAAAAATGTGTAACCCACAACCCACCCAACCCAACCCGAAAATGAGTGGGTTTATCCAAACAATATTAAAGTGGGTGGTTATTTTACTCGGGAAATTTTTTTTTCTACCCCAACAATCTTCCATCTACCCAAACACAAATTTTTTAATGATGAAAATGCGCTCCTATATAAAGTAAAACCGTAAAAAAAAATTCATTTTCCACTCACATCTCAAAAAAGTGTTCCGGTGTTGTGAAAGAGGAAATTGAGAGAGTAAGTACGAATAACAAACCGGAACTATTTTTTCAAGTGTTCCGGTAAGAATATTCATACCGGAACACTTTCGTTTAAGTATTCCGGTATGAATATTCATACCGGAACTCTTTTTTCAAGTGTTCCGGTATGAATATTCATACCAGAACACTTGAAAAAATTCAAGTGTTCCGGTATGAAAATTTCTCATCTGTTTCGCTTGTTAATGTTTGCATACCGGAATACTCAAACCCAAGTGTTCCGGTATGCATTTTTAAACTGTATTTGCATTTTTTTATTAATGAATGTTGTTTTTTTTATCAGTGGCGCGTATAGAGGACGCGATGGTAGAATTAGGCGTTCCGAAGATCTCAGACATGAAGAGTTTCTACGGCGCCAGGCGGAGGAGCAGCAGGAGGAGGAGCTTGTGCCGGAGGTGCAACCTGTCGTGCAGCCTGTGGTGTGGCCTGGAGGACCGATTGATACTAGTCTTCTGACACAGTATCATGAGCACGTTGCTCGTCATGTATGGTTTGGCGAGGTAATCAATTTTTATTTATAGTTTTAGTTAACGTTCAATGAAATGTATAGCAGTAGGATGTATCATATGATCAATGTCTGGGGAAAGAATCTCAGGTCAAAAATTATGAAAAAATTCACTTAATGTTTTGGTAACACTCGTAACCTAGTATTATTTATAAATAGCTATTGCATTTGTTTTGTTCACTTACTTGCTGCCTTATTGCATTTGTTTTGTTCACTTAATTACTATGCTATTCTCTGGTTTCTGTCACCCATAATATGACCAAAAAAGTTGTAATTGTGATAAACTTATTTACAATCCTTTGTCATATAATGTAGGAACGTCATGGACCAAGAATTGAATTAAAGATAGCATCTCTCGGTGGCAAACTGGCCGAATGAGTTCCTGATCAACATCCACGATTTGTTGAAGGTTGGATGACTGCATCTAGGTTGAGTCCACTTGAGCGGACCAGTTTGAACAAGGTCGATCCGAATATTATATCTGCATTTGTTGAGAGATGGCACCCTGAGACATCGTCATTTCATATGCCATTCGGTGAAATGACAATTACATTGGATGATGTTGTCTGTTTGTTGCATATTCCGATTAGGGGTGACTTTTACACACCGTCATCGTTCACAGAGGAAGAAGTTGCGGCACTTGCAACTGATTTGTTGGGTGTCAATCTTCAGTATGCGGCCAGAGAGACAAGAAAGCAGTGAGGTGGATATTTTTCTCAACAATGGCTATTTGATAACTACATAAGGCAGTGTGAAGTTAAGAATTATGATTGTGCTGCTAGGTCCTGGAGACAAAGTTTCTCAAATATTGAAAAAATGGACTGTTGTGTGTCTTCTCTGCATAGTAAAGACTCTTTTGAAAAGACTTCTTAATTTTGTCAACTTCTAGTCTTATGTTGTCATTCATGCCTTCCAAAGACTTGCATAAGTCTCCTTTGCTGTGTTCCAACATTTGCTTCAGTTTCCAATGTGCAGACTCAACTCTAAAAATCAAATTGCAAACAATAGTCAATTAAACGCCAAAAAAAGAAAAATATAATTACAATTTTAAAAAAAAAATTATACCTATTAGTCGTTGTGTTTCCTAAATTCATCACTCGATTTGTCCATGCTTCAACAAATTGTTCTTTGTGAGGGGCCAGCCAGGTGTTATTGACATATTCGACAAACTTGCTTGAATTAACACATGCTTGCTGAAACGCATTCAACCGCTGCTGATACTCCACCTCATCCGGACTTTCAACAACATCTCTCCACAAATTTTTCACCTTATGTCGCATATCCTTAGGTATATGCACGGGGCATCTCGCATTTTTTATTATGTGCCACGTACAAAGCATATTAGTAGTATGTGGAAATATATCTTTAATTGCATTCATCAAAGCAAACTCCCTATCAGTCAAAATTACTCTAGGAAATATATCTTGCTTAGTAATCAATTCCTTCAACTTACCTAACGCCCAATGATAATTGTTTGTCTTCTCAGATTCCATGTAAGCAAATCCAACAGCAAATGTCATGTTAGTTGACGTTATGCCAGTAATTTCAAGCAGTGGATGTCTACATTTATTAGTTTTGTATGTGCAGTCCATAACCAAAACAATGGGAAACAAGTTCAACAACTTGATTGAATCTGGATGCGCCCAAAAAATATCACTCAAAACATCGGAGCCATCATCTTTTCTTCTATTCCAGCTGACATATTTTGCATCATCTAACAACTGCAGCAAGTGTTGCAGCTCTGTTCTGGAGCCTCTTTCCTGTATTTGCATCATGTGTCTTTTCCTATATACAAGTGTGGCATCAACAACAGACTCTGGATTTTGATCTTTCAAATCTAAAACAATGTGTCTTGGTGCTACTTTACGCTTTGTAAATCTTGAACACGTTTGTTTTCATCAGCGGTTAAACGTGCCTTGCGAGGATGACCATGATATTGGTCAGGTAGTCCGTGGTTGTGAACTCCATGAATAACCTGAACTTTCCATACTGAACCATCTGTTGAAGGTGCAGTTCTAATTTTAAATGGACAGTTACATTTTTTCGATGCAGTTGTCGTGAAACTTTCTGAAGAGTCATACTTTCCACCTTTATCACAACCTAAAACCAACTTGTCATTTCTACCTCTTATTCCATTCTTTTTATCTGACCGTGTAATGATAATACTGACTTTGTTGGCATCTCCAACATCTCGAGCCCATGTGAGAACAGCATCCGGTGTAGCAAATTTTTGATCAGTTGTAAAAGCATTTGTAGTATCTACTAATATTTGACTTGTATTGCCGATTTGAGCCATATCTGTTTAAAAAAAATAAAGAAAAATAAAATTAATAAAACTGCTATACCGGAACACTTGTAATGTACCGGAACAGTTTTTACAACTTGTTCAACATACCGGAACACACCTGTAACTACCGGAACACTTTTTTTGTATACCGGAACACTTTGTTGTTTACCGGAACACTTTTTTGTATACCGGAATACTTTGAAAAGTGTTCCGGTATACAACACAACACGTTTATGTATACCGGGACGCTTTGTTATATACCGGAACACCTTTTGTATACCGGAACACTTAAAAAAGTGTTCCGGTATACCACACAACCGATTCTGGAAAATTGTAATACCGGAACGATTTTGAAAAGTGTTCCGATAATAAACTGAAAATTTAACAAACCTGGAAAAAAAAACGTACCGAAACACTGGGTGATGGGTGTAAACAGTCTATCAAAAAAATTACAAACTAACAAAGTGAAAAATAATAAAATATATTTAAATTTGATAAGGGTAGAATGGAAATATTGGAAAAAATGTTGGGGTAGATAGAAGATTGTTGGGGTAGGAAAAAAAAATTTCCAATTCGGAGTGCCTTACATGGTTCGGATTTTGGTTTTGGCAAAACCTAACCCAATCTAGCCCATATACACCCTTAGGTAGTATCACTTAAATAAATAAAGAGCTATGCTATTTTTTACAATGCATAGATACGAGAAACACAAGAATTACACTAAAGAATCTACTATCTACTATATAAGAAAAGAAAGTACGAATGAAATCCCCAATTTGCCCATGTTTAATTTTTTGACACATCATTTAGTTTAAGGTTATTTTGTGTCTTAATTTAAAAGTTATTAGAAAAAAACTTCTCATTATATGATGGTTATTCCTATTTTAACTTCCAGAAGTTAGTAGAAAAAACTTCTCATTAATGGGTGGTTGGTGGTTTACAGACTCCACATTGAAAGAAATCAATATTCAATTAAGTTAAATTTTAATTTTTAGGTCAACTAAATAAATTTAATTAATTTAATATGAGAATATGGTGGGAAAAAAATTCAAAAACTCCCATAAAAAATGATGAGACTAACTAAAACAATAAGAATTCTCTGTCATCTCCAGGGGATTAGTCCCTGTAGTTGTGCACGCGAATGATACCTTTAATTTACAAAAAAAAATAAAAAAAATTAAATACAAAGTTGAAAATAGTTAAAAATAAATGACATTTTTTTAGAAGTTTTTTTTTTTTGAAATATTTTTTATTGTTGATATAAGGACATTTCTTCAGAAATAAATTACCTTTTATTTTACCGCATCAAAAATGAATACGGGAACCTAATTTTTTTGGTTATATCTACGTACGGGCCATATATTTTTACACATATATTACTAAAGTTGTATATATTTTAAATAATTTTAAAAGTTATACTCATATTTTAATACTGGGACATAATCTTTTGTGTGAATTCTGAGTGACCTATGTTTTTCCTCTTATTAATAAGGTTTCCTATTCTTTAATAGTTGAAAAATAAATGACATTTTTTTAGAAGTTTTTTTTTTTGAATATATTTTTTTTTTTTAGGGAAAAACACTTATACCATTTCATTATTAACTATGTTACCAATACATATGGGTACATCGGAATATTTTTTGTGTTGATATAAGAACTAATTTTTTGAGTAATAAATTCCATTTTATTTTACCGCAACAAAAAAATAACTTGTCATAATTGGCCATTCTTTTGAAATATATTGGTCATCAATACATTCTGTAGAATCTATATTTATTCTCATAGAACTTGTTTATTTTATTTACTAATATATTGTGTTGTTTAGTTTTACGTGTTATTAATAAGATTTTCTGATCTTAAATAGTTGAAAAATAGATGACATTTTTTTAGAAGTTTTCTTCTTTTTTTTTTTTGTAATATTTTTTGTTGTTGATATAAGGACTAATTTTTTGAGAAATAAATTATCTTTTATTTTACCGTAACAAAAAATTAACTTGTCATCATTGGTCATTCTTTTGGAATATATTGGTCATCAATACATTCTGCAGAATCTATATTTATTCTCAGGGAACTTGTGTTCTTAGTAACGTCGGGGACGCATGGCTTATGTTTTTACTCTTATTAATAAATTTTCCATTTTTTTATTATTTTTTTGAGACATATATTTATGCTCATATATCAATACAACGACCTAATCTTTTGTGTAATTTCTGCGGGACGTATGTGTTATACTCATATTTAATACGGTGACCTAATTATTTTGATGATTTTTGTGAGTCATGTATTTTCACTAACATATTAATAATGTTATCTATTTCTTAATACTTTTTATAGGACTATTTATACTTATATATTTAATATAGGGATACCTAAGGTTTTTTTTATGATGGTTGGTTTTACCATTGTTCTTTTTCTATTTTTTTTACCAAATATTATATCATTTCTATTTTCTTTTATCTTTTAATCTATTTCCCAATAAATTACTATTTCATGTAACCAAGTGAGGAACGACAAAGCCGCGACTCTCGTGCGGACGCACGGGTGTCCTGCTAGTTAAAAAACAAAAATAAAAACATATGATGGTGGGATGTGGTAGACATCATGGGGTGGTTGGAGATAAATTCAAGGGCAGTGATTCATTCTTGCATTTCGTTAATTGATATATGATTCGTAAAATGAAGCATTTCCCATAAATAAATAAATACATAAAAGATAAATCACAGTTTCCCTATTTTTGCTATGTCAAGCACGAATTTTAAATCACCCCAATTTTTGTCTCTCTATCTTTTTTTTTTTTTTTCGCAAACAAATTTATGAAATTTCATTTATAACAATGGTAGCAATACAATGAGAAATTATATAGTATAGAATAAAGTTTCTCGAGCGAGTGCATGAATGTTATAGTGATGAACAAATATGGTTGTAGGGTTTGAAAGTGATGAAGTAAGGTTTGACAGTTTGTAAACCCACTTGGGTTGGTTTGATGGTATTGACTTGGGACCTAGACGTGTGCTCCTCCTTAAAGTCTCAGGTTCGATTCTCTCTAGTGCCAATTTGAGTGAGCTAATTTAGCTTCTTCAAAATAAAAAGGTTTGACTGTTTGTTGAATAAGTGAACCATACTCCAAGTGGTTGATACACATTTTGTTCACATCATTTACAACAAATATGGTTCCATCAAGGTTGCATTTGACGAAATCTAGCGATGGAGGTTGTCACGGTGTAACCTGAACCTGTTGTTGTCGTGACTGGGCTATATCTGAAGTAAAAATATAGTATGTGCTAGTCATAAGAAAGGGGGTTTGAATTGTCACCCTTTTTAAAAATGTTTCTTACCCTTTAAAAGAATTGAATCAATCTTGATAGATATGAGCATAGATTCGCGTGTGCGTATGTGTTAAAATAAATAAATTAAATAATTATATCACTTATAAAAAAATGGGACACCAAAATTTTAACTTGCATATGGGTTAGTTTTACAATTAATTTATTTTTGTTGTTATAACATGGGTGGAATTGATAACATTGTAATGTAGTTCAATTTTGTAATGGATGTAATTTATGTTGTTCAGTTTTGTATTAATGTGTTAATACCAAAATTTTCCGTATGTTCCACAGTCTTGCTATATGACTTTTCAAATACAGAGAACCCCACCACATCTATACTAGGGACACTTGTTAAGGCAGATGTAAGGGTTCTAGCATATAGGTAACAAATATTTTCTCAAACTTCTTAGTTACTACGTCTTAACATTACAATATTATCAATGATTGATTGATCAATTCGAGTTACTCTTCTTCTTCTTTTCTAGCAGTTGTGACCAAGTCATCCCATTGACTGAGACAAGAACATTGGTGAGTGGATTGGCAAAAGATCTAGCGTTGAACACAACATAAGTTTATAAAGTTTGGCTTGAGAGTGGACATGTAAATATATTTAGAATGCATTTAGTGACAAACCTAAAGGATGTGTTGATATGTTATGATTGTTTAGGCACCAGAATATATTTCTAAGTCATTCTTTACTTTATCATATTACTTGTTGGGTGAGTTTTGCCCAACATTATTAACCATATTTGATCCTTTCTTTAGGTGGGTGGATGGTCAGAGGTTTATTTGAAGATGAGAAGATCATGTTGTTCCATTTTCTCGGTCCGAGCGCCCATTACTGCGGCTGAAATTAGGGTTTTTTTCTCCAATGCTACACTTTAAAAAGAAAAATACCAATATGCCACACATTGAAAATAAACTAACAAGATGCCACACTTTGACCATTCCATTTTTACTTCCTCCACTTGGTGTGGCGATATTCAATGGAAACTGATTTTTCAATTATTTTTGTTCCGAAGGGTGTTCGAGAGGAGCGACCGCATAGGGCATCAAAATCTTATAGGTACTATTATATTTTTTTTGCTTAGTGTGTGTATGTGCATGCGTACAATCGTGTGCGCGTGCGTGCGTGTTAATATAAATAAAATAAATAATTATATAATTAAATTTTAAAATAGATTTATACTCTTATGATCTTGATTGTAAAATCCATTTAAAGAATTAAAAATTATCAGTGAAATTCTAAAAATATATTGAAAGAATAGTCTTTAATTTTTCTTTCACATTATATATTTATAATTATATGACTTATAAAAAAAATGGGACACCAAAATTTTAACTTGCATGAGTTAGTTTTACTATTAATTTATTTTTGTTGTTATAACATGGGTGAATTGATAACATTGTAATGTGGTTCAATTTTGTAATGGGTGTAATTTATATTTAAAAAGAAAAATACCAATATGCCACACATTGAAAATAAACTAACAAGATGCCACACTTTGACCATTCCATTATTACTTCCTCCACATGGTGTGGCGATATTCAATGGAGACTGATTTTTTAATTATTTTTGTTCCGAAGGGTGTTCGAGAGGAGCGACCGCATAGGGCATCAAAATCTTATCGGTACTATTTTTTTTTTTTGCTTAGTGTGTGTATGTGCATGCGTACAATCGTGTGTGCGTGCGTGCGTGTTAATATAAATAAAATAAATAATTATATAATTAAATTTTAAAATAGATTTATACTCTTATGATCTTGATTGTAAAATCCATTTAAAGAATTAAAAATTATCAGTGAAATTCTAAAAATATATTGAAAGAATAATCTATGTTCCAGAGTCTTGCTATATGACTTTTCAAATATAGATAATTCCACCACCTCTATGCTAGGGACACTTGTTAAAGCAGGTGTAAGGGTTCTAGTATATAGGTAACAATTATTTTCTCCAACTTCTTAGATACTACATCTTAACATTACAATCTTATCAATGATTGATTAATCAATCCGAGTTACCATTCTTCTTCTTTTCTAGCAGTTGTGACCAAGATTCGGTCATCTCATTGACTGGGACAAGGACATTGCTGAGTGGATTGGCAAAAGATCTAGCGTTGAACACAATAGAAGTTTATAGAGTTTGGCTCGAGAGTGGACATGTAAATATTTAGAATGTGTTTAGTGACAAACCTAAAGGATATGTTGATATGTTATGAATTATGATTGTTTAGGCACCCGAATATATTTCTGAGTCATTCTTTACTTTATCATTTTACTTGTTGGGTGGGTTTTGCCCAACATTACTAACCACATTTGATTCACTTCTTTAGCTGGGTGGATGGACAGAGGTTTATCGAAAGAGTTTACTCACATTTGCAACAGTAAGAGGAGAAGATCATGTTATTCCATTTTCTCAGTCCGAGCGAGCATTAGTACTGCTGAAATTGGGTTTTTTTTTTTTAATTTCCAATGCCACACTTTAAAAAGAAAAATACCAATATGCCATACATTGAAAATTAACTAACCAAATGCCACACTTTGACCATTCCATTTTTACTTCCTTCACATGGTGTGACGATATTAAATGGAGACTGATTTTTTAATTATTTTTGTTTCGGAGGGTGTTCGAGAGGAACGGCCGCATAGGGCATCAACATCTTATAGGTACAATTTTTTTTCTTAGTGTGTGTATGTGCATGCGTACACTCACGTGTGCGTGCGTGCGTGTCAAAATAAATAAATTAAATAATTATATAATTAAATTTTAACATAGATTTATACTTTTATGATCTTGATAGTAAAATCCATTTAACGAATTAAAAATTATCAATGAAATTCTAACAATATATTGAAAGTATGATCTTTAATTTTTCTTTCATATTATATATTTATAATTAAATGACTTATAAAAAAAATGGGACACCAAAATTATAACTTGCATATGGGTTAGTTTTACTATTAATTTATTTTTGTTTTCATAAAATGGGTGGAATTGATAACATTGTAATGTGGTTCATTTTTGTAATGAGTGTAATTTATGTTGTTTTGTTTTGTATTAATGTGTTAATACCAAAATTTTTCTTATGTTCCAGAGTCTTGCTATATGACTTTTCAAATATAGAGAATCCCACCACCTTTATGCTAGGGACACTTGTTAAGGCAGGTGTAAGAGTTCTAGCATATAGGTAACAATTATTTTCTCCAACTTCTTAGTTACTACGTCTTAACATTACAATCTTATCAATGATTGATTGATCAATCCGAGTTACTCTTCTTCTTCTTTTGTAGCAGTTGTGACCAAGATTCAAACCGGGACAAGAACATAGCTGAGTGGATTGACAAAAGATCTAGTGTTGAACACAACAGAAGTTTATAGAGTTTGACTTGAGAGTGGACAAGTAAATATTTAGAATGCATTTAGTGACAAACGTAAAGGATATGTTGATATGTTATGAGTGTTTAGGCATCAAAATATATTTCTGAGTTATTCATTACTTTATCATATTATCTGTTGGGTGGGTTTTGCACAACATTACTACAACAGTAAGAGGAGAAGATCATGTTGTTCCATTTTCTCAGCCTGAGCGAGCATTAATACTGCTGAAATTGGAGTTTTTTTTTGAAACGCCCACACTTTAAAAAGAAAAATACCAATTTGCCACACATGAAAAATTATCTAACAAAATGCCACACTTTGACCATTCCATTTTTACTTCATCTACATGGTGTGGCGGTATTCAATAGAGACTTAATTTTTTATTATATTTGTGTCAGAGGGTGTTCGAGAGGAGCGCCTGCACATGGCATCAAAATTTTATCGGTAATATTTTTTTTTTGCTTAGTGTGTGTATGCGCATGCGTACACTCGCGCGTGCGTGTGTGTTAAAATAAATAAATTAAATAATTATATGATTAAATTTTAAAATAGATTTATACTCTTATGATCTTGATAGTAAAATCTATTTAAAGAATTAAAAGTTATCAGAGAGATTATAACAATTGAAAGTATAATTTTTAATTTTTCTTTCACATTATATATTTATAATTATATGACTTATATTTAAAAAAAATGGGAAACCAAAATTATAACTTGCATATGAGTTAGTTTTACTATTAATTTATTTTTGTTGTTATAAAATGGGTGGAATTGATAACATTGTAATGTAGTTCAATTTGTAAAGGGTGTGATTTTGTTCAGTTTTGTATTGATTGGTTCTCCAACTTCTTAGTTACTACGTCTTAACATTACAATTTTATCAATGATTGATTAACCAATCCGAGTTACTATTCTTCTTCTTTTCTAGCAATTGTGACCAAGATTCAGTCATCACATTGACCGGGACAAGAACATTGCTGAGTGGATTGGCAAAAGATCTATCATTGAACACAATAGAAGTTTATAGAGTTTGGCTTGATAGTGGACATGTAAATATTTAGAATGCATTTAGAGACAAACCTAAAGGATATGTTGATATGTTATGAATTATGATTGTTTAGGCACCATAATATATTTCTGAGTCATTCTTTACTTTATCATATTACTTGTTGAGTGGGTTTTGCCCAACATTACTTACCACATTTGATTCATTTCTTTAGGTGGGTGGATGGACAGAGGTTTATCGGAAGAGTTTACTTACATTTGTAACAGTAAGAGGAGAAGATCATGTTGTTCTATTTTCTCAGTCCGAGCGAGCATTAGTACTGGTGAAATTGGGTTTTTTTATTTTATTTCCGATGCCACACTTTAAAAAGAAAAATACCAATATGCCACACATTTAAAATTAACCAACAAAATGCCACACTTTGACCATTCCATTTTTACTTCCTTCACATGGTGTGGCGATATTAAATGGAGACTGATTTTTTAATTATTTTTGTTCCGGAGGGTGTTCGAGAGGAACGGCCGCATAGGGCATCAACATCTTATAGGCACTATTATTTTTTTAGTGTGTGTATGTGCGTGCGTACACTCGGGAGTGTGTGCATGCTTGTTTAAATAAATAAAATAAATAATTATATAATTAAATTTTAAAATAGATTTATACTCTTACGATCTTGATAGTAAAATCCATTTAAAGAATTAAAAATTATTAGTGAAATTCTAACAATATATTTAAAATATAATCTTTAATTTTTCTTTTATATTATATATATTTATAATTATATGACTTATAAAAAAAAATGGGACACCAAAATTATAACTTGCATATGGGTTAGTTTTACTATTAATTTATTTTGTTGTTATAAAATGTGTGGAATTGATAACATTTTAATGTGGATCAATTTTGTAACGAGTGTAATTACGAGTGTAATTTATGTTGTTCTGTTTTGTATTAATGTGTTAATACCAAAATTTTACTTATGTTACAGAGTCTTGCTATATGACTTTTCAAATATAGAGAATCCCACCATCTCTATGCTAGGGACACTTGTTAAGGCAGGTGTAAGGGTTCTAGCTTATAGGTAACAATTATTTTCTTCAACCTCTTATTTACTAAGTCTTAACGTTACAATCTTATCAATTATTGATTGATCAATGTGAGTTACTCTTCTTTTTTTCTTTCAATGGTTACCAAGATTCAGTCATCCCATTGACTGGGACAAGAACATTGCTAGGTGAATTGGCAAAAGATCTAATGTTGAACACAAACAAAGTTTTTAGAGTTTGACTTGAGGGTGTATTATTTTTATAGGACCAAAAATACAAAAAAGATAAGTTCACGGATATATCTATACTTTAATTTAATCATAAAGAAGTTTATTTAACAATAAAAATGTATTATTTTATAGGACCAAAAATACAAAAAAAAAAATACTAAATCCATAAATCAGAATTTGTTAGGATGTATTTTACTTTGGGCTTAGTTTGTTTGGGTTTAGTTGGTTTTGGCCGATTGAGGCATTTGTTGTAAGCCTATATAAGGCACTTGACATTGTGATTAATGAGTATTGGATCATTGTTACCAACAAGTGGTATCAGTAAGGCCTAGATCTAAACCTGAAAAATCAGAAAAACGTGCGCGCTCAAAGAACAACAGTTCTTTTTCCGGTGACAGTTACGGTGGCGGTTAAGACCGTTACGGTAACATCTTCCACCTCGTTTCTTGCTCGATTTCTTTTTCTTCTTCCCTTAATCATCTCAATCTTTATCAACAAATATCGTGGATTCATCCAATTTTGCTCAACCATCGATTCCAAAGTTCGATGGTTACTATGAACATTGGGCCATGCTAATGGAAAACTTGCTCCGATCCAAAGAATACTGGGGATTGATAGAGAATGGTGTTGTTACAACTCCGGCGAATGCAACGGCGGAGCAACAACAAGTTGTAGATGCAAGCAAACTCTGTGATTTGAAGGTAAAGAATTATCTGTTTCAGTCAATAGATAGATCAATTCTTGAAACAATTTTGACTTGTGACACTGCAAAAGATATATGGGATGCAATGAAGCGTAAGTATCAAGGTTCCACCAAGGTAAAACGTGCACAATTGCAGTCCCTTCGACGAGAATTTGAGATTCTTTAGATGGGGAAAGTGAGTCAGTCACTGATTATTTTGCAAGAACTCTTGCAATTGCAAAAAAGATGACTGCAAGTGGAGAAAGGGTGGAACGGGTAACAGTTGTTGAAAAGATTCTAAGGAGTATGGATTCAAGATTCAACTATGTGGTTGTCGCGGCACGAAAAATATCCTCGAGTGTAAACACTCGAAAATAACAGAGTCGCCACCGAATTTTATTTATCCCAAAGAAAGGAAAGAAAAATATCGAGAAAACCTTGAGGGGAGAGAAAAAAGGGTTCGAGAGTTGGCTATGCGAGGGGAAGGTATTAGCACCTGAAATTCCTGGCACACAGTGGACAGGTGTTGATCAAGGTGTATCAACACTTGTCTGTTGTAGACAGATGTTGTTACCGGTGCGCCAACACTTGTCTATAAACAGAGCAAATAACATAAAACAATACAAACAGTAAAGTAAATAACACGCAAGAGTTGTTAACCCAGTTCAGCCTAAAGCCTACTCTGGGGGATACCAATCCAGGAATGAAGTCCACTATCAGCAGTATTACTTCGAAGCTAAACTCACCCGTTTACAACTTCTCACTTAATCACTACCCAATGACACTTCTATCTAGGAACTCCTAGATATGAGACCCCGTCCCAATTCCCACCTTAACAACACAGACAGCGTTGTTATTCAATTCAACGATTACAAACGGTGGAGACACACTCCTAAGAAACTAGGATTCACTCTTGCTTAAAAGCTTGCGAGCAAACCACACAACACAATAGAACAATCTCCGTACTTCAAAGCTTAGGAGAAGTTCACACTTACAACTCAATAAACTCAGGTCCTAAGCTTGCATCAATGAGACACAAGAAAGGCTCACAATTAACACTCTAAAATCCCTAAAACTCACGCTTTGTAATAACACGATTTTAGATACTTGAAACCATATGCTTGCCTTCGTATTTATAGTAGTAGAACGACTTGGGCTTCAAGACAAAATTAGGGCTTCTAGAATTGCGGCAGCAGTGATATATTTCTGAAAATAATAGTTATATTTTTGAAACGCAAAAATATATTTTCCAAAAATATAATTCCTTTGGAAAATAAAACTAGGGTTTGGCTGCCTCCTGAAACACATTAAACACGTGCGCCTTCCTCTGTAAGAAAGCTTGAAACCATTCTTCAAACAGATCTTCAAAAGATTGAGTAGAAAATAATAACAGCTAGCTGACGCTCACAGATACACAGACAGGTGTTGTTCCAAAGTGTACCAACATTTGTCACAACACTTGGGGTCAGCACATATGTCTCAACACTTGGCTAAAATATGTTTTTGCAAAATGTAGCCAACATACAAAAACCCAACAGCACCCCTCAGATCCGTTGTACTCAACAAGAACCTTTTAAAGGGAAACTGTTTGTTTACTTTAATGTGTTTTTAATGTTTGCTTGATTACTTGTTTCTTGCTTCATCGATAGAGAGAGTTTTTTATTTATTATTATTGGGATTATAGATATAGGGAAAAAGGTTTGTTTTTTATTATTATGTCCGACAAGATGTTGAATCCTGCACCTACGTATTCCCAAGTGCAATGGGAAAATCAGGGTTTTGTAGTTCAGGGTAAAAAATGTTTGTGGGTTGGTTGCTTTTAGACGAATGATGTCTAAGTCGCATTCTCGTATTTAAACGCTGCTTGTATGCTCGTACTTCGGAGACTTAAGCGTTGTTTGTATTGTGGAGAATGTCGCATTCTCGTATTTAAACGCTGCTTGTATGCTCGCAAAGTGAAGGCTTAAGCTCTGTTTGTGTAACGGAGAAAGGACAAAAACGTCACCCATTTTGTGAAAAGAGTTTTACTCTTTCTGCGCGCGTGAGCAGGGAAAAGGTTTGAGTGTGTTGAATTGATTTTAGGAGTTTTAATGAAAACATCCGAGAATGAGGATAATCCAAGTCACGAGCCATACGTCAGGGCCTCGAATTATCCGGGAAAGAAAGCCATACGTCATACTAACCCTTTTTCATTCTGATTATTCTTAAATTCTTTTATTTGATTTAAGAAAGTCAAAAGAAAAGATGAAGCAGATGACGAAGTGTTTTAACGTTTTTTAGCGTTCGAGAAAGAGAATGATTCAAGTCACGAGCCATATGTCAGAGCCTTGAATCATTCGGGGAGAGAAAGTCATACGTTAGACTAACCCTTTTTCATTCTAATTAAGATTTAATTTGATAAGTTTAAGCAAGATAACTAAAAAACAAGCTAATCAGATATAATATAACAATAAATATATGCATGGACTGAAGCTTTTGTCAACCGGTCAATTTTGCTTAATCATGATTGTTTAGAGAAAACAATAGGAATGAGAATAATTCAAGTCACGAGCCATACGTCGGGGCCTTGAATTATTCGGGAAAGAAAGCCATACGTCAGACTAACCTTTTTTCATTCTATTTATTTTAGTTACGAGGTTTTTCAAGTAAATAAGTGCTTTTGAGAAACAAACTTGAGATGAAATTATTAAATCAAGTAAGTAAACCAAACATTAAATATGAACTCATTAAAATAAGCTTAAGAGGTTTATATTAATTAATCACTTAAATAATAATCGCTTATTTAAGTGTTTAACCATTTAAGCACTTAGTAATTTAAGCACTTTTAATCAAACAACTTAAATGGTTACTCACTTAATCAAGTACTTAATTAATTGACTAATTAATCAGTAACTCAAATAATCATTTCCAATGGATAAACACTTATCTAAATAAGCACTTATGTGAATAAGCTCTTATTTGAATAAGCACTTATATGAATAAGCACTAAAAAATAAATAAACCGCCACTGGGGGTGTAAACCGGGGTCTGGAGTGAGGCAATAGCAAAGCTGCAACACCAAGCCCAGCCCAGTTCGTCCAAAAAAACCAAACAGAACAAAAATGATTGAGCGTGTCATCAGGATCAGGGTGCGCGATAGGCTTCACAGATCTGGGCTTTCTGATTCATCAGATGGCTTGAATTTTAAAATAATCAAACAGATCTCAGCCTTTCACCAGATCCAACAGACATGTTTTAAACTTGGGAGGGAGCCAATGACACCCTGACACGTCATCGTCTTCAACCTCCCTTCATCTTCAACCACATGAAGAAACTACACGGTGAACACAAATGAAGCTTCAATGGAGCTTTCAAGAAAAACCTTGAGGGGTAAGAAAAATGGGTTCGGGAGTTGGTTATGCGAGGGGAAGGTATTAGCATCCCTCACGTCCGTTGTACTCAACGGGAACCTTTTAGAGGGAAATGTTTGTTTGCTTTAATGTGTTTTTTAATGTTTGCTTGATTAATCATTTCTTGCTTCATCGATAGAAAAATGTTTTTATTTATTACTATTATTATGGATATGGGGAAAAATATTTTTGTTTTTTATTATTGTGCCCGACAAGATGTTGAATCCTGCTCCTATGTATTCCCAGGTGCAATGGGAAAATCAGGGTTTCGTAGTTCAGGGTAAAAAATGTTTGTGGGTTGGTTGTTTTTAGACGCATGACGTCTAAGTCGCACTCTCGTATTTAAACGCTGCTTGTATGCTCGCACTTTGGAGGCTTAAGCGTGGTTTGTGTTACGGAGAAAGGACGAAAACGTCACCCGTTTTATGAAAAGAGTTTTACTTTTACTGCGCGCGTGGGCAGAGAAAAGGTTTGAGTGTGTTGAGTTGATTTTAGGAGTTTTTATGAAAACGTCCGAGAATGAGGATAATCCGAGTTGCGAGCCATACGTCAGGGCCTCGAATTATCCGGGGAAGAAAGCCATACGTCAGACTAGCCCCTTTTCACTCTAATTATGCTTAAGTTTTTTTATTTGATTTAAGAAAATCAAAAGAAAAGATAAAGCGGATGACGATGTGTTTTAATGTTTTTTAGCGTTGGGGAATGGGAATGATTCCAGTCACGAGCCATACGCCAAGGTCTCGAATCATTCGGAGAAAGAAAGTCATACGTCAGACTAACCCTTTTTCATTCCATTTATGATTTAGTTTGATATGTTTAAGCAAGATTACCAAGAAACAAAGCAAACAGATAAAATATAGCAATAAATATATGCATGACTGAAGCTTTTATCAACCGATCAATTTTGCTTAATCACGATTGTTTAGAGAAAAGAATAAGAATGAGAATAATTTGAGTCACGAGCCATACGTCAGAGCCTTGAATTATTCGGGGAAGAAATCCATACGTCAGACTAACCCTTTTTCATTCCATTTATTTTAGTTACGGGGTTTTTTAAGAGATAAGCACTTATTTAAATAAGCACTTATATAAATAAGCACTAAAAATTAAGCAAAACGTAACTGGGGGTGCAAAACTGGGTTCTGGGGTTGAAGCAATAGCAATCTGCAACACCAGGCCCAGCCCAGACTAATTTTCGTCCAAACAAAAAAAATAAACAGGAGAGGATCCAGTGTGTCATGAGAACGGAGGCGCACAGTAGACTTCACAGATCTGAGCCTTTGTATTAAATCCGACGGCTGATATTTAAAACCTACATAACAGATCTCGGTCCTTGGGTTAATCTGACGGACACGTTTTAACCTTGGGAGGGAGCCAATGAAGCGTCGCCACGTCATCGTCTTCAACCTCCCCTCCTTCTTCTTCACGTGAAAGCAACAACAAGAAGCCATGAAAGCTTCATCGAAGCTCACGGCTTCAACAACAACATCATGAATTTTTGACCAAAAATCAAAAGTTTATATACTGTTTCACTCGAAATCTTGCGTATATTATGAATATGAACTTATATTTTTCAAAAGATGTTTGTATCTCAAAAAACGTTCGAAACTTTAAAACCCAAAAAAATTTAAAATTCACATTTGTACGAGTTAAGCAAAATTAAAGGTTGGAAAAGCTTCCGATGATATCCAGGAGTAAAACTTGTTTAGAATCTTACTGGTTTCGAGCTTTGTTTTGGTGGGTTAACACCTACTCTTTTCTTTGCTATTTTTGAACCTTGTGTAAGCTTTTGTTGATGTTTTTTCTTCGTTTTTCTTTTGGATTCAAGCTTAGGGAGGTGTTTGGAGTGATTTGGGTGAACAAAATTGAAGGTTGGAGGTGGTTTTAATGGATTTCGAATTTTTGAAAAAGTGATGAAAAGATGAGTTTTTTTTCTTCTCTGTTCTTTTTTCTCTAAAATCGTCTCCTGTTGTTCTTAATTCTGCTCTCAATTTATAGAGAGTGTTGCTGAGCTCTCATGTCCATCGGATAAAATTCAGTTTGGATTGTTGATTGCTTTGGCACAAAATATGGTTTTGGCAGGAATCAAAAGGGAATGAAGTGGCTGCACTATTTTGGGAAAAGATCATGAAAAGAAGAAGCTGAAAATAAGGGATGAAGGAGGCGCATAGCAGCAACAGTGTTGTTGTTTTTTCTCTTCTTGTTTTTTTTTTAAAATTTTTTATTATAAAAATAATAATAATAATAATAATAATAATAATAATAGAAAATAAGTGAAAAATAGAAAAATAATTGTAAAAAGATGGTAGGACAAAAGTAGGGTATGACACTATGCAAGAGATCATGATGATATAAAGAGTACATCAGGTTATGTATTCACTTTGGATGGAAGTGCCATTTGATGGTCATCAAAGAAGCAGCTCATAGTTACTCTATCAACAACCGAAGCTGAGTTTGTCTCTGCAGCTTCTTGTGTCTGTCAGTGTTTATGGTTGAAAAGCATACTAGATCACTGACTTATCAAACAACCTAGATGCATTGTTATCAACTGTGATAACAGTTCCTCTATCAAATTGTCTAAAAACCCTAGCATGCATGGTAGGTGTAAACATATTGATGTGAGATATCACTTTCTCAGGGATCTAAGCAAGGATGAAATAGTTGAGTTGCAATACTGCAAGTCACAGGAAAACAGTTAGCAGATATATTGACAAAGGCCCTAAAATTCGAAAGATTCTACAAACTAAGGGAGGGAATTGGAATGAGTGACTCTCCTAGTTAATTCAGTTGATTGGAGTGCTTTTCCCTTAACTTTCTCTTTTTTTTTTTTTTTATGGTTTTTTCATCTATATCTATTCTATACTATAATATATAAAAAGAATACATGAGTTTTGGGGTAGAATTTTCATAATACCAACATTACCCTTGCTTTTTTTTAGTAGCAACAAAAATCTTTTATTAACAAACTCACCATAACATAAGGCGTATTTTTTTTTTTGGGTACATAAGTTAGACACAGGCAGGCGCGGAACGCGCCTGCCTGGCCCGCTAATAATAATAATAATAATAGAAAATAAGTGAAAAATAGAAAAATAATTGTAAAATGATGGTAGGACAAAAGTAGGGTATGACACTATGCAAGAGATCATGATGATATAAAGAGTACATCAGGTTATGTATTCACTTTGGGTGGAAGTGCCATTTGCTGGTCATCAAAGAAGCAGCTCATAGTTACTCTATCAACAACCGAAGCTGAGTTTGTCTCTGCAGCTTCTTGTGTCTGTCAGTGTTTATGGTTGAAAAGCATACTAGATCACTGACTTATCAAACAACCTAGATGCATTGTTATCAACTGTGATAACAGTTCCTCTTTCAAATTGTCTAAAAACCCTATCATGCATGGTAGGTGTAAACATATTGATGTGAGATATCACTTTCTCAGGGATCTAAGCAAGGATGGAATAGTTGAGTTGCAATACTGCAAGTCACAGGAAAACAGTTAGCAGATATATTGACAAAGGCCCTAAAATTCGAAAGATTCTACAAACTAAGGGAGGGAATTGGAATGAGTGACTCTCCTAGTTGATTCAGTTGATTGGAGTGCTTTTCTCACAAGCCTTAAGCTCTTTCAACTTTGAATTTGACAGTTTACTTTCTCTTGCAAGTTTTGTTAAAGTTTGTATTTCACACTTTTATGCTCATGAGCGCGCCTGTAGCCTATGTGCTTTGTCTGTCTGTATGTTGTATAGTGTCTTGTGTGTGTAAGCTTAAGTTGATCATTCAATGAAAGATCAGCTTAAGGGAGGGTATGTTAGGATGTAGAAATATTTTTTTTCTACCCCAACAATTATCTATCCACCCCAACATTAATTTTGAATGGACGAAATTGTCCTCATATATGCTGCAGAAAAAAAAAAATTGGTTACCGGAACACTTTGGAAAAAGTGTTCTGGTATGTCAAATTTTTTTTGGTTACCGGAACACTTTGGAAAAAATTGATCAGGTATGTAAAATTTTTCTATTTTTTTTGTTATCCGAACACTTTGAAAAAAAGTGTGCAAGTATGTAATTTTTTTCAAATTATATGATAGTTCATGGCATAGAACAAAAATGAGACACCTATCAGAAGATCACATGAATCAAATTTTGCTGAAACTAAGAATTCCATCACGTTTGGTCATCATAAATCAGAACTGAAATTTTAAAATCTATGAAATAACATTGCACAAGACATTGATTAAATATATCAAACACCTTGTGTGCAATGATGCGCACACACACACACAGATCGGTGGGTATGTGAACTTTATGACATGTTTGCAACTTGAAAACCATAAAGGCAATCTTAACACCTGTTTGTAGATTCAACTAACACGATAGGTCCATTTCAATGATTATTATCGGTAAGGAACGTTCCAATAAATAAATAAGAAGTAAAATATTTAAAACAAAAAGCAGAATTTAGATTTGTACGAATGAGTAACAGGTCGAAAATGAGTTTTGATAAGAAAATACAGAAATTCAAGATGGAGATTGAAATTTCAGATCAGTATGAACGAGATCGAATGTGAGGATCAAAATAAGGTATAGCGTATGAATCCTTAACATGAGATATAATATTCCGAAGGAAAATTGAAAAGCAAAAAGAATTTTACATATCTGAACACTTTTTTTTAAAGTTAGTAGGTAACAAAATAAATTTGGAAAAATTTTACATACCTACACACATTTTTCAAAGTGTTCAGATAAAAAAAAAATTAGAAAAATTTTATATATCTGAACACTTTTTTCCAAAGTGTGTAGGTAACAAAAAAAATTTACATATCAGAACACTTTCAGGGTTTTAGTTTATATATGAGGGTAAATTCGTCCATTCAAAATTAATGTTGGGGTAGATTGACAATTGTTGGGGTAGAAAAAAAAATTTCTGAATATTATTATGTGTTACGTAGTACTATATTATATTCATCCAATACAATATTATTATACTAGTACTAGTACTCCCTCTATCCCAAAATATAAGAACTCGTTGACCACTGCACGTATGCCAATACATAATTTTGATTAGGAATATATTTAGTTGCATATTAGTAAAAATTATAGAAATTTGATATTTTGGAAATATTCATCAAAACAAATCAAACAATATCTTAAATGATAATATTTACATTTATATGAATAATGTATTTAGTCAAAGTAGATCTTATAAAATGAGATGAAAGAATTATATATTAACCGGAAAATCACTCAATTCTATCGAAAAATCACAATCCAAAATTTTATCAATACTAGTAATCAAACAAAAAAAAAATTACATATTTTTTTTGGTTTAGTAGCCCTAGTGGCTAGAGTCTCACACGTTTAAATTGGAGAAGTGTGGAACGACCACTCCAATAATGTCTCTGGTAGCTACACTTATGGAAAAAAAATCACGTATTATAAGTAATTATATAATCCTTAAAAAAAAAATTATATAAGTAATAAATTTTTAAAGGCTTAAATACAGTTTTACCCCCCTGTTTTGATTAAGTCAGAATTTTACCCCCTCTGTTTTAAAACGCGGACTTTTACCCCCCATATTTTATAATTTTTTGGATTTTGCCTCCCCCCTAAAATTCTGCTTTCGAGTCACAACTTCAAAGCGTCGTACACAACTCAATTTTGATCAATAATTCACCAAAAGTATACCGAAATGATCGTAATCAAGTTATCTTTTCAGAGAATCAAACCTCACTAAATTTGGAGTTACAAAGAGAGATTAATTACCATTTTAGTGAAGGTATGTCCCCCAAAATTATGCACAAAATCTGCTTTCGAGTCACAACTTCAAAACTTCGCACAGAATTCCATTTGGATCCATAATTCACCAAACCGGTACCAAAATGACCGCAATCGAGTTAGTTTTCCACAGAATCAAACTCCACTAAATTTGGAGTTACAGAGAGAGATTAATTATCATTTTAGTGAAGGTCTGTACAAATCAATTATTGTATCGAACTACTACTTGTATTTTTGTCATGTCTCTCACACTGTAGCTCATTTTTCAATAGTATTTACATGTCCGGAAAGCTAACGAAATTACCCTTGTTTTAATTTAAATTTCGTCAAATTTGGAGTTACGATGTGTTTGGTAGACGATGTTGAATTTGAAGGTCATAAGTAGATTTCTGCAAAATTAGTAATTGGACAGACCTTCACTAAGACGGTAATTAATCTCTCTTTGTAACTCCAAATTTAGTGGGGTTTGATTCTGTGGAAAGCTAACACGATTCTGGTCATTTCGGTATCCTTTTGGTGAATTGTTTATCCAAATTGAGTTGTGTGCGAAGCTTTGAAGTTGTGACTCGAAAGTAGATTTTGTGCAGAATTTTGGGGACATACCTTCACTAAAACGGTAATTAATCTCTTTTTGTAACTCCAAATTTAGTGGGGTTTGATTCTATGGAAAGATAACTCGATTACGGTCATTTCGATATCCGTTTGGTGAATTATTGATCCAAATTGAGTTGTGTGCGAAGCTTTGAAGTTGTGACTCGAAAGCAGAATTTTAGAGGGGTAAAATCCAAAAAATTATAAAATAGGGGGGTAAAAGTCCGCGTTTTAAACAGAGGGGGTAAAATTCCGATTTAATCAAAATATGGGGCAAAACTGCATTTAAGCCATTTTTAAAATGAAACTTTTTATACAGTGTGGGACAGTTGGCTTTGTTTGCATTTAAGTGAAATAAGTGATCTCTTCTTCTTCTTTTTGGTGTCTACTCGTTGGATTCCATTTTTCTGTTTTGAGACTAAACTTGTTTAAAACATTTTGTAAAGCATAGTTTCTATAGTTGTGCAGTTTTTTCTGTTTTAGACTAAAGTTGTTTAAAGCATAGTTTCTATTTGTGCAATTCAGTGTGTGTTATTATGATGAACCACAAATTCATGGAATTTCAATCAAAAAGAAGAAGAAAAAAAAACAAAATTAATACTCAAAGAAGCACAGCACGCACGGTTTCACGTTTTTGCTTTCTCTTTCTCGATCCCTCTCTCTCAAAATCGCTGTTCCTCTCTCACCCACCGCCACCGGCCGCCGCTCTCAATCCCTCTCTCACTGCTCTCAATCTCTCTCCCTCACCTCGCCGTAACGCCGTTCAATCTTCCGCCGCAGCCGACCACTGCTCAGCTCACCGCGCCGCACCACACCGCACCGCACTCACTCTTTCTCTTCGTCTCGTTTCAGGTAAGCAAACTAACATACTGCAATTAATTTTTAACAACCTAACCTTCTCAATCTAGAATCTTTGTTTGATGATTTGGTGTTGTTTTGAATTTTAAATTTATTAAGCTGTTTTGATTGTTAAGTGATTATATAAATAAGCTGTTTTGGTTATATAAATAAGTAGTTTTGGTTGGTTCTGCAATAGTGTTTTTGTTCTAAAATAGTGAGAATGAAGGGTTTTTGTTCTAAAAACTATTTGATTTCATGATGCCTCTTGTTGTAAACTAACTTGGTGATTTTCTACTTTGTGATATTATTGTCATCGTAACTGCAACTAAAACTTTGTTTAATTGTGGACATTTGTGTTGTGTTCACTTTGATGGATCAAAATCACCTTTGTTGATGAAGCACTTTCTTTCTTTTATAAGCTGATGACAAACCTTGTAATCTTGATCTCAGTTTGATCTTATACACAATATTAAATAAGAATAAGATAGTCTTGTGATATTTGTATTCAGTTTGAAATGTAGTCTCGTTGATCAGATATCAGTTTCTTTCTCACAGTTGTTTGTTATGGATTTCTTTCATTAGGGGAAATTACATTATATTATGTTGATTTCATAATTGACCAAGCCTTACAATAGGCATACTACAAGTGTATATTGTGAAGAATATTTTCTTTTGCATAAAAAGAGAAGTACTAATGTAATTTAAATATGTTTTTGAATTGCAGAAACAACTTTGTCTTTTAAATATTATTGTATCTAGAAATTTGGTTGATAAAATTCCCTCCAAAATTTTGCCTAGGCTCTCTAATATTACTGGAATCGCCACTGATTCCAATTCACCATAATTCTTTTTCTCTTCTCTCCACTCTTGATGGTTAATTACTCATATAAGCAAAGCTATCTCCTAGTCTAAAAGTGTTCATGGGTAAAGATTTTGGAGTTAGGGTTATTGCTCTAAGAAAGGAGAAGAATATCCATCTCTTGAAAGTTGGTCATTTATATTCTTTGAGGTAAAATTTTATGATTCACTAGTTTAAAAATGATATCTATTTTGGATGAGTAGCAGAACTAGTGTGTAGTAAACTCTTAGATTTTCATGAGTCACTTTAAACTCTAACTCTAACAAATTGGGGGTTTTGTCTAATTCTTTTATCTATTGGTAGTGTGATCTTAAATAAGTTTTCACGAGAGCTGAAATTGTTGTATGATGTTCAGATTCAATGAAAATTGCTCCGGTGGTCATTCCGGAAGGCATTGCTAGGAACGGAGTTGATTGGTCATAGTTGTGAGTTGATGATGATCATTACTACTTATTTTAACTACTATTATCAATTTTATGTTACTTATTTTCTATGTTAAAGTATTTATAAAATTGGGGAACACAACCTTTGAACATTTTCTCGTCATTGCAGCTTTCTCTTTCTCAATCGTTTCTGAACCGCCGCACCGCAGCTTCTCTCAATTTCAAATCCGCCGTGAACCTTGCTGCTTGCTCTCACAGTCTCTCTCTCGCAGAGCTTGATTCCGTGATTTTTGCTTCAGGTAAGCAGATCTTGATTTTTGTTGATTTTTAAGCTTGTTGTTTGATGACTGGTGAATGATGATGAGTGATTGTTAAGCTGTTTTGATTTGAGTGATTGTTAAGTTGTTTTGATTGTTAAGTGATTATATAAATAAGTTGTTTTGATGGTTAAGTTGTTTGACTGATTCAGATTGTGTATTTTAAGCTTTGAGTTTTTGATTTTGAGTTACCGCATAATTAGTAGTTTTGAGTTACTGCATAATTAGTAGTTTTTTATTGTTAAGTGATTATTGTTGGCTCTTTTGTTCTTCTATTGCATAATTAGTAGTTTTGAGTTGATGCATAATTAGTAGTTTTTGATTGTTAAGTAATTATTGTTGGCTCTTTTGTTCTACTGCATAATAATAAGGAGGTTTTGTGCACTACTAATTATTAATTTCACTGGAATGAGGAGGTTTAATTGTATAATAGGAGGTGTTAATGCTGTCATTTAATATCAAGATTAACAATGCCGTTAAAATTGTGCCCAGGCTCCGATATAATCCTGGCTCCGCCACTGGGTGGAGGAACGCATTAACTGCTCACTTTTGTTGTGTAACTCAGTTTTTTTTTTTTTTTAACACTCTCAGTTACTCACCAAACGATGATTGGCATCCGTAGTGGTTTCTTCATTGCATTGGCAGCCTCCATGGTGTTGTTGGCTTACTATTTAAGTCAACACTCGGTATATCCGGAGCTACCTGTCTCTGATCTTCATCTTCAAGGAGGTAAACCTCCCTCTCTTTTATCTATTGTTATTGTTATTATTATCTTCACTGATTTCTTTTTTTAATTTGTCCGTTAAAATACTTAGGATCCGAAGCTGACAAGGTGATCCGTTTACCGGATCAGCCGGAGGTTGACTTCCAACAGTTTGCTGGCTACATTACTGTTGATGAAATCAACCAAAGGAACCTCTTCTACTATTTTGTAGAATCTGAGGTTGATCCTGTATCAAAACCTGTAGTCCTATGGTTAAATGGAGGTATTGTTTAACAACTTTCTCATATTTTTTCATCCTTTCATTTGTCTATCAATTTCATATAGTTTTTTTTTTTTTTTTTTTTTTTTTTTTCTTTTTTAGTGTTTGATTATCGATAAAAATTGGTTTATAAAACAATGTAAGAAGACAATAACTTTGTTATTATTGTTGCTCTTTGTTATTAAGATGTTATCCAGGAGATGGGGGATTGGTAGCAAAAATTTGGGTCAATGTCTTTTCTATTGAAATGACAATGGAAGCATCAGCATGAAATTAGTTTGCTGTTTTTGAAATTAGTATATTAATTTAATTTTGTAAACAAACACCTCTGATCATGTTTTTTTTTTTTGGATTTCAAAGGACCTGGTTGTTCTTCTATTGGTCAAGGAGCATTTACTGAGCACGGTCCTTTCCAGCCCACCAGAAAGGGTGGTCTAGTAAAAAATCGGTACAGCTGGAACCGAGGTAACCCCAACCCAATTTCTATTGTATGTGCGTTCAATTTTGCTTATAATAGAAATTAAATTTCTACCTTGTTGCGCGCAGTGGCCAATATGCTGTATTTGGAATCCCCTGTGGGTGTTGGCTTTTCTTTTTCCGCCAACATCTCTGATTATTTCCTGGTGACCGATGAGAGGACAGGTTGTTATAACAAAAATCAATCAATATTTTACTTTAATTTTGAATTTAGATTTCATTTCAATTTCATCTGATACGTGATACCTAACTCTAACTGTGTTTTGCAGCAATGGATGCCCTTGTTTTCCTCCAAGGTTGGTTCACCAGGTTTCCAAAGTACCAGAATAGTGATGTTTTCATTACTGGAGAAAGCTATGCAGGTAGGGTTTTTTTTTTTTTTTTTTTTTTTTGCTATGCAGTTAGTTTATTTGTTAATTATTTAATTTTGAAATTTTCCATTTATTAATTCAATTTATTTTTATTAATGCAACTTATACTTTTTTCAGGGCATTGGGCTCCCCAGATCGCAGAGCTCGTTCTCCAGACTAAACCAAGCTTCAATTTGAAGGGGATTGCTGTAAGTATAGTATTTGATGATTAATTTTAATTAATTAATTAATTAATACTCTCTCCTTTCTCTTCTATAGGCAAATTTAATGAATTTGACACATATTTAGGAAATTAGTTAAAGTTAACTATTTCTTTTGATTTAATAAAAAGCATACATGCATTTACAAAAACAATCTTTCATGTATCATAAAGAAGCATGTGTGTGCACCTCCTTTTATTGTTCGCACATATTAAGAAAATACGTTAAAGATAGTAACATGGATTATAATGTGAATCAATGGTTTTTGAATCCTAGAGTGTGTCTAGGAGGTTCAGTTTGGTAATGGATATAAGGTGCTAATCCTAGTTCTTATCTCTGGTATGTGACCAAGTATACGTTGCATTGAATGCTGTTCTAGGATTCTGTTAGCTGGTGCATCAGAGTTTAGTGTAGTTTCATAACTGCTTTGGTTTGATTTAAGACATCTAAAGTGGTTTAAATAGAGTCCTGTGGTGCTGTTCAGTGTGTTGTTTCTGCACAGGTTGTATGCTTCTTTTATGACAGTTAGTGACATCTCATTTGTTGTCTGTGGAGCATTTGATTCGGGGATTTGTGGTTGTGATCTGTGCATATCTTGGTTGTATCCCAAATTCCTTGTTCTGTTGTGTCGGATTGAAGTCTATGCTCTTTTGCATTTCCCTTGTTTTCAAGCGTGCTTGTCTGTTTTGTCTGCTTAATTATTGTTTGCCAATTTTTTATTTTGATGTTTTATTGCTTACAATAGGGAATGAAGGGAGTAATTATATAATAAGTAAACCTGTGTATGTTCTCACATTTGCAGATGGGCAATCCTCTTCTAGAGTTTACCACAGATTACAATTCCAGGGCCGAATTTTTATGGTCCCATGGGTTGATATCTGTGGAAACATATGGCATGTTGCAGACCGTCTGCAACTATGCCCAAATTATGAGGGAAACTATAAATGGGACACTCAGTCCCGTCTGTAAGGACGTGTTTCGTCAGTTTACCCAAGAGGTAAGTCGATATGTATATAAATATACTTTTTTAAAAAGTGCCTCCTTATTAACTAAATAGATCAAAGATTGACCAACTTCAGTGGACAGGTTAGTCGTTTTGTGAATGCATTCAATATTATTGAAGATGTTTGCCTCCCATCCGAGTTTCAATTGGTTAATGAGACTCCAATGGTATGTACTCATCCACCCTCTTTCGATCTGGTTTTTCTTTTATTTTTCTGTTAATTTTCTCATGTTTTCTTTCATCTCATCTCTAGTGTAGTGATTGAACACTGAATTAGTTAGCCTCTAGCTATGTTTTAGGGAGTTTTTGGTTATTAGTTACTAGGGAGTATGAGTTAGTTAAAAGGATATTGCTGGATTATAGCAACAATTATGTTATTAATTTGGCAAAAGATATCCCTGAACAAGTCTGTTATTGATATCACTAAATTATAGGAGAAGTTGTTAGTAGTGAAATATATAAGTGAGGGTAGGGTCTGTTATTTTCTTATCCACGTTTATTGTTATCTTTGTGTGAGGAGAATATTTTCTCTGGATTAGGAGCTTAGCTCTGGTAGGAGTTCATAGAACTCTGGTTATTTTCTGTTTTACTTCCATTATATTCATCTATATTTCAATAATAATTCTTTTTCATTGTGTCTAAAAATCGTGGTTCTATCATGTAGGATGATGGAGAGAAGAGAGATGTATGTCTGGAGGGTGAAACCTCCTCATACATGAATCGTGGAGAAGTGCGCGATGCAATTCATGCAAAGCTGGTTGGGATCACCAAGTGGACGACATGTAGTAAGTAAGTGATTTATGTATTGTTTTTGAAAATAATTTTCAATAATAAGAATATATTATCAAATAGTAGCTTTTTATTTTATTCTCTTAAAAACCATTTTCTTTTGTTACAGTGTCCTCCTCTATAATTGGAGGAATTTAGAAGATCCGACAATATCTCTACTCGGCAGACTTGTTAAGTCCGGAGTAAGAATCATGGTTTATAGGTTAGTTAGTTTTTTTTTTTTTATTTTTAATTCCTCCAACTTCATAGTAATTACTTTGTCATTATAAGTAAAACTATTTTTGTATGCAGTGGAGACCAAGATTCGCTCATTCCAGTAATAGGGACACATTCTCTATTACGAGGATTGGCCAAGGATGTCGGTTTGGACACTGAGCGCTACAGACCCTGGTTTGATGGACCACAGGTAAATTACCTTTAGGTTTTTTACTTACCTGACTATATCTTCATTCATACCTTTAAAACTTTTTTTTTTTTATTTTTAATATTTGACTGTTTAGGTTGCTGGATGGACCCAAACTTATGGGGACAACCTCACCTTTGCAACCATCAGAGGAGCAGGTCATGCAGCCCCAACTTCTCAACCAAGGAGGTCCCTCCGGCTCTTTAAGAGTTTTATCGAAGGAAAACCTCTCCCAGAAAATGTAACTGTACCATTTTAGTTTAAATGTAACTAATATATCTTCTAATTTTCTAATTGAGCTCAAATATCATTGATACGAGCATTCCTATTTTGTTTGTTTGATAAACTCTGTTATGTTCATTTCAAACATCTCTGATCGTTTTTTTTAGAAAGGTTTTAGCAGTATCAGTGTATCACCCATCACCCATGCTTGTATCATCTTTATAAAAATAAAAATAAAAATAAAAATTGACTCATTTCAAATTGAGTTATAATTATCTAAACCAAGCACAAGATGTGCAAGGGATGGACGAAAGATTTACAAGGTTGCAAAGATACAATGCCTAAATATAAAACTCGAAAAACTACATACAGAGGGCTATGCTGCTAAAACAAAACTGATGAAAAAAAACCAATACAAAGAAAGTCTATATTCCACAGCAACAATAAAAGAAATCTTAGTCCACCTGTTTGCTTCATTCCTATTGCATACCACTTCAATACTCATATATTTCAATGTCAATCACTTCCAAAGATACTAAATATCATAAACAGATTACAATACAAGAGGATAAGTTGGAGTCTGTTCCCGATGTCCTGAGATCTCAATCCACGCCACTAACGGACAAAAGATATTCGAAGAAAATGAAAATACCGTTATAAAAATCATTGCATTTTCTTGCTTTCCAAATAGTAGCAATGATAGAAAACCAAATAACTTCAAGTTTGTCACAAGCTCCTTTGCTTCTTACCTTTAAAGAGGCATAAGTGCTCGACACCTCCTTCCGTCAAAGCAACTGATACCACTAACCATTTTAATGCCTCTTTCCAAACCACAATCTTTGCTGATTCCAGTTTACCATGGCCTCCAACACACAATGTCGATGAATTCAAGCCAACCCCTCCATCCTGTAAATTTTCTTGAGTAGGTAACCTATTTTGGACAAACCTCCATGCTAGTGCCGACATTTTTTGCAGTATCATTGGATTCAACACATCCTTTGCCCAAGTAAAAGTACATCCACACGCCCCATTTCCAACAAGCCTTCCCTCTCGCCAAATTAACCGCTCCTATGATCAGCCTTCTACACACATCCACCTCACATTCAGCTCCTCCTCCCAACGAAACAATCTTCTCCGCTAACTCCACCTCACGTTCAATTCACATGCCTCTAATACTAGTACTTCCGTATCTGCTATGGAAAACGTTTTATTCCACGCTAACTCAAACAACATTCCAAAGTGATAACGCAAACAATAGATGATGTTATATCTTGAAAATGGCTAATTGCGCACAAATCTTCAGTGTCAGGTATGTAATATCAAGGAAGCTGATACTCATTAGTTTTGTTTGAGATCCTTATGTACAAAGAAGCTTATCACATGCATTCAAATTAATATTAATAATAGTTAACAGTAACATGTGTAAATGTAGATTTTCATGTCAGATTAAAAATGTTTCTCACGTGCCCCTAAAATGACCAAAATACCTAGAGTGCGAAATGTGTTCGCATTCACCAGGATATAACACCATTATTATTAGCCAATAAACACCTGGCCATATTATTTTCAAAGGGGGCATTTCGGAAGCATCAGCGTTGTTGGAAAAAATCAAGCTTACTTCTTAGGTGTGGTTTAGTAATCATTTTGGTTATGCGAGGCGTGCGACGGCATCGGACCTCAAAATTTTGAGGGCCTCAGCTCAAAATTTCGAGGTCCTATAATATTACTTATATATTATTTATACCTATAAAATATCAGATGTATATTAATAGATAATTTTTTGGCCCTAAACTAATAGTTATATATTATTAATGTTCATATAATATCATATGAGTATCAATAGATTAGTTAGCTATACTCGTAAATATAGTTTTAGTCCATTTTTATCTTTGCATAAAATCTAACCTTAGATTAGGAGATTCTTTTTGGACGTTATATACAAAGATAATTATTTTGTATTTCTTATCTCATTTGATTTAATGCAATTGGTTTAATATTGATAATCTATATGTTTACAAAAATAAAAATGATTTTTTTATATTATACGCGATTTAAATCGACAGTTTTTTTTTAAAAAAAATTAAATTTTTTATATTAAGGGGCCACTTTTATATTTTGCACAGAGCCTCCTAAAACCCGGAGACGCCCCTGGTAAGAGATTGAGTATCCCTTGTACTTCCTTATAATATATTTCGCTTATAAAAAAAAAATCCATTCCAAAGTCTTTTTAATCCACTCATTAACCATTTTTATCAATGACCAAAAACAGGAATTTTTTTTTTCCTACCCCTGCATTTAACTCTTTACCCCTACGCTTATAAAAATAAACTCTTTACCCCTACGTATTTTAAAATATTTCTATTTTACCCTTATTTTACTATACTATTTTTTATTATTTCTGACTTTTTCGGTGAATGTTGTACACCCCTTCAAACACACTGTTGCGGTAAACTTTTCTACTTTTCCGATTAGTTAAATTTACTGGAACACTTTCTAAAGGTGTTCCAGTTTATATAATTTTAAGAACTGATTAAATTTGTTTACCGGAACACTTGGAAAAAGTATTCAGGTGTATAAATAAATTCTAAAACTTTTTTTTTTTGTCAACTTTTTTCCAAAGTGTTCCGGTTTGTTAAAAGTGTTCCGGTTGTATATGTAAAAGTAACAGCAAAAATCAAAGTTTTCACATAGCAGGATTCAGCACATACTGCAACCTATCATGCAGGATTCAGCAGCAGCAACCTCAGAATTTCTTCCGCGGTCAAGAAATGGTGATGGATGGAAACTTGTTTGAAGAAACCAATATTTCCAATATTAACCATCATCACAACATGTTTGCACGAGATGAAACTCAATTTGGCCGGTTCAAATCTTTGAATTCTCCGAGAACAATCACAATCTCAATCAAAATCATTTGCAAGTGTTCCGGTAACCAAAGTAAGCAACTAAGCCTTGATTTAAAACACCTGAACACTTTTCCATGTGTTCCGATAACCAAATAAAAGTTTTAAAAAACATTTGCACACCTGAACACTTTTGAAAAGTATTCCGGTAAATTTAACAAATCGAAAAGTATAAAGTTTACCGGAACAATGTGTTTGAAGGGGTGTACAACATTCACCGAAAAAGTCAGAAATAATAAAAAAAGATAGTATAGTAAAATAAGGGTAAAATAAGAATATTTTAAAATAGGTAGGGGTAAAAGGTTAAATGTAAGGGTGGAAAAAAATATTTTCCCAAAAACAAATCAATTTCTTTTCAAACCAAATTCATTAATCCAAAAGGAATTCATAACCAAAAAATTTAAATAAAAAAAAACTTCTTTCTTCCATTTCAAACAAAACCAAATAACCAAAATATACAATGCAAACGAAACACATTTCACCTTGCACTTTTTCATTAAAACAAGTGCAAAAGAAACACATCCCTCTCAATTTTCTCATTTAAACAAAGACAATCCTCAACTAATCTCTCGTCATCCATTTCCACCCTTGATTAACCTAATCTAGGATCACCATCTAAAGGTTATAATTCATTTTATTGTTAACCCCAATAACTAACTTGTAACTTATTTTCAAAGTTAGTTACAATATTTCATCCTCTATATAAACTCAATTCTCTCATATTCACAAGGATTCAATCATTTTTCACATATACCAGGAGAAACTTCACAATCATAACATAGATATTTCACAAAAGTGTACTCAACAAATGATTACATTAGAAACACATGAATAGGATTACCAAATCCAAGAAGTAAATACAAGATTGAGCTAACTTCTAAATACACAATCTAACCAAGTCTTATACAACATATAAGAAAATCTTAACATCAGCTGAATAATGTAATCCACATATCTGAACTTCATGCTTCAACGTCGCGACACTTCGATCAAGCTGTCTATCTCATCTGAAACAAAAAGTGGGGAGGGGGGGGGGGGGGGGGGGGGGGGGAGACAGTCACTTCGTCTCAGTGATTCCATTTACCTATAGAGTTAGTAATTAAGAGGAACAAACTAACATTTGATCATTTCTTACATAGCATCATATTCATTCGTCAATTACATAGCATATAAATAAGTGTATCACCCAATAATTATTCGGGTATATTTTACAGACAACTTGAGGTGAGTAGTCTCAAGAGGTCTAGCTAGCCGGCTAAATTCCCTATAAAGGGCTAGAGCGTGAACATACTCATCTTATCGTCATGTGAAATTCCCTTTCGAAATTCCAACCAACCGCCAAACTACTATCTGTAGCAGTTTGTCTGGTGCCTGATGAACCATGACTTCTATTCATAAATGTGGTCCAAAGCCCACTAATAATTTCATACTGAAAAATGGCACAACTGTTACACAACCTACTTGCACAACCGCTCTATCTTCTCTCTTCATCCATCTCTTACACTTTTTTCTTTCTTTTTTTCTCTCTTTTCTTTGATTCTCAAAAAATAATTGATGATTTCTATTCTATAGCCCAAAGGAGGAACAAACCACTACCAATAGAAAACTAAAGCATGCATTAATCGTTAGTTGGTTCAGTGGTGATTGACGCTAAACTTGATAGGGAGGACCGCGATTCGATCCCCTGCAACTGCGATCGGGAGGGAGCTGAAACCACTTGATGTCAGAACTGACCCCCGGACCAGATTCAACTGGTGGTGAATGCAAAAAAAAAAAAAAAAAACCTAAAGCATGCATTGTAACTGTTTAAAAAAAAAACATGCATTGTAACCAGAATATATTACAAGTGTCAAGAGCCATCATTATACGATAAATAACGAAAAGAACTTCTAGAAAATATTTTTCTAAGTCCACAAATCCTAACTCAACCGGTAGAAATGTCGAAATTGATATTATCGGACGTTGGGACCGGGGTTCGAACCCCCGGTAACTCCACTTTGTGTGTGTGAGTTTTCAATGACTCTGTCATTTCGTCTATAAAAAATAAAAAATTTCAATATATATTTTTAAAACAGTATTCGATTTTATATAATATTGCAAAACAATTAAAGAATTCATCAAAACTAAAAATTAAAAAAAATCCAAGGCAATGAACATTACTAATATCTGATTTTATTTATGGATTTGTCGAGCCCTTAGGTGTTGCATCTTCTGTTTTTGCTGAGCTTTGTGGTGCTATGAGAGCCATTGAAATTGCTTATCAGAAGAATTGAAGATCTCTTTGGTTAGAATCAGATTCAACCATAGTAGTTTCAACTTTAAATAATCCTTCTAAACCAGTTACTTGGGCTTTAAGGAATAGATGGAAAAATGTTTTGTTCATGATTAGTCAAATGAATTGCATTGTTACTCATATCTTTAGAGAAAGAAATCAGGTGGCTGACCTTATGGCTAATCATGGTTTGTCCTTAGCTTCCATTGTGTTTTGGAATGATACTCCTTTGTTTATTAGTGACTGTTTTGATAAGAACAAACTAGGAATGCCTAGTTTTAGAATTTGTCGTGCTTAATGGAGTTTGGTTTGGCCCCCTCCTTTTGTACTTGTTTTATTATCTCTCTTTATATATTATATTTTGGTGTGGATAGCTCTTAGCTTCCACCTTTTGGTAAAAAAAAAAATTCACTATTTCTTTATCAAACAAATTCATAATAGTTTGGACAGTCCTTAAGTTTCCAAAAAATACAAAAATAATAATGAATAAAAATAAGGTAAATTCTTTGGTACCGAAACTAATATTATTGGATACCACTATTTCATACGCAAAATTCTTTAAAATGTGAATTATGTAAATATAAGTTAGTATCAAAATATGATATTTATATAAAAAAAAATGGTATCAAAGTGTTCACAAAAAAATAATTTAAACAAAGAAATCAAAAACAAAAAGAAAGAGCTTAGTTGAAACAAAAAAATACATGAGCATTTAGAAGGAAAAAAAATTAATAAAGTGCATAGCACATGTTCTTTACAACTTTTTTTTTTCTTCCTTATTTAGTGAGATTTGGTTTTAATTACTATTCTATTAATTTAATATATTAATAATGAGTTGTAATTATTGAATTGGTTGTGCCTAATCATTAATGCTTAGGTGACGACTCACCTAAGAATTTCTCCCTATGTCAAAGGTCAGATATAGCTGTTTGAAACCTCAGTAAAAAGAATCATGACAGTTGGATGTGATTTTGCAAAACGGTGTGCAGGAACATTCTTGAACCATTCTTGAATCATTCTTAAACTTATGGAAGCTCAACGAAATCTTTGCCACCGGAGTTGTTCTTGGAACATATATGGCCATCATGACTGCAGTTTTTTACTATCTCATTCATGAAACCAATTTCTTCTCAGTAAGTAGTACATGCCAACCTAACACCAAGGGAAAAAAATTAGCATAATAGAATGAAAATGACAAATATGTTTTCTTTTCAGGATATTTTCGGCGTCCACTCAATTGCAGACAGCGAGGAAAAACTTAACTCAGCCCTCTACCTCCAAGTGAGTATCATTAGTCAGGCACTTATCTTTGTGACCAGGTCAAGGAGTTGGTCATTCGTGGAGCGCCCCGGTGTGATGCTTCTTGGAGCCTTCATTGCTGCACAATTGGTTGGTTAAAAAACATTGAATCTTGCAGGCTTAGAGAGCTCCTCCACACACTCAAGGGACACATTGAATCAGTTGTCAAGTTCAAGGGTCTTGAAATTGAAACCATCCAACAACAATACAGTCTTAAGAAAAGAGCCATTTCATATTTGTAAATACACTTAGGCTGCTCATGAAGGAGTGGGAGCTTTAAATCAATTTGTCCTCTTCTTTTTATATGTCCTACATTCTTTTCTTCTTTGAAATTGGAGTGAAAATATGAGAGATGGTTCGTGGAACTTTATATTCCAAATCCCATTTTTACCAAGGATATATCACATTGACAATACACATAGGAGTAATTCAGATTTGTAATAATATAGATGATACACATGGCTTTTGCAGAAGCAACAGGAAATAAAGTAAACAAAATTTAAAAGGATTTCTAATACTATATTTTTAAGCTTAATAAAGGTTAGGGTAGGGTAGGGATGGAATTTATATGTAGTTTTTTATGTCCTATTTGTACAGTTCTTTTATCACAATTCAATACATCGATCGATCCATGTTCTTATATTTCTATATCATCAGGATCAATCTGTTATATATAGTGCTGATCTTGCCCAAAATTTTAGATTCCTAATGTCTCTTTCAAGTTCTTATGTACAAACTGACATGTTCATCCCTCAAGTCTTTCCTAGGAACAAACTACTTGCATTATTTCCCCCACAAGACTATAAATCCAGCTAATGTTTACTTCAATTTTCCTCTGTTACAAAACATAAAAGCTCAAACTATGACTGTGATATGGCATGACAAGGGTGAAATGGCATTTGAATAAAAATATACATGTTCCTTTCAAAAATAAAAACATGTTGAATGGAGCCTTAATTTAAGGAACCTGTGGAAAAATATCATCTATACTCTACAATGATAATGTATTTGAGTATTGACATATGAATGCTAAAATTTGGGTTTAATGTTTTTCCAAGAAGTCGACTCAGATGGAATTACCTCTTCATTACAGGAAAGCACCGCATGTGCCATCAAATTACCTAGCCAACCATGGTATAACAAACCTCTTGAACCTAAACCAATACTTACAACTATGATTTCTACCAATGAAATCATTAATACAACCCAGAAGTGGGAGTGATCCAAGTGGCGTGAGTGGAGGCATTGCCCTCAGACCAGCTCTTGCACCAGTGAAAACCTAATCCCTTATTCCAGGATAAATAGTGGATGCCTTCGGCAGGAGCTCATGAAGAGCTTTTGAAGCTTCGTCAATTGAAACATTTGGTGATGAATTTATAGATTTCCATTCCCAAGTTGAACCGACATTTAGACTCCGAGAGCTCTCAACGGCTATCCATGCATCTGATAATATGGAAGGTCCATCCTCAGGATAACACCTGGAAGACAAGGCAAGATAAATCTCAAATCGGATGACCTTGGTGGAATCTCTAGCACATTGTATTCAATGAAGGTCCCTTCCCATAAAACAATACTCTTGAAGTAAAACGGCTCAATAGTTATTACATGAGACACCAATATGCAAAATGATAGGCCCATACTTAAGCAACTATACAATAAAAGATGAACAAGTGGACTAGGGGGGAAAATATGCCAGCTGAAAATGGCCTAAAAGTATGAGGAGAAATAACAATGTGAGACAAGTGCAGTAAAGAGGGGGAGAGAGGGAGAAATAACAGATTGGGGGAAAGTGGCAGATAATCAAAACAATACATTAAACCACATAAAGAGCCTTCATTGGCAATTTAGATACGAGAGCCTTCATTTTGCCAATTTAGATACTTGAAAAGTATTCTCACTAATAATATGCTTATTGAAACTGGAATAGAAAGGGAATTTCTTTTTATTGACTGAATGTACAAATCTCAGGATATATTCGACAAACCAGGAATCTCCCCTTAATATCACTAAGGGGAGATTGAAACAGAATATAATTTGCTATATCATGAGGTGGAGGAAGTCTGGTTCGATTGCATGGGTTGTGAGACACTGTTTTGTGAGTGAAGACAGGAATCATATAGGTTCCGTAGTGCTTGTTTTAGCTCCACCTGCTGGACATGGCTTGATACTGGTCAAAGAGCATTCCTTTGTTTAAGGCACACTGTCTTTTTTGTAGCTCCAAGATTGTAGCTCTATACCGGTTAATAGGAAAGAGACTAGGAATTTCTTTATTGATTGAAAATACAGATCCCTGGATATTCATGAGACCAGGACTCTCCCAAATTTTAATCTCATTTTGTACTCTCCATTAGAACCCCTATTATTCATACATTTCTCTTAACTAACCAACTACAAAAGGTTTACTCATGCAAAAATTGTATTGGAGCATCAATTCAATAGCACACACAATGGCCAAGAACTCTGCAGCATTCGAACCTCTGATCCCTACAGGCGCTGAAAATTTTTCTAGAGTTAAGCCTTCATCACTGCAAAGAATGCCACCAATACGAGCAGTGTCTGACTCTGGGACAAACCTAATGCAAGCGGTGTATGTGCTTCATAGATATTTAACATCACTAAATCAAATCAAGTGTTGCATTATGTTATCTACCCAAACCCTTACTGGTTTACTATTTAAGAATTTGAAAATAATTTGAATCATACCAGAGTAACAGGTCTGCTCATGAGGGTGCTAGACTCGACCACACTCTACTAGCAATTAGCAAACTGGTCCGGCTCTGTCAGGTTCCAAAATGCATGAGAAGGAGCCAACACAATACTGGTCCGGACCAGTTTCTAGTCTTTTGCTTTAATTTAATACAAAACATACAATTGACATACAATAACATTCAATAATTTGTCCTCAACAGCTTTTTAAAAACATTAATCTGGACTTATAAAAGAGATAAAAATAGACACCGGAATACCAAATCACAATGTCAGCTTGCATATCATATTTTCAACTATCTGCTACACCAAATCAACAGATATATAGCAACAAATATATAGATAAATCAACAATCTTTGCTAGAGAGAGCAAAATATCAAGAAAGTATCAATCTATTTCAAAGAAGAAATTAGGTAGCAATATGAAAATATTAAGAAATCAAGGAGAGAAAATTGGATTCATTCTCTTTCTCTTGACTTATTGGTTTCTTGATCTAAATCAGTTCTTGCAGCGGCTTTTTTCAGAAAGTAATTGCAAAATATAAATCTCACTCTTCATATTTCTAAATTGTTATTCAACATTGGAAACCATCATCAAGTTATTAGAAAAAAGGGCAATTTTTTCAATTAAATCAGTTAATGTTGGCACTTCATTCTATGAAAATTCAAGTGGACAAAATCAAAAATCAATTAAACGAGATTTAGTTTCTTTGTACATCATCCTGTGAAAATTCAAGTGGACCAACGATTAAAGCCACAACTTAAGCTTACTAAGGAAAAACAGAATTGAACCAACAAATACTAAACCAGGAACTTGTTCTCAAAAGGAAAACATATTAAAATTGCATGATGGAAAGCAAATAAATTTTACAAAAATTAGCTTATAAGGCTAATGTCATGAACCAATTAACATCACAAAAATGAGCTTATAAGGCAAAACACAAACAAACATATCTTCCGGCACCTTCATCTTCATGCTTCTCTACTTTCCTTATCTACCTCAGATGACTCTAGCAGGCTCTTATAAATCAAATCAACTTGCTCTTTAAGTAACAACGAGCGTTGGAGACGCAGTTGATCCTCTTGAACTTTCAACTCCAAACATCTTTTATCCAACTCCGCCCTCTTCAATAAATTCATATGCATATTATCATCTCCATGTTCTCCTTCATCGGCTCCAATTTCCCTGTCTACTGCTCCATTTTCTACTCCCCATAACTCATTAGAAAGTTCAAATAGTTTCTCCTTATGAGTATCAATGAAAATGAGAGAACCTTGCTCTTTCATTGTCAGATTTTCCTGATATTTCTTCTTAAGTTTATGAATCTTATCACTAAGTTGCCTTTTTCTAATAGTTTTGTTGCTAAAAGAATACTTATGGGTGCTGTAAACCTTGCTTAATATTTTGGCCGGATCAATGCCTCTTTTAGATTTTATTTGTAAGAGGCCATTGAGAAGAATTATTTCATCATTGCGAGAGAAGATTCTCTTAGGTTTCACGGTTTGTTTCTTGTTTTTTGCCATTGAAAAGAGAGAAAGGGTTTTGATTTTGAGTGGGAAGGAGAAGAGTGAGGGAGCGATGAGAACCTTCTGCTTGTTATGTTAAAAGTAATGAATGAAAAATGAAAGAGTTGCTCGCCAAAATTAATTCACTTTCCTTTCCCTATGCAATTGCACTTTAATATGAGATTCTTATGAGTAAATACAGTAGAATAGAATTAGAAGAGACTTATATATATATATATATATATAAAAAAAATAAAAAAAAAAAAAGAATTAGAAGAGACTCAAAGACCAAACAACTGCCTATTATTATCATTATTAGGTACTTTTTTTTGGACCTGATTAATCACGTTATTTTTGGACCTGATTAGTTATTTGAATTTGAATGCACAATATTTCCATATCTCTTTTTTCTTTTTTGACAAAAATATTTCCATATCTCTTCTTCAAGTTAGTGTAGGAGTATGTTTACTTATTTAAATCGTTTACTTGTTCAATTAAATGCTAAATTTAATCGTGTACTTATTTAAAAAATATTAAAACAAATTGAAAAAGAAAAAAAATTGATGTCTTGCACAAAAATAAATAAATTGAGTTTTTACAAATCATATGAAATAATAATTATTTAAATATAAAAATTAGAATCTGAAATATTTTCTTTGCAGTATCTGAAGAAATTGAATCAGAAGAGATTGATGTGAAAGAGCAGAGAACCGCCGATTCTTATGATTATTACGTACTTTTTTTTTATTTATTGTTGAGCAGTATTACTCACTCTGTAACACAATATAAGTCGTTTTAACAGTAGTACACAAATTAAGAAATACAATTAACGTTGTATGGAAATGAGAAATTTTACAAAATTGTCCTTAATTAATTATATGGAAAAGATAAATTGCATAATTAAAAGAATATAGAGTAATAAATAGTTAAGGTATAATAGAAAAATATATATAAAACGACTTATAATTTAGTACAATTTTTTTTTTCTTCAAAGGTAAACATTTTGGTACACATATTACGTGAATGTGTAACAGTACACTGCTAGATAGTTAACAAATGACAACAATTTAAAGCAGATTTTGTTTCTTTATGAAGTTTTCTATATTAATTATTAAATACTACTACTTTTTTTTTTACAAATTAAACACTTTTTTTAATATTTGTAAATGTATCTTTGATTTTTTTTCCTTAAAAAAATATAATCTTCAATCATGTTCCACAATAAACCAAACCTACATCAAATCTTCCATCTGATAATATTAACATTTGTTTTAACAAGATTCAAATATTTTAATATTATTATAATATCCTATAAAATAATATAACAAAACAAATGATATATTCTTTAAAAAAAAAAACAACGTATGATTTTAACAACTTTTTTTTTTTGGACAAACCAAAATGAGATATATATATCTATTATTTATATGTTTAGGAGTTTTTTCTCATAGAAACTTTTTTATGTGGCATTCTCTTGCTTAGCCAACTTTGTTTTCATCCCACATGGCATCTTCTCAAGCATCAGTTGCATATGTGTCATTTGTTTACAACTTTTTGAGTTTTATGTTCACAATTTTGGTAGTTTTTGATCTTCTTATCACATTTAAAACTCCTTAAAACTCCTATTTAAGTTTTTTTTTAATTCTCTTTGTTTATAGGTTTCCTATGTGTCAACCTATTAGAGACTACTCATATACAACCAACTCATAGTATTAATTTTGCTCAATTATAAATATAGAAATTGCTCAATCAGGTTTTATGAACAAATGTCTATATATATTAATATTTTGATACAATTGAAATTTTACATATGGAAACTTTTGATTATTGACCAACTCATTTTTGGAATATATATTGATTAAATTAAATCAATGCTGAAATGTATGGAAATTTCAAAAATTAAGGAACAAAAATCTACTATAGTTTCTATATATACGGGTCAACATGTAAGAGTGAGGGTCATTGAGTGTCTCAGCGCCCCTTCTCTATTTTCTCTTCTCACCTTCACTACTCTTCTTTTTTTTTTTTTGACAGAATCACTACTTTTTTTTTCTATCTATTGCTATTGTTGGTTTTTTTTTTTAAAAATAAAAAATCTATTGCTATTGTTGGTTATTTCTTATTTATTTGTTCAATATAATTTTTGTTGCTCTCAAGTGGAATGAAATCTAAATTTTATTTGTTTTTCTTTGCAGGTATTTTGTTTACTTGTGTTAGGCTACAATAAGAGGATTCAACATAAAAAAGAGAAATCATTTTCTTCTCTAAAGTCAATAATATTTTGTAAACTTCTTTTTTTTTTTTGGTAGAAATTTTAAACTTTTTTTAAGAAGCCAAAATATTATTCATCTATCTTTGTAACTTTTATTTACTATTTGGATTCTTGCAGAGACTGATGAAGATGACTACGAGGGATAAATAACATGTGGATTGGGAACAGATGAGTGGATAAAATATTCAAGTTTAATTATACAATCAGAAAATTGTACTAATTTTGAGTTATAATTCTTTATTTGCAGGTCCATATACGGAAGAACAACATTGTTTGTTATTCAAATTAGGATTAAGTATTATCAATTGATGTTAGAGTTTTAAGTATTTATTTATATTTTTTATATTTTATTGTCATTTTTTTTAATCATATGTTTACTTATTAAAAAAGAATTGTTGTTCATATTATTTTTTATTGGATTTAAATCATGCTTATAAATGTTTTTTTACTATTATTTATAAATAAATGTTGTACTCTATGTTTTTACTCATTATTTTTTTATTTGTCTAATTTTTCATGTGATATTTAACAAATACACCGATAAAATAATAGAAACTCCCCGAATGACTATACTATAGAATGAATTGGAAAAATGTGGAATTGAGAAATTGATATGCTTAAAAAAAATTATTCTTAAACTTCATACTTATCAAGTAGAGAAAAATGTGTCATTGTCTGAAATATAAAAGGAATGAAGTAATTGACTTCATAGATTATTTTTCTATTTCATTTTATTATTCTATTAATTATGGTTTACCTTAACGTGGTTTTTCTAATAAAAAAAAATACATAGTGATTTGTACCAAACAAAATATTAAAATACGGGGGTATTGATAAAAAAAAATAACCTACATGGAGGTATTAAGCAAAAAATAACTTACACGGGGTGAGACATACATTTGTAGATTTTATTATATAAAAAATACGATATCAATTGAAAGCAGGGAAAGTAACAATGATTTTATATATAAAAAAAAAGAATTAAAAGCAATAATATCATGTATTACTTTATTTTTATTATCCATATATCACTGTAAAATAAACAAATAAAAATAAAAACAAATAGATACATTTTTTAAAATTTGCACATTAACAAATGAGATATGCTTAAAAAAATTATATAAATTTTTTTTGTGTCAAGCAAATGACAAATAATTTTACTGTTCATTACTTTTAAATAAATAATATTAAAATTAAAATCGCCCCATTTTGCTTCTCAAATGTGAAATTTTTTCACACGGGGACATGAGATAAAATATTCCTGAAGAAAACAAATGTCTAAAGGAGAGAGATGACGATTAAGAACAAATATATTAACCGTTAGATTAGTTTTTGCATAATGACCTTTTTTTTATGAAAATAAAAGAACAAATATATGAACATGTGAGTTGGGAACGGGGAGTGGAGTATCACTCTCCATTATGTCATTTCTCCTTAAAATCTCTAAAATTTGGATCTTTTATCATATTTAAATAAACTATTACATTAAATATAAAATTAATTTTACAAATAATTAAAAAAAATCACAATATTAAAATTTTAATAATCCATATTTTTCATGTGTGAAAAAAAATGATCTATATTTTTCATAGAACATTAACCCGGGCGATAGCACGGGTAAGTTATCTATTATTTATATGTTTAGGAGTTTTTTCTCATAGAAACTTTTCTATGTGGCATTCTCTTGCTTAGCCAACTTTGTTTTCATCCCACATGGCATCTTCTCAAGCATCAGTTGCATATGTGTCATTTGTTTACAACTTTTTGAGTTTTATGTTCACAATTTTGGTAGTTTTTGATCTTCTTATCACATTTAAAACTCCTTAAAACTCCTATTTAAGTTTTTTTTTAATTCTCTTTGTTTATAGGTTTCCTATGTGTCAACCTATTAGAGACTACTCATATACAACCAACTCATAGTATTAATTTTGCTCAATTATAAATATAGAAATTGCTCAATCAGGTTTTATGAACAAATGTCTATATATTAATATTTTGATACAATTGAAATTTTACATATGGAAACTTTTGATTATTGACCAACTCATTTTTGGAATATATATTGATTAAATTAAATCAATGCTGAAATGTATGGAAATTTCAAAAATTAAGGAACAAAAATCTACTATAGTTTCTATATATACGGGTCAACATGTAAGAGTGAGGGTCATTGAGTGTCTCAGCGCCCCTTCTCTATTTTCTCTTCTCACCTTCACTACTCTTCTTTTTTTTTTTTTTTGACAGAATCACTACTTTTTTTTTCTATCTATTGCTATTGTTGGTTTTTTTTAAAAAAAATAAAAAATCTATTGCTATTGTTGGTTATTTCTTATTTATTTGTTCAATATAATTTTTGTTGCTCTCAAGTGGAATGAAATCTAAATTTTATTTGTTTTTCTTTGCAGGTATTTTGTTTACTTGTGTTAGGCTACAATAAGAGGATTCAACATAAAAAAGAGAAATCATTTTCTTCTCTAAAGTCAATAATATTTTGTAAACTTCTTTTTTTTTTGGTAGAAATTTTAAACTTTTTTTAAGAAGCCAAAATATTATTCATCTATCTTTGTAACTTTTATTTACTATTTGGATTCTTGCAGAGACTGATGAAGATGACTACGAGGGATAAATAACATGTGGATTGGGAACAGATGAGTGGATAAAATATTCAAGTTTAATTATACAATCAGAAAATTGTACTAATTTTGAGTTATAATTCTTTATTTGCAGGTCCATATACGGAAGAACAACATTGTTTGTTATTCAAATTAGGATTAAGTATTATCAATTGATGTTAAAGTTTTAAGTATTTATTTATATTTTTTATATTTTATTGTCATTTTTTTTTAATCATATGTTTACTTATTAAAAAAGAATTGTTGTTCATATTATTTTTTATTGGATTTAAATCATGCTTATAAATGTTTTTTTACTATTATTTATAAATAAATGTTGTACTCTATGTTTTTACTCATTATTTTTTTATTTGTCTAATTTTTCATGTGATATTTAACAAATACACCGATAAAATAATAGAAACTCCCCGAATGACTATACTATAGAATGAATTGGAAAAATGTGGAATTGAGAAATTGATATGCTTAAAAAAAATTATTCTTAAACTTCATACTTATCAAGTAGAGAAAAATGTGTCATTGTCTGAAATATAAAAGGAATGAAGTAATTGACTTCATAGATTATTTTTCTATTTCATTTTATTATTCTATTAATTATGGTTTACCTTAACGTGGTTTTTCTAATAAAAAAAAATACATAGTGATTTGTACCAAACAAAATATTAAAATACGGGGGTATTGATAAAAAAAATAACCTACATGGAGGTATTAAGCAAAAAATAACTTACACGGGGTGAGACATACATTTGTAGATTTTATTATATAAAAAATACGATATCAATTGAAAGCAGGGAAAGTAACAATGATTTTATATATAAAAAAAAAGAATTAAAAGCAATAATATCATGTATTACTTTATTTTTATTATCCATATATCACTGTAAAATAAACAAATAAAAATAAAAACAAATAGATACATTTTTTAAAATTTGCACATTAACAAATGAGATATGCTTAAAAAAATTATATAAATTTTTTTTGTGTCAAGCAAATGACAAATAATTTTACTGTTCATTACTTTTAAATAAATAATATTAAAATTAAAATCGCCCCATTTTGCTTCTCAAATGTGAAATTTTTTCACACGGGGACATGAGATAAAATATTCCTGAAGAAAACAAATGTCTAAAGGAGAGAGATGACGATTAAGAACAAATATATTAACCGTTAGATTAGTTTTTGCATAATGACCTTTTTTTTATGAAAATAAAAGAACAAATATATGAACATGTGAGTTGGGAACGGGGAGTGGAGTATCACTCTCCATTATGTCATTTCTCCTTAAAATCTCTAAAATTTGGATCTTTTATCATATTTAAATAAACTATTACATTAAATATAAAATTAATTTTACAAATAATTAAAAAAAATCACAATATTAAAATTTTAATAATCCATATTTTTCATGTGTGAAAAAAAATGATCTATATTTTTCATAGAACATTAACCCGGGCGATAGCACGGGTAAGTTATACTAGTATATATATATATATATATATATATATAGGGAATGTATCATGTGAGAACTGATAATTATTGTGAGAAACGAGAACTATTAATAATAACCATTAGATTTAATTGACGCATCAGATTAAAATCTCCCTACTCACTTAAAATCTTATGTGATTATATTTGTGCAGATTAGAAAATCTTCATATATAAACTTTCCTAATTTATACAATTGATTATTTTACTAAAAATTATTTAAAAATTAAATTAAATAAAGAAATGATTAGAGGCATTACTGTTATTATATTGTTGAAGCTTTTGTTTTTGTTTTTCTGGAAAAGAAAATTAAATTGATACAGGCATACACATGCCTGAAGATACAAAAGAAGTCACAAAACCTATTGTCACACAAACACAGCTAATGATAAATGAACTAGAAGTATATAATAACCATAATGCTTTTGGTTTAAAGAAAAAAAAATTTAGTGTTATATTAGTATTAAAAATTGAAGAGAGAGGTAAAAATTTATTCTTGTAAATTTTGGAAGGAATTGCAATAAATTAGGAAAGATTATATGTAGGTAGATTTTTTCAATCTTCAGAAATATAATCACATGAGATTTTAAGTGAATGAGAAGATTTTAATCTGACGCGTCTATTAAATCCGATGATTATTATTAATAGTTCTCATTTCTCACATAATTATCAGTTCTCACCTGATGCACTCGCTATATATATATATATATATATATATATATATATATATATATATATATATATATATATATATATATATAAGTAAAACCAATCATCCTCCCAGCACAAGACGTGTCAGAAAAGACTAAGTAAGGTTACAAAGAGTCAAGATACATGAACCAAAAGAAACTAAACAAGGCCCAAACAAAGCATAGGACTATGATTTTAACAACTTTTTTATTATTATTGGATGCAACTATGGTTTAATATTTCAATATTATTCCGTCAAAAAAAATTCAATATTATTACCTTTCATTTTTTTTAATATTATTAGTTTGTAAGTTTTTAATATTTATTTAAAGTTTAACCATTAATATATATAATTATTAAAATAAATTTATTTTGTTTTGATAAAGAATTATAATTTTTAATATGTGTATATATTTTATTGTTATAGCTTATTTTTGAAAAAAAAAAAAATCGCTTTTAATTATTTTGTATCCGTTAGTTACATATTTTTAAAATAATCAGAAGTTAATTAAAACAATAGAATAGGATTAGAAGAGACTGAAGTGAAAGAGCAAACAACCGCATGTTCAATATTAGGTATTTTTTTTGGACCTGATTAATCACGTTATTTTTGGACCTGATTACTTATTTGAATTTGAATACACAATATTTCCATATCTCTTTTTTCTTTTTTGACAAAAATATTTCCATATCTCTTCTTCAAGTTAGTGTAGGAGTATGTTTACTTATTTAAATCGTTTACTTAATTAAAACAATATATAAATCGTTTACTTGTTCAATTGAATGCGAAATTTAATCGTGTACTTATTTAAAAAATATTAAAACAAATTGAAAAAGAAAAAATTGATGTCTTGCACAAAAATAAATAAATCGAGTTTTTACAAATCATATGAAATAATAATTATTTAAATATAAAAATTAGAATCTGAAATATTTTCTTTGCAGTATCTGAAGAAATTGAATCAGAAGAGATTGAAGTGAAAGAGCAGAGAACCGCCGGTTCTTATCATTATTTTACGTACCTTTTTTTTTTTATTGTTGAGCAGTATTACTCACTCTGTAACACAATATAAGTCGTTTTAACAGTATTACACAAATTAATAAATACAATTAACGTTGTATGGAAATGAGAAATTTTACAAAATTGTCCTTAATTAATTATATGAAAAAGATAAATTGAATAATTAAAAGAATATAGAGTAATAAATAGTTAAGGTATAATAGGAAAAAAAAACATAAAGCGACTTATAATTTAGTACAATTTTTTTCTTCAAAGGTGAACACTTCGGTACACATATTACGTGGATGTGTACGGTACACTGTGTTGGATATAAATTTGGTATTTATCAATTAAATATAATTGGTGGGTCCAATATTTATTTGGAGGTGATATTGTTAAAATAAAACTTTCAAAGGGGGCGTCGAAAGCCAGCTAGGTCGAAGCCAAAAAGCGCTTCGAAAGATATGGATAATGCGTCCAATTTTGGTTCTGCCAGGAAGCTATCGAAAGCGCGAAATCGAACCGATGGAGAGCTGGGCCAAGCCCAAAGAAGGAACAACGAACGGCCCAAAAGGTCTTGGCGCGCGCTGAAAGAATGAAAGATGAAAGTGGAGAACGTGGTCGACGTGGCAAATGGAGGAGCGTCCAGATGATCGAGAAACAGTTACCACTTAGTAGTAGTATTTATAGTAGTTTTTCATTCAGAACAAGGGGTCACAAAATTTATACAAACACTCTCTCTAAAAATTCTAAGTACTCAGCGATCGAACGAACGGAATTCGAAGGAGAAATGTATGTTTTGTGAACCATCTTTATTTGTAATTGTTTTCATTCAATGCAATTTGTTTTCCAGTAATTTTTTCCAAGTCTGAATTCAGATACTTGCTTGAGAAACTGCTACTTCGAGGCGATTCGAATTAGTTTCTCTTGTATGCTTTAAAATATTTTAATTCCTAAGTGTTTGTTTCCTTAGTCAAACGAACATTCAAACAGTTTTCTCGAAGCGAATAAACACAAAATTGTCCTGAGATTTACTAGTTGATCTCGCGAGTTTAAATACTTAAACTAGCGGTTGTTTACCAAATTCCAACGTAAACAAATTGGCACGCCCAGTGGGACGGGTTTTGTGTTTGTTAAAGTTGTGTTTATTTTTATATTGTGGAATAAAAAAAAAAAACTTGTTACTTGCATACAACTCATGATAAGTTAGGTTATGGTTAAAACTACTCAGAGATCTAATCCTAGTAAAACTCCAAGTTCTAGTGCGATGAGTAGTGAAGCAAGTTCGAGTGGTGGAGTCGATCCGCCTCCACAAAGTTTGGTAACATCTGAGTTGGTGAATGTTCCAATATTCTCCAGTCCAACCATTTCGACTGTGCATGATGTTATTCCAACTTTGCCAGTACCAACTATGGCAATTCCGTCCGTGACTGCTGGTTTTGGACGTTCGAAACCACCATCAGGTCAGGGCTTTATGTATGGGCCTCCCCCCACACTTGGCTTAGGAATGCCAAGTTTCGAACCTGATAGGTATACTTCGTCAAGGGTAACTCCCACACCCTTAACAACTGCATCTGTGTTGTCTTTGAGACAGCAAATGGATGAGAGCAACCACGAAATGGTTAATCTCTTAACACAACAAATGGGTACTGTGTTTAATCCATTAATTCAGAATACCAATGAGAGTTATCAAATGTTGGCATTTCAAATGAGTCGAATTGCAGATTTTTTTGGGACACCTCCACCACCTCCTAGAGTAAATCCCATTACTCCACAAGTAATATTACCTGCAATGTCTTCGACCCCAGTGCAGCAGAGGCCAACCTATGTGGCTACTGAAACAGTTCCTAACCCAACACCTACGCCAGTTGTACAAGAGGAAACCTATTATCCTCACGAGGTTAATCAAATGCCTCAAGTAGTAAATCAAAACCCTCCTGTTATGAACCCAAATCCACAAGTGGTACATCAGAACCCCCCAGTGGTAATGGTTAGGAGGAACCAGGATCCTGACGAGGTAGTGCGAGAGGTGCAAAACAATAATTTGCTTGGCCAACACAATTTGGCTAACATGGTCGAAACGATTTTGGCCCAAAACGGCCTAAACATGGGTTGTCGAAGGCCAAACTTTGTCTCTGCTTTCACTGAATATGTGCTGCAAACCGAGTTACCAAGAGGTTGGAAAGTCCCAAAATACACTAAGTTTGCTGGGGACACTAATGAGTCAACCGTAGAACATATTGCCAGGTATCTAGCTGAGTCTGGAAATTTGGCGAATAATGAAAATTTGCGAATGAAGTATTTTCCTAATTCGCTTACCAAGAATGCATTTACTTGGTTCACAACTTTGCCTCCCAATTCGATCAATAGTTGGGCCCAATTGGAAAGGATTTTCCATGAGCAATTTTATATGGGCCAAACCAAGATAAGTCTGAAAGAGTTAGCCAGTGTAAAAAGAAAAAACCAAGAGTCAATTGATGACTATCTAAATAGGTTTCGCTTGCTGAAATCCAGGTGCTTTACTCAAGTGCCTGAACACGAGCTAGTGGAAATGGCTGCTGGTGGGTTAGATTATTCAATTCGAAAGAAATTGGATACCCAATACCTTCGAGACATGTCACAGTTGGCTGACAGAGTGAGACAAATCGAAAGGTTAAAAGCTGAAAAAGTTAGAAATTCTAAGTTTCAAAAAAAGAAAGAAATAGGTTTTGTTGATTCCTATGATAATGAAATTGATTATGAAATGAGTGATGAATACTTAGATTTCGACGATAGTGATATTAATGTGGCTGAATTAAAGCCTGGGCCTCCTTACACTTGCAAATTGTTGAGGCCGTCGAATGGAAAAAATCCTATCGAACCAAAAAATGATAAGTTTGTTACGAAGACTTATACTTTCGACATCACTAAATGTGATGAGATTTTTGATTTATTGGTGACTGACGGCCAAATTATTGTGCCAAAAGATATGAAAATACCACCAATAGAACAAAGAAAGAAAAGAGGTTATTGTAAGTTTCATAATTATTTGGGACATAAAACTTATCAATGTGTTGTTTTCAGGGATTTGGTGCAAAAAGCGCTGAATGAAGGAAGGCTGAAGTATGCTGATAAGGCTAAGCCTCCAATGAAGGTAGATTCAGATCCTTTGCCACCTGCGGACGCTACCTATGTCGAAGTCTATGACTGCAACATGGTCGAAGTGATAGATGCTACTGCTCCACTCAAGGCTGTGCCTGAAGAGGAGTATGAAAAGAGGGTACGTGAGGTGTACCCCAATGCTGAGGAAGAATTGGTGGACTTCCTAAATAGGTGCAAGCTGAAGAATACTGAAGTGATGCTTTGCCCTAGATGCAGTGCTGTGTGCGACAAAGAGGCTACTGCAGGCCTTCAAAGTGTTGTACCTTATGCTGAAAACAAGAGAAAATGGCCAAAATCTAGGCCAAATCAAAAAGCTTGGCCTTACAAAGGAGCCAACTGGGGAAAGCCTATTACCAAAGGCCTTTCGATCCAGCAAAGGCTAGGCCCCCAGAACACTTTCAAACCATCTGGGAGAGCACCTGTTAACCAATGGGTGAGTGGACAGTACGTCACTTTCAATCGAAGGATGATGGAAAATGGAAGCTCTAGCAATGTTAACGTGAACATTGTAGCTGAACCCAAGGGTTCAAAAGTGATAGCTGGGAAGGAAACAGTGACTGCTGCCACTGAAGTCAACAAATACTCTTATAGGAATAACTATAAAGGAAAAAATCCTATGACCCGCACTCAGTGGCGAAGGTTCCAGAGGAAACAAAAGTTGACAGCAAAAGAGGCTGGGGGCAAGGCTGTTGCAACCCAGAAGGTTAAAAAGGTTGAAATGGCCAAGAGGCCAGTAAAGGAGAGGCTTTCCATAATATTGGAAGAGCCAATAGCTGAAAATGCCCAAGGAGGGGCAGAAGATGAGGATGACATGGAGGATGATGATCTCCTGGATGAGGGGTCTGATTTTGATGTCATGGTCAATGTGGTGTCGATTCTGCCACTGGAATATGATATACCTACTGAAGTCAATGAACTGGAAGAGGACTTCGAAGCCCTTAATTTGGCTGATCATAAGCCAATGTGTTATTATGTTATGCAAAATGGTTGTGTTGAAGAGCAAAAAGCTGTCTTCGAAAAGCCAGATCTGGGAATGCAGAACCACTTGAAGGCTTTGTTCATTAGGGCAAAAGTCAATAATGTGGGAATCAATAAAGTCCTAGTGGATGGAGGAGCTGTGGTGAATATCATGCCTCACTTCATGTTGAAGAAATTAGGTCTTTATGACACAGACCTTCATTCCCACAATGTGGTGTTGGCCAACTATGAAGGAAAAACTGGTCATTCCCTGGGGGCAGTGCAGTTGGAAGTTTGTGTTGGTAGTACAGTTCGAAAGACCTTGTTTATGGTCATAGCTGCCAAACCTAATTACAATCTGTTATTAGGTAGAGAATGGATACATGGTGTTGGAGCTGTTCCCTCAACCATGCACCAAAGATTAATCATCTGGAGAGAAGATGGTTTAGTCGAGAATGTAGAAGCAGATCAGAGTGCATATGTTTCAGAGACAGGCACTGTGACTTTACAGAACTTCGACAAAAACCTGGCCTCGATTGCTCCTTGTGGTGAGCAAGATGCTGCCTTCGATCCAAATGAAGTGGTATCAAAAAATGTATACCACTCAGTTAAGTTGCATCCAACCCATGGCTTTTGTTGGGAAAGGGAAGACATAGAGAAACCCTTGTGTGAGGATGCATACCCACCAGTGTCTGGATGGGTCAACCATGATGAGTTTGATGATTGAGTCCCCAGCATGGGATCGAATTACGGCTTACGCAGCCGAGAATAGAATCAAAATGGCTCTTGAGGCCATTAATGTTCAAGAAAATATGGCTGTCGAAGCTAATGATGTTTTAAGGGACAAACTGGCCTTGGAGGCTGGTGAAATAAACGATGGGAAAAAGCAAAAGTTGGATTGCATCTATGATGATGAGCCTTTGGGTTTTGAGAGAGATCCACATAGTTCGATTCAGAGAATGCAAGCCCAAGATCCTTTGCAGGAGGTTGATATTGGAGATGGCTCTGTTAAAAGGCCAACTTACATTAGTGCCAATATAGACCCAACCCTAAGAGAAAAAATGGTCGAGTTGCTTAAGAAATACAGAGACTGCTTTGCATGGGACTATAACGAAATGCCTGGGTTAAGCAGAAATCTTGTGGAGCATAGGCTACCCCTTCGACCAGATAAGAAACCTGTAAAGCAGCTTCCAAGGAGGTTTGCACCAGAAATCATGACAAAGATCAAAGCAGAAATTGAAAGGTTGCTCAAATGCAAGTTCATTCGAACAACCAGGTATGTGGAATGGTTAGCTAACATTGTTCCTGTTATTAAGAAAAATGGATCACTTAGGGTTTGCATAGACTTTAGAGATTTGAATAATGCTACACCTAAGGATGAATATTCCATGCCTGTAGCCGAAATGTTAGTCGACTCAGCAGCAGGGCATGAATATTTGAGTATGTTAGATGGCTATTCAGGTTATAATCAAATCTTTATTGACGAAGATGATGTGCCAAAAACCGCATTTCGTTGCCCTGGTGCTTTAGGCACCTATGAGTGGGTAGTGATGCCTTTTGGATTAAAAAATGCTGGAGCAACATACCAAAGAGCCATGAACTTAATTTTTCATGATTTTATCGAAATATTCATGCAGGTTTATATTGATGATATTGTTGTGAAATCCTCTTCCCAGGATGAACATATCGAACATCTTAAAAAATCGTTCGAAAGAATGAGAAAATGTGGATTAAAAATGAATCCACTGAAATGTGCTTTTTGTGTACATGCAGGAGATTTCCTTGGCTTTGTTGTGCATAAGAAGGGCATAGAAATTAATCAAAATAAGACAAAAGCTATCATGGAGACAGAACCTCCAGGAACAAAGAAACAGCTTCAATCTTTGCTAGGAAAGGTCAATTTCTTGAGAAGGTTTATATCAAACCTAAGTGGCAGAGCTCACCCCTTTTCTCCACTGCTGAGGCTCAAGAAAGATGATGTATTTGAATGGGGAACGGAACAACAAAAGGCATTCGATGATATCAAGGCATACTTGTCAAAGCCTCCAACTTTAATGCCTCCTATTCGAAACAAAGCAATGAAGTTGTACATCGCAGCGTCAGATTCGACTATTGGAAGCATGCTCGCACAAGAGGATGAAAATGGCGTAGAAAAGGCTATTTACTATCTAAGTAGAATCTTGAATGATGCTGAGACTAGATATAGTCCAATTGAAAAGCTTTGTCTATGTTTGTATTTCTCTTGTACCAAACTTAAGCAATATATCAAACCAGTTCATGTTTATGTTTATTCTCATTTTGACATCATTAAGCATATGTTATTAAAACCAATTTTGCATAGTCGAATTGGGAAATGGGCTTTAGCTTTAACTGAATATTCATTGACGTACCAACCCCTGAGGGCTGTAAAAGGTCAAGTAGTGGCTGACTTTCTTGTTGACCACTCGGTGGCTGAGACCCCAATAACATATGTAGAACATGAACCTTGGATGTTGTACTTTGATGGCTCGAAGCACAAACATGGTACAGGAATTGGAATCTTAATCATTTCTCCTTCAAAGATTCCAACAAAGTTTAAGTACAAGATTAATGGAACATGCTCCAATAATGAAGCCGAGTACGAGGCTTTAATTGTAGGTCTAAAAATTATTTTGGACTTGGGGGCAAAACATGTTAAAATCAGAGGAGATTCTGAGTTAGTAATAAAACAATTGACAAAGGAATATAAATGCATTCAAGAACATTTGATGAAATACTTTGTCATTGCCTTCTCTCTACTAAAACGATTTGATTCATGTGACATTCAACACGTGCCTCGGATCGAAAACCAAGAAGCAAATGACTTAGCCCAAATTGCTTCTGGTTATAAGGTAACGGGGAAAAAATTAGATGAGATAGTTGAAATTAAAGAAAAACTAATCTCATGTGAGGTAATACCCCATCAGCTGGGGGCAAATGAACTAAATGTCGAAAGGGAGTCCGAAAGGGCTGATGCACACTTTGATGAAGCGATGACTGAAGTCTTCGTGATTGACAATTTGGCTGACACGGATTGGAGACAACCCATTGTTAAATACATAGAAAATCCAACAGGTACAGCCGATAGGAAGGTTAAGTATAGAGCCTTGAATTACACAATCATGGGAAATGAACTATTTAAGAAGACTCCTGAAGGGGTTTTGTTGAAATGCCTAAATGAGAACGAAGCGTATGTAGCAATTTCAAACGCCCATAGTGGAGCCTGCGGTGCCCATCAAGCAGGCCACAAGATGAAGTGGCTTTTGTTTCGACAGGGTTTATATTGGCCTTCCATGCTTAAGGACTGCATAGAATATGCGAAAGGCTGTCAAGAGTGTCAAAAACACGCAGGGGTACAACACGTTCCTGCCAGTGAGTTGCATTCGATTATCAAACCTTGGCCTTTTAGAGGCTGGGCTCTAGATTTAATTGGTGAGATAAGGCCCGCGTCATCCAAGAACCAACGTTATATACTAGTTGGGATTGATTATTTTACCAAATGGATAGAGGCTGTTGCCCTAACAAACGTGGATCAGGAAACAGTGATCAATTTTATCCAAGACCATATTATTTATAGGTTTGGGCTTCCTGAGACGATCACTACAGACCAAGGAACGGTGTTTGTTGGTCGAAAGATGCAAGATTTTGCTGAACAATTGGGTTTTAAGCTAATGACTTCGACGCCTTACTATGCTCAAGCAAATGGCCAAGTTGAAGCAGCCAACAAGGTTATAATTAGTTTAATTAAGAAGCACGTTGCCCAAAAGCCAAAGAATTGGCATAAGACCCTGGACCAAGTCCTATGGGCATGTAGGAATTCTCCTAAAGAGTCAACAGGTTCGACACCTTTTCGACTAACATATGGTCACGATGCCGTGTTACCTGTTGAAATAATGATGCAGTCGATTCGAGTACAAAGGCAATGGGAACTACCTCCTGATCACTATGAGAACATAATGTTAGATGAATTAACAGACGTGGATGAGGAAAGGTTGCAGGCGTTAGATGCTTTGATTCGACAAAAAGAACGAATTGCTAGAGCATATAACAAAAGGGTTAAATCCAAACTCTTCGACGTAGGAGACTTAGTTTGGAAAGTCATCCTCCCCATGGACAGACGAGATCGAGTCTTTGGAAAATGGTCACCCAATTGGGAAGGACCATTTAAGATTTCTCAAGTTTTGTCAAATGGAGCTTATGAGATTGAAGAGTTAACTCCTGAGAAACGTTCAGTCAACATGAATGGCAAATATTTAAAGAAATACAAGCCAATGTTGCAAGAAATAACCATAAAAAATGAATAACGCAAGAATAAAATTTGCGAAATGGTAAAAGGAAATGCCAATAATCAAGTTTTATTTCATATAAAATTAACAATACAACCAATCATTCAAGAATGTTCAAGAAAATACAAGAAATGGTTGAATATTGAAAGATAAACACTTAAGGTTTACCCTGAACCCGAGTTCCCTCATCCTTTGAATCAGAATTGGAAAGTTCTGAGATCTGAGAGTCTTCATCCTCAGAAGAAGGAGTTGGAGTTCCTGGGTATTCTTCATCAGGCTCTAGGGTACTGAGGAACTTGAGGTAGTCTTCATCTTCGTCATCTGAACTAGAGCTTGAGGAGTCAGAAGAGAGAATGATGGTTTCTACTACATTAGCTGGTGCCGGTCGAGGGCGAAGGATTCTAGCGCGTGGAGGTTTGGAAGCTGGAATCTTGATTCGTCCCTTTCTAAGAGGACGCAGCATGTTTGAGCTTGAGGTAGAAGAAGGAGGATTTGTCTTGTTATCCATTCTTTGTGGAGAGGTATTGATGCGTTATTTGTGCAAAATGATGAACAAAAACTTGCAAAGCGTGGGTCTTTATAAAAGGATTAAGGCGCGTTAATGGCTAGGTTCGTTCCATTCCTTGCAAAATGCTATTAATGAGGCTTGGGATAATGACCCAAAAGAAGGAAAGAAAAACAAGTTTTGGAGCCAATCCAAAGTTTGAAAGGCAGTCTAAACGATAGGAGAGATAAATGGAAAAGAAAGATATCCATTAATACTTTCAAAAACGCCACTTCCTCTTGCGATAAACATAGTCGAAAATGGCATTTTTGGGGGGCAATTTGTTGGATATAAATTTGGTATTTATCAATTAAATATAATTGGTGGGTCCAATATTTATTTGGAGGTGATATTGTTAAAATAAAACTTTCAAAGGGGGCGTCGAAAGCCAGCTAGGTCGAAGCCAAAAAGCGCTTCGAAAGATATGGATAATGCGTCCAATTTTGGTTCTGCCAGGAAGCTATCGAAAGCGCGAAATCGAACCGATGGAGAGCTGGGCCAAGCCCAAAGAAGGAACAACGAACGGCCCAAAAGGTCTTGGCGCGCGCTGAAAGAATGAAAGATGAAAGTGGAGAACGTGGTCGACGTGGCAAATGGAGGAGCGTCCAGATGATCGAGAAACAGTTACCACTTAGTAGTAGTATTTATAGTAGTTTTTCATTCAGAACAAGGGGTCACAAAATTTATACAAACACTCTCTCTAAAAATTCTAAGTACTCAGCGATCGAACGAACGGAATTCGAAGGAGAAATGTATGTTTTGTGAACCATCTTTATTTGTAATTGTTTTCATTCAATGCAATTTGTTTTCCAGTAATTTTTTCCAAGTCTGAATTCAGATACTTGCTTGAGAAACTGCTACTTCGAGGCGATTCGAATTAGTTTCTCTTGTATGCTTTAAAATATTTTAATTCCTAAGTGTTTGTTTCCTTAGTCAAACGAACATTCAAACAGTTTTCTCGAAGCGAATAAACACAAAATTGTCCTGAGATTTACTAGTTGATCTCGCGAGTTTAAATACTTAAACTAGCGGTTGTTTACCAAATTCCAACGTAAACACACTGCTGAGGTGATTAACAAGTGGCAAACATTTAAAGCAGATTTTGTTTCTTTATGAAGTTTTCTATATTAATTATTAAATACTACTACTTTTTTTTTTTACAAATTAAACACTACTTTTTAATATTTGCAAACGTATCTTTGATTTTTTTTCCTTAAAAAAAATATAATTTTCAATCATGTTCCACAATAAACCAAACCTACATCAAATCTTTCATCTGATAATTTTAACATTTGTTTTAACAAGATTTTAAAAAAAGATGTTTATGTTTTATAGAAAGAAAGAAAAAAAAAAGTTAAATTCTTCGGTACACATATTATGTGGACGTGTACCGGTACACCGTTAACGTGGGTCCGATTAAGGTGCATAAGCCCAAGCTTATGCACCGTGCATAATTGCTATGCGCGCCCCCCATATTGCTACGCGCCCCCCCCCCAACTGCTACGCGCCCCCCATTTTCTAGCCCCCAATTTCTAGCGCGCGCCCCCCCCCCCCCATTTTCTAGCGCACCCCCCCAGGTTTTTTTTTTTTTTTTAGATTTCTAGCGCACCCCTCAGATTTTTTTATCACGCTTTTAATTTTGATTGATTGAATTTTATTTTATTTTATTGATTAGGGATAAATTTCAGAGTATTATGTATGGTTAATTATTTTAGTAGTTAGTTTTAAACTAAAATCATGCCAAACCATCATCGCTGTAACCGCTGCAAGCTCTTCAATCTTCTTCGCTCTCGCTATCTTCGTTTTCCAATCGGAATCTTACAAATCGATTCTCTTGAATCGAACGAAAACGAGAACGAATTGCAATTTCTGAGATGAATCGGAATCGGAATCGGAATCGGAGTTTTGCAATTTCTGAGATGAATTGGAATCGGAGTTCGTGAGAGAAGGTGTGAGTTCGTGAGAGAACGTGAAGAAGATGAACAGTGATCGCGGATGAACAGTGATCACGTTTTCACTGTTTCGCGTAAGAGAAGATGAACAGTGAATTTTCGTTACAATTATGCTGGAAACCATTGTGCTGGTTAAATGGTTTCAGAGAGTTAAAAAGTGAAACCATTTGTATTATAAATTGGTTTTATATGTTTATTGAAATCAATATTGTGTTTTTATGGTTTTAAAAATCCTGGAAACCATTATGCTGATTAAATGGTTTCAGAGAGTTAAAAAGTGAAACCATTTGTATTATAAAATGGTTTTATGTGTTTATTGAAATCAATATTGTGTTTTTATGGTTTTAAAAATCCTGGAAACCATTATGCTGATTAAATGGTTTCTGAGAGTTAAAAAGTGAAACCATTTGTATTATAAAATGGTTTTATGTGTTTATTGAAATCAATATTGTGTTTTTATGGTTTTAAAAATCCTGGAAACCATTATGCTGGTTAAATGGTTTCAGAGAGTTAAAAAGTGAAACCATTTGTATTATAAAATGGTTTTATGTGTTTATTGAAATCAATATTGTGTTTTTAATATTGAATTTATTGTATTATTGAAATAATATTCCTTCATTATTATTACTATTACTGAACCAAATTAACATCTCAAGATTCTCTAACCAATAATCACTCAATAATTATAAAAAAAAAAAAAAAATTAATCACTCTACTTTGTCTCCATTCAGCAAAAACACAAATATTTTATCACTAAAAAAAACCTCATCACAAAAAGAAAAACCAAGCTACCCAATTCGATTCTAATTCATACGTTTTTCATTGCCGTTCAAATTCGATTCTGAGGGGTGCGCTAGAAATCTAAAAAAAAAACCTGGGGGGGTGCGCTAGAAATTGGGGGGCTAGAAAATGGGGGGGGCGCGTAGCAATTGGGGGGAGGGCGTAGCAGTTGGGGGGCGCGCGTAGCAATATGGGCTTTCAGGCCTAGTAGGCTAAAATTAAAAACAAAACGTGTGCATCAGCAGAAAGGGGGTGGGGATAGCGAGCCTTTGGAGGGGGCTGGGGGGCGCGCGCGAGAAACTTCTGGGGGGCGCGCGAGTAATTCTGGGCTTATGCACCATGCATAAACATCCCCTTATGCATATTAACTTTTGCCCGTTAACGTGGTTAACAAGTGACAAATATTTAATGCAGATTTTATTTCTTTATTAAAATTTCTATTTTAAAAACTACTTTTTAATATTTGCAAATGTATCCTTCACATAAATATAAATCATCAATCATATTTAATGCATATTTTGTTTCTTTATTAAAATTTCTATTTCAAACACTACTTTTTAATATTTGCAAATATATTCTTCACAATATTTTAAGGATAGAAAATAAGAATCACATTTTAATATTATTAGTTTATAAAATTTAACATTTATTTACTGTTTAACCATTAATACCTATAATTTTTAAAATACATTTATTTTTTTAAAAAATACTTAATAATTTTTAATATGTGTATATATTTTATTGTGCTGTTAATTTTTTAATGATTCGTAATATTTTATAGGGTTAAATAAGTTTTTTTGTCTTGTACAAAAAAAATATATAAGTTTTTTTTTTGACATAAGAAAAAAATAAAATATATATAAGTTTGTTGTCTCTGTAAAATTATTAAATTTATTTTTCGTCTTTATAAAAAAAATATCATGTTTTCGCCCCTACTAAATTTTTATGCATGCAATATTAGCAATGTTTTTAAACCCGGACCGGTGATTGACCTGGTCAAGGCACTGGGTCACTGGTTCACTGGTCAGACCAGTGGGTCGCTGGTCAGACCGCATTGCTATTGACCTGACTTTTATAAAAAATTTAAATATATTAACTTGAATTTCATAACAATAAAATTTAATAAAAAAAAACTTCCTTCAAACTTTTTTCAATAAAATTTCATATATTTAAAAGAAAAAACACAAAAGCTTTTCATTTCATCATTATTTATATTTTGATTCACATATTTAACCGTATAATATTATAATTTAGTCAATAAAAATATTATTATATCATAATTTTTAATTAGAACAACATAATTTATAAGTCAAAAAAAAAATAATACATAATTTAATATATTATATTAAAATAAAACAGTGAATATATATTAAATTAAAAATAATAAGGAAAAAAATGATCAATGTATTTATTAATATATGCCATGATGTTTTATAACTAATATAGTAGTATAGTAGTATTAAATATATTTCAATTATTTAGAATATCACATAAATGTGAGTGGCCTAGTGGTAGTAGTGATGCTGTTGTACCCAAGTGATCTGAGTTCAACTCCCATATACAATATATTTAGAATTTTTTTGAAATAATTGATTTCCTCTTCAAACCGGTCCGGTTCACGCGTGCGGGTTAACCCGGTTCCCAGTTCAACCATCAACCCGGCCTGGTCACAGCGGTTTTCGACGGTTTTAAAGCAGAACCGGTTCTACATGCTAACCGAGCCGGCCACCCCACTGGTTCCCGGTCCGACCGGTCAGACCGGCCGGTCCGGTTTTTAAAACTATGAATATTAGTCATGTTGTTAAGTTGATATGTATTTACAATTATTTTGTAAATATGTATATAGAGCATTGTAAAATGTTTGTCCAAAAATAAGGAGCTCAAAATTTGATTTTAGGTCAAAATATTCGTTAGTTTTATCTCGATATTTTGATTTAGAAATTCATATTTTATTCATGTCATTTTAAAAAAAATACTAATTTTTTGTAAATGAACTTTTTATATTTTTCTATTCTAGACCTGCTTGATTGTCGAAATTTAAATTCATAAGTTACCGTTAGTCCAATTAGATGATATTGAACGAATTGAGAAAATTTGAATTCCTTAATGCAAGTAAGTATAATTACCTAGGTTTACGTATCGTATGTGTTTCAAGTTGAAGGGAATTTGATCTATAAATTTTGATTTCTTTAGTCACAATCAACATTATTAGTTGAGACTTGATAGTCATTTCACATTAACTAGATTTCTTAAGTCATAGTTCATCCAACTAGTTGAGATTTAACTGTTTGATTGTCAAAATTTGAATTCTTAAGTGTTTTCCGCTCTTATTTGGTCAAGTTGAACTGTTATATTTAGAATATTTGATCTCCTTAGTTTCTTTCAGACTAGTTGGTTGTGACTTAACAATCCTTTCATAATAACTAGATTTATTGAGTAATAGTTAGTCCGACAATATGAGATTGAACCGTCAGATTATTGAAATTCAACTTTTTAAGTGTTTATTTTTACAATTAGGTCAAGTTGAACAGATTAACTGAGATGAATTGATTCTCATAGTCATAATTGAGAAAATTAGTTGAGATTTAACACTCACTTAATATGAACTAGGTTTGTTGAGCCATAATTAATCTAACTAGTGTCGACAATTAAATTCTTAATTGTTTTCCATTTAATTTGGTCAATTTATTTTCTTGGTTCTTATCGATAGAAATGTAGAGACTTAATAATCCGTTCGTGGTAACTAGATTTTCTGAGTAACAATTAATCATAAAAAATAACCGTTAGATCCGTGAAGGATTCTTAATTAGCCGTTAGATCGATTAGTTGGGATTTAATCATTATTTATCTGTATAATTTCTTTTATAAATTTAAAAATAAGCTAATCCAAACATCATGCCAATAAAATATTTCGTAAAATTTAAAATTTATTAAAAATAAAGTAAAATAAAAATTAACAACTAACATCGACCACGCCTCTCCCCATACACCAAACTTTTCCTTGTCACATTGGTTCCTTTTCTTCATCCTAATGTTTAGTACTATCACCAATACATGAAAAACATTTTTGTCTTTTCTTTCTTTTTTTTCATCTTGTACCAAAAAAATATCCATGAAAAACGTTCCCTTTAGGGGGATTTTTGGTCTTCCATCTATTTTTTTCAAACAAATTATGTTGATTATACAAGGAATTGGATTTTGTACCGGTAAAAGAACCCTAATTATTATCATCCATCACCGACCGAGGTAAATTTGGTGGGGTTAAATGATTGATTAGGATGTTAATTTTTTTCAGCATTGATTCTCTAAAATCTCTGATCACTTACACATTCATTATCAATGTTTTAAAACTGAACTGGTCATTGTACCGGTAAGAGTACTGATCATTCGTCGAACCGATAACTCATTCTCTAAAAAAAATCATGAGACCTAAAAATTATGAAAATATAATAGTTTATTCATTAAATTTAACTTCTAAATATAGTCATCACTCACACATACAACAAAATAGTATAAAATCCAAATAAGTTTTTTTTGCCATGTAATTCAAATAAGTTTTGAGATATTTTTTATTTTTTAATTTTAATAAAAAAAAGAGTCATGCTATATGGCACGACAGTGTTGTTGCACGAGAATGCACGAGGCATTAAATAGACATCCAATTTCCTCAATTGTTCATTACTGCTCTATGAAACATACTATAGTCACAAGATGCACTTTGCATAAAAGATAAATAATATCTCACACTTTAACAGCATTGGACCTTTGTTATTTATTCTCAATTAAATATTAAAATGTTAGTTACTTTGATATCAAATATAAGTAAAAGTTGGTCATGAAATGTACATTAAAATTTTTTATAAAAAAATTGTACATAAAAATTTATTAAAAGAAGTTAACTTATATTTAATATAAAATTTAGATCTAATATACATTTTTTTTTTTATCAAGTAGTCTAGTAGTTAGAAATTTCATCTTTAAGTAGATAAGTAGAATGATCGAAGTTCGAACCCCGACCCCCTGCAATGTCTTGCCAACTCATATATAAATTATTATTTTTTGGTACAAAGGACTAATATATAAATTTTATTTGACTAAATTTTGTTTATATTTTAGACCGGAGTAGTAGTTAGTCGTTAACGAGACAAATAAGAGACAAGACAAAACATATGTCAATGATTTATTTAAAAAAAAAAATTCACTTGGTTCTTATGGTAAGAAAAAAATTATTTTTAAGTTTATAGAATGTTAAATATATCTGATTCATATTATAGATCAGATACATATTCTATTAACCTAAAAAATAATTTCTTTCATAATAAAAACCAAACTATTTGTAAATTTTAAATAAGCCGAACTTGAGTTTAAAAAAAATCGTGTCGAATTAGAGTCAAATTTTGAATTAAACAAATTCTTATTGAGTTGAAAGAAATCATAAAAACCAAATACTATATAAATCCTATATAGTGCTATGTAAAATTAAATTGGTCTTTTTAAAAGAAATCATAAAAAAATGTGTAAGTATCGCGTGTCGTGCACTTGAGACGATGTAAAGTGTCGTGCCACAAATCATTTTCCTAAAAAAAAATATGGTGTAGGAAAATTGAGCAAGTTTTTAAATTTTTTTCTCTCTAATAATCATAAGGGTTCTGGAGGGGTTCGAGAGGAGCGACCACACAAGGCATCAAAATTTTAGGGGCACCATTTTTTTCACTTAGTGTGAGTATGTGCGTGCATACACTCATGTGTGCGTGCGTGTGTCTTAAAATAAATAAATTAAATAATTATATAATTAAATTTTAAAATGGCCGTTTCTTGTGGGCTCACTACTAGAAAATTCGCTTTTAGAGACCGATTTAGCGACCGAAATAATTTGGTCGCTATAGAGACCGAATTAGAGACCAGATTTCGAAAGTCAAAGTTATAAAAAAAATCGGTCGCTAAGTCGGTCGCTAAGTAATTTAGAGACCGAATTAGAGACCGATAGTTAGTGACCAATATTTCGGTCGCTTTTAGAGACCGAATTAGAGACCAAAATTTTGACCTTCAAAGTCAAAAACTATTCGGTCGCTAAATCGGTCGCTGGGTGATTTCAGAGACCGAATTGGAGACCGATTATTATTAGCGACAGCGGCCCCGACACAAACCTTTTTTTTTTTTTTTTTACAAATCACTAAAATAGGTGTTACTATATACTATTTTTATTATTTTATTTTCCACTAAAATACTCTCACGAAAATTTAACTTATTGAGAAAAATTCTCAAATTAACAAACAAATTTGAAACCCTTTGTAGCAATCTCTGCACACATTCAAACACCAAAGATTCAATTCCTTCATGCTCTCAAACTGACGTGGATTCAATTTTTCATGCCCTCAAACCTCCTCCCTAGATTCAACTTCTTCATACCTTAAAATCCTCGATTCAGTTTCTCATACACTCAAAAACGTTTCCCCCCTTTTCGATTCAGTCTCTTGTACCCTCAAACCCTCGATTTTGTCTTTCATACACTCAAATATGTCGTTCCCCTTTGATTTCGATTCAAATTATATATATGTGACCGGAGATGGAATTCTGGTACGAAGAAAGAGAACGTACCCGATTCCGATTCTCATGTTCCCTCGTCAAACATGTTCCATTCTCTGGTTGAGGTTTGTCAAATTGCAAGTTCGTCCCATTCCGTTTCTATTCTCTTACAGTTTTGTGTATTTTAATGGTTCATCAAGGTTATGCTAGATTGTTTTTTAATTTAATCTTTCTACTAGGTTTTAGTAAGTATCTTCCTTTTTTTATGATACAATTTGGGATTGAAAGGTTTGAATTCTTTTATCAGCCTTGTCTTCACTAGCTTCTGCAATTGCATCTGATTGGTCAATAATTTCTCCAATGCAAATTCTTCTTCATAGAAGCTATCTTTTATTCTATCAGTATATTGATTGCTTTTTTGTTATTCTATTAATTTTTTGTGGTTTAATTTGATTTGATTGGTGAGTCTTTTAATTTGAATTTGTTTATGGCAGTAGATATTGACAGTAGCGAAGTTGAAGTTAGATGACAAGTGACAACCCTATGATGGAATTGGCAGTAGTTATCAGCCCTTGTTTATTGACAGTAGTTATTTTAATTTGCTCATGTTATTTTTGGAAAATTGTGTAAAACTAGGCATATTGAATTTTTGTTAAATATGATGGTTATTTACTTGTAATGCTGTACTTTAGGAATAGTGGAAAGACATGGATGCCTGATTTTGATTATGAATTGAAATATGATATCAAGGAATATATCTCTTATATAAAATTTTAAATTAGTTCCACAATACCATGATGATCTGTATCTTTTAATATTTAAATTTGCAGCATAGCAAGTGATATTGATGTTAAGGCACAACTAAGCTTACTGGTTTTTAATTTTTTGTTATGAGCTTCTCTTTTTTTGTTGATTAGTTAGTTTATAATATTTTTTTGAATATATATTTTGATCATTGTCTCCCACAATTTGTCCCCCTTCGTGATCGACAGATTCTCTTCATTCTCTAGTTGAATTTTAATCACTAATTAAGATTCTATTCAGTTTCCTCGCTGATTCCGTCCCATTCTCCAGTTGAGGTTTGTCCAATTGTGATTTCTCTAGATTCTTGTTATCTTTCATGTCCCTATTCGACTCTGATTCAGAAAGACAGTATGTGATTTCGATTATCCTGTTTCCTCGTCAATTCTGTCTCATTCTACAATTGTGGTTTTTCAAATCATGGTTTCTCTTAGCTTCTTTTTTAATTGAATTTTACAGTTTTGTGTATCTGATTGTCTCATTTTACATAAGGTTATGCAAGATCATTTTTTTATTTAATCTTTCTATTAGGTTTCAATAATTATCATCTCTTTTTTTTTAGGATAAAATTTGGGAGTGATAAGGTTTGAGTTCTGCAATGAGCCTAGTGTTCACTAGTTTTTTCAATTGTCAATTGCAAATGACGGGGTCAATAGTTTCTTCAATGCAAAATTTTCTTCATAAAAGGTATATATCTTTTATTCTATTCATGGCACATACATTAAACTTGATAATGTTTTGTGATATAAATGTTCACTTGATCTAAATTAAAAAATTATTTTATGCTAGTGATTTCTTGTGAAATGTTGGCTTGAGTAGTGCTAGCAACAAACTCTAATAAAATCCCATTTTCCCTGGTTCTGTCACGATATTGATGACTTTTTGTTATTATTTGTTTTGGAATTTATTATACTGTTATATGATTTTTCATTCTCTTCGTGGTTGATCACAACAGTTTCTCTAACAAACCGCTGTTGTACTTTTTCATCCCGACAAAAGCTTTGCGTCTACTCAGCTTCAATTTCAATCTTCTTGATTTTGTTTGGATCAATACTACAAAAGTACGTTGCAATCTGTCTTTCTCTTGCAGCGTTTTTTTTATGTTGTTTTAACTTTGAATTGTACATCTTAGTTCTCCTGCTACTACTAGTCTACTTATGATATATTGAGAAAATTATATAATATTTGGCTACTATTAAAGAGAATTTGGCTACTATTATAGAGTGCAGATAGTAAATAAAAGTCCTCAAGAGACCGAATGCACAAAGTATGTTCTATAGAATGCCCGAACTAAGGAGCATATTCTGATTATGAAATGTTGCCATATATAAGAACCTTGCGTTTAACTTGTACATTATTTTTGTAATTTGACTAGGTTCAATTGAATTATCAGTGCAAGTTCGTTCTATGATGAACCAAGTTTTGCATATTGAAGGGCTAAATTTGAAGGTCATTAGAAGAAAGTAAACATCTACATAGTACTTCACCAACCAAGGTAATATGTTTCTTTCTCTGTTACCGTAAACATCTACATTGTACTAATGAAACAAATTAAAATGTTCATCAAACAGTCAACCTATATATCTCCATCTATTATATTTTGATTTTTTATAGTTGCTGCTATACTTTGTTTATAATGTTTGATGATAAAATATTTGTAGCCAAAGGTGGTCGTATTGCATCTCGCAGTCATGTGATAAATGTAGAAGAATACTTTGTTGATATTGGAATCCCTGTTTTATATCGCATAAGGTATATGGATAGTAGTCCAATATATAAGTTTCAGAATTCAAAATAAAATTTCTATAGTCTGGTCTTTGTTGCAATCCACTTTAGAGCTTACTTATTTTGAAGGGATTTTTTATCCTTGATGAATTGGACTAATTTATCACATTATTGTGCCTATTAGATTGGTTGATTTATTTTTGTTAGGGTTGAATAAAATTTCATCATTCTCGACATCATGCAGTTCGTCTTTTTGTTATCTCATCATACTATCAATGGCTCTGGTTTTTCTATTTTGCAAAATGTCAGTTGATCTTTTTGGGCATGAATTATTTTTGTTTGTGTGTGTGCATCCAAGAATTTTGCAAACCCCCTATATGTTTTGTCTTCATTGATTGTTATCCTTCTATTTTGCACTCAACAATTTATTTGTCTTCTATATCCTATTCAGTAAAAAAGAATAATATTCTAGGATCTACCTCCAAACTTTTCATTTCCATAATCAACTACATTATCACCTGCCTCATTTACTCATTAAAATAAACGAACTCGACCCTCTGTAGTATCAAGAAATATTGAATGTGTATTCGAAAGAGCAAATAGAAAATATGTTCAAATTATAGCTGCTTGGATTTTCTGGTTCATACCATCAATTTGAGTGTATGTTTTTTTCATTGTTCTACCAACACTGTCGGTCAAACCAGTGTAGTTGAACTTAAGGAGGGAAACATAAGTATAGGACTTATAAAAACAATCATAATTTTTTATTCATTTGATTTCAGAATTTGCCCATTCTGTTTAAAGGTGCAGAGGAATTCAAAGGCATTTTTAATCTGTTAGTATGAGGTATGTTTCTTGTATTTTAACAATCAATACTTCCCTTTCTTCTAATCTCTTTTTATTAGGAGCAGTTTTTCCTTCATGAGTTTATATCTCCGAAGAAAGAACTAGTACATCAACATTAAAGCATTGACAATTTGATATGGTGCCAATTGGTAACATATTCCATTTATGAATCTTTATTATTATTTGTTTTGGTTTTTTATTATACTGTTATATGATTTTTCGTTCTCTTCGTGGTTGATTACAACAGTTTCTCTGACCAACCGCTGCTCTACTTTTTCATTCCAACAAAAGCTTTGCGTCTATTCAACTTCAATTTCAATCTTGTTTTTCTTTGGATCAACACTACAAAATTACGTTGCAATCTCTCTTTCACTATTTTTTTTACGTTGTTTTAACTTTAAATTGTATATCTTAGTTCTCCTGCTACTACTAGTCTACTTGATGAAATGTTGCCATATTTAAAACTCTTGCGTTTAACTCGAACATTATTTTTATAATTTGACTAGGTTCAATTGAATTATCAGTGCAAGTTCGTTCTATGATGAACCAAGTTTTGCATATTGGCGTGCTAAATTTGAAGATCATTAGAAGAAAGTAAACATACTAGTGATAACTTAATCTTAGTCTTGGTTCGGTTTTGGATATTGATTATGTATTCTTTTTATAAGTATTTGGTAATACTTAAATATATTATGTTCATATTGTTGTGTGCATTTTTAATTTTTTTGTGTATATACTATTTTTGAGGTATTAAAATAGATTTAAAAAAATGCTTTTAGGGATTGTAAATTTAATAATAATAATTTTATTTTTTTAAAAAAAAAAACTCCTTAGAGACTGAATAGAGACCGAATTTAATATACAACATCGCAAAATCGGTCGCAAATTCAGTCGCGAATTCAGTCGCAACGAAAATAGAAATCTGTCGCTACAAATCAGTCACAAACTCAGTCGTTCTAGCGTCGCACAGTGTGTCGCAAGCAACAACGCAAATTCAGTCTCTAGGCCCGTCTCTAAGTTTAGTCACTATTTCGGTCTCTAAAATCCGTCGCTAACCGGTCGCTAAAAAATCAGTCACTGGGTTGGTCACAACAGAGTAGCGACCAGGGTTGTTGATGCTGAATTTAGTTGGTCGCAAAATCGGTCGCTAACTGATTTTGAGACCGATATTCATCAAAATCGGTCTCTAAATCGGTCGCTAAAAGCAAAATTTCTAGTAGTGGCTTGAAAGGACCGTGTTCCTGAAAAGCTCCTTGGGCAACAGAAGAACAACCAGGCCCTTCAAAATAAAAACAAAGTAAAGAAAACTCAGATCAATTTTTGTTTGATTGTTTGTTTATAAGGGCCTTGTTTATAAAATGAATTAATTAATTTCATATGCATAACATAAATAATACCAAACTAACTTACCTCCACTTAGCTAGAGAACAATTGGCTCTGAAGCTGGATTCGATAATGCTTCTACAAAATAATAAAACAACTTTCTCTTCTGGACATCATCGACAGGGATAAATCCAGAGTACCGATGAAACCTAACTTTTGGTTGACCAGGTAAATTTCTCACACTATCAGGTTCAGAAATCAATACTCGATGTCTCGATCTACTAAGTGTCGGCTCAAGAAATAAGTCAACGCGATGAAAATAGATTTTCCAATTAAAAGGAACAAACCAAAACGAATCATCTTTGTTGATGTGGTTGGCGAGTAACTGAGTGTTAAAAAAAACTGAATTACACAACAAAACAATTATTTTTTATCAAAATTAGGGTTTCAAAAATTGAAAACAGTGTGTCTGATCATGTAGATGAAGTAGCAAAGTTTTTCACAAGAAATGAGGGGTTTGAATTGTGACACTTTTAAAATTTAACCTTATATCACAATATAAAGTGTTAGTAATTAAATAAATTTGTGCACAGTAAGATCGTTCTAAGAATGATCTGTGCAGTGTCAATAAACAGGCAGAAAATAAAAGTTGAGGGAAAGAGAATCAACACAAAGAGTTATCCTGGTTCACCCCTAATCTTTGGGTTACGTCCATTCCCCACCACCTGTGAGTTTATCCACTAGAATCACTTAAAGGTTACAGATCCAAGATCTACAATTCTTCCTTGATCTTGACCTAAGATCAACAATTACCAAAGCTCCTAGAGCTTTACACTTTCCTAGTCACCTTGACTAAAAGATTCAAACAATAGTCAAGTATTGACTTGAGCTATTACAATATGATTGATTTGGTTCTAAGCTATTTTGAGTCTCAATACAAAATGAGAAGCTTAGATGAAAGCACTCTAAAAGAGATCTATACTCAGAATATGAAACATTAAGAGTGACTTAAAAAGAGTTTCGAGCTTGAGTGATTGAATGTGATTGTATGACTTACATTGCTTGAAAACTCTTGCACTTTCTCTTGGTTCTGCATGCCTTTTATAGACGTTTGCTTGAGGTTGAAGCTTGGCCTTCAAGTATATCAGTTAGAGAGAAAAATGTAGTTGTTACTCTGTGCCAAACATGCAGCAGACAACTTCTGCAGAATTGCCAGATTCTCTGCTCATTCTTGAATCATTCTTGAACCGGGTTTTGCTTTGATTCACAAAAGTCAAAGAAGTGTGAGCTGTTGGCAAGTACAAATGAGTTGTTTCCTCCTTCCTTCCTATGTCAAAGGTCAGATATAGCTGTTTGAAACCTCAGTAAAAAGAATCATGACAGTTGGATGTGGTTTTGCAAAACTGTGTGCAGGAACATTCTTGAACCATTCTTGAATCATTCTTAAACTTATGGAAGCTCAACGAAATCTTTGCCACCGGAGTTGTTCTTGGAACATATATGGCCATCATGACTGCAGTTTTTTTCTATCTCATTCATGAAACCAATTTCTTCTCAGTAAGTAGTACAAGCCAACCTAACACCAAGGGAAAAAAATTAGCATAATAGAATGAAAATGACAAATATGTTTTCTTTTCAGGATATTTTCGGCGTCCACTCAATTGCAGACAGCGAGGAACAACTTAACTCAGCCCTCTACCTCCAAGTGAGTATCATTAGTCGGGCACTTCATTGCTGCACAATTGGTTGGTTAAAAAACATTTCTTTCCATCAAAAAACTTATATTATCTTAACCAAAATTGGTTTTAATTAACTTTGGCATTCATTCAAATGCTCTCAACCTAGGTGGCAACTTCCATTGCTGTGTATGCACACTGGGACTTCGCTAAAATCAACGGAATTGGGTGGGAATGGGCTGGAGCTATCTGGATCTACAGCGTTGTTACCTACATTCCTCTTGACATCCTCAAGTTTATTATCCAAATGGGACTCACAGGAAGCGCTTGAGACAACGTGCTCGAAAATAAGGTAGGGAATTAGCAAACAACAGCATGCATGTGGTGAATTTGAATCAAACATACTGATGTTATGTTATTGAATCTTGCAGGATTAGAGAGCTCCTCCACACACTCAAGGGACACATTGAATCAGTTGTCAAGTTCAAGGGTCTTGAAATTGAAACCATCCAACAACAATACAGTCTTAAGAAAAGAGCCATTTCATATTTGTAAATACACTTAGGCTGCTCATGAAGGAGTGGGAGCTTTAAATCAATTTGTCCTCTTCTTTTTATATGTCCTACATTCTTTTCTTCTTCTTTGAAATTGGAGTGAAAATATGAGAGATGGTTCGTGGAACTTTATATTCCAAATCCCATTTTTACCAAGGATATATCACATTGACAATACACATAGGAGTAATTCAGATTTGTAATAATATAGATGATACACATGGCTTTTGCAGAAGCAACAGGAAATAAAGTAAACAAAATTTAAAGGATTTCTAATACTATATTTTTAAGTTTAATAAGGGTAGGGTAGGGTAGGGATGGAATTTATATGTAGTTTTTTATGTCCTATTTGTACAGTTCTTTGATCACAATTCAATACATCGATCGATCCATGTTCTTATATTTCTATATCATCAGGATCAATCTGTTATATATAGTGCTGATCTTGCCCAAAATTTTAGATTCCTAATGTCTCTTTCAAGTTCTTATGTACAAACTGACATGTTCATCCCTCAAGTCTTTCCTAGGAACAAACTACTTGCATTATTTCCCCCACAAGACTATAAATCCAGCTAATGTTTACTTCAATTTTCCTCTGTTACAAAACATAAAAGCTCAAACTATGACTGTGATATGGCATGACAAGGGTGAAATGGCATTTGAATAAAAATATACATGTTCCTTTCAAAAATAAAAACATGTTGAATGGAGCCTTAATTTAAGGAACCTGTGGAAAAATATCATCTATACTCTACAATGATAATGTATTTGAGTATTGACATATGAATGCTAAAATTTGGGTTTAATGTTTTTCCAAGAAGTCGACTCAGATGGAATTACCTCTTCATTACAGGAAAGCACCGCATGTGCCATCAAATTACCTAGCCAACCATGGTATAACAAACCTCTCGAACCTAAACCAATACTTACAACTATGATTTCTACCAATGAAATCATTAATACAACCCAGAAGTGGGAGTGATCCAAGTGGCGTGAGTGGAAGCATTGCCCTCAGACCAGCTTTTGAAGCTTTTTCAATTGAAACATTTGGTGATGAATTTATAGATTTCCATTCCCAAGTTGAACCGACATTTAGACTCCGAGAGCTCTCAACGGCTATCCATGCATCTGATAATATGGAAGGTCCATCCTCAGGATAACACCTGGAAGACAAGGCAAGATAAATCTCAAATCGGATGACCTTGGTGGAATCTCTAGCACATTGTATTCAATGAAGGTCCCTTCCCATAAAACAATACTCTTGAAGTAAAACGGCTCAATAGTTATTACATGAGACACCAATATGCAAAATGATAGGCCCATACTTAAGCAACTATACAATAAAAGATGAACAAGTGGACTAGGGGGGAAAATATGCCAGCTGAAAATGGCCTAAAATTATGAGGAGAAATAACAATTTGAGACAAGTGCAGTAAAGAGGGGGAGAGAGGGAGAAATAACAGATTGGGGGAAAGTGGCAGATAATCAAAACAATACATTTATGGGAACTAACAGAATGAGAGAATCATTTGAGAATTGAGAAGATCGGTATTGCGTGTAAGCTGAGCAGGATGGTTAGCACTCAGTCCATGATATCATTTTTTAGTTTCATTCATTTTTATCCATCTTGTAAGGAGGTGTTTTAGGTATATCATCTTTGATCAGGGATCTTTTCAATAGCACACACAATGGCCAAGAACTCTGCAGCATTCGAACCTCTGATCCCTACAGGCGCTGAAAACTTTTCTAGAGTTAAGCTTTCATCACTGCAAAGAATGCCACCAATACGAGCAGTGTCTGACTCTGGGACAAACCTAATGCAAGCGGTGTATGTGCTTCATAGATATTTAACATCACTAAATCAAATCAAGTGTTGCATTATGTTATCTACCCAAACCCTTACTGGTTTACTATTTAAGAATTTGAAAATAATTTGAATCATACCAGAGTAACAGGTCTGCTCATGAGGGTGCTAGACTCGACCACACTCTACTAGCAATTAGCAAACTGGTCCGGCTCTGTCAGGTTCCAAAATGCATGAGAAGGAGCCAACACAATACTGGTCCGGACCAGTTTCTAGTCTTTTGCTTTAATTTAATACAAAACATACAATTGACATACAATAACATTCAATAATTTGTCCTCAACAGCTTTTTAAAAACATTAATCTGGACTTATAAAAGAGATAAAAATAGACACCGGAATACCAAATCACAATGTCAGCTTGCATATCATATTTTCAACTATCTGCTACACCAAATCAACAGATATATAGCAACAAATATATAGATAAATCAACAATCTTTGCTAGAGAGAGCAAAATATCAAGAAAGTATCAATCTATTTCAAAGAAGAAATTAGGTAGCAATATGAAAATATTAAGAAATCAAGGAGAGAAAATTGGATTCATTCTCTTTCTCTTGACTTATTGGTTTCTTGATCTAAATCAGTTCTTGCAGCGGCTTTTTTCAGAAAGTAATTGCAAAATATAAATCTCACTCTTCATATTTCTAAATTGTTATTCAACATTGGAAACCATCATCAAGTTATTAGAAAAAAGGGCAATTTTTTCAATTAAATCAGTTAATGTTGGCACTTCATTCTATGAAAATTCAAGTGGACAAAATCAAAAATCAATTAAACGAGATTTAGTTTCTTTGTACATCATCCTGTGAAAATTCAAGTGGACCAACGATTAAAGCCACAACTTAAGCTTACTAAGGAAAAACAGAATTGAACCAACAAATACTAAACCAGGAACTTGTTCTCAAAAGGAAAACATATTAAAATTGCATGATGGAAAGCAAATAAATTTTACAAAAATTAGCTTATAAGGCTAATGTCATGAACCAATTAACATCACAAAAATGAGCTTATAAGGCAAAACACAAACAAACATATCTTCCGGCACCTTCATCTTCATGCTTCTCTACTTTCCTTATCTACCTCAGATGACTCTAGCAGGCTCTTATAAATCAAATCAACTTGCTCTTTAAGTAACAACGAGCGTTGGAGACGCAGTTGATCCTCTTGAACTTTCAACTCCAAACATCTTTTATCCAACTCCGCCCTCTTCAATAAATTCATATGCATATTATCATCTCCATGTTCTCCTTCATCGGCTCCAATTTCCCTGTCTACTGCTCCATTTTCTACTCCCCATAACTCATTAGAAAGTTCAAATAGTTTCTCCTTATGAGTATCAATGAAAATGAGAGAACCTTGCTCTTTCATTGTCAGATTTTCCTGATATTTCTTCTTAAGTTTATGAATCTTATCACTAAGTTGCCTTTTTCTAATAGTTTTGTTGCTAAAAGAATACTTATGGGTGCTGTAAACCTTGCTTAATATTTTGGCCGGATCAATGCCTCTTTTAGATTTTATTTGTAAGAGGCCATTGAGAAGAATTATTTCATCATTGCGAGAGAAGATTCTCTTAGGTTTCACGGTTTGTTTCTTGTTTTTTGCCATTGAAAAGAGAGAAAGGGTTTTGATTTTGAGTGGGAAGGAGAAGAGTGAGGGAGCGATGAGAACCTTCTGCTTGTTATGTTAAAAGTAATGAATGAAAAATGAAAGAGTTGCTCGCCAAAATTAATTCACTTTCCTTTCCCTATGCAATTGCACTTTAATATGAGATTCTTATGAGTAAATACAGTAGAATAGAATTAGAAGAGACTTTCTATACCAAAAAAAAAAAATTAGAAGAGACTGAAAGACCAAACAACTGCCTATTATTATCATTATTAGGTTTTTTTTTTTTTTTTTTTTGCATTATTACTCATGTAACTGATAACCTAATTTTTAGCGGATGAGTTTAAGAGGCAGTTTGTTATAGCTTATTTTTGAAGAAAAAAAATATCGCTTTTAATTATTTTGCATCCGTTTGTTACATATTTTTAAAATAATCAGAAGTTAATTAAAACAATAGAATAGGATTAAAAGAGACTGAAGTGAAAGAGCAAACAACCGCATGTTATTATCAATATTAGGTTTTTTTTTTTAACCTGATTAATATATAATATATAAGGAACGTATTGAATAGTATTAAAAATATTTGCTTTCAATTTCAGACGATGCTATTAAATAATAGCAAGTTTCTTTTCAGCCAAAAATAATATAAGTCTAAAATATCTATATTAATTATTAATATGAGTACATAAAAGGCAATACTTTATCTTAGCCTCAAAAAAATTTCGTCATTTCCTCTCATTTATTTGATTATTATTATATTTTAGAAACAAGGTCATTTTATCTCATAATTTGTCAATTAGATAATTGTTATTAAATGACATTTTTAATTTTGATCTTCATTCTATTAATATAAATAGCTGTGATTTGCAACCAATTTCACACTATTGCAATTTTAAATTATACTCTTTGCAATCATACTCAAAATAATATATTAACAAAAAAAATAAAATACAAAGTATAGGCTAACCGTCATCTAATAAATAATATAAAATTTACTTATTCATTTTTTTTATATTGATGAGATCCTTGCAGTTGCAGAGACCGGCGAAGATGGCTATGAAAGAGGAAATAACATGTGGATTAGGAACAAGAAATGTACGATCACTCTTCACTCGCCCTTCCCCTTCTTTTTTTTGAACCAAGCAAACTTAATTCATATCATTAACTAATAAATGTTCAATACATAAGGGAATAATCTCAAATCTATGGAAACTAGCTCAAACATTGGCCGTCCTAGCAAGAGTATGAGCAACCAAATTCGTTTGTCTCCTAACAAACTTAACCTCAAAGTTTTCATAAGAAGATGACATAAGAAGAATAATGTCGTTAACAATTAAACTAAATTCCGAATTGCCCCGTCTTCTCGAATGAATGGCGTCAACCAACAACTTTGAGTCACTTTCAAATTGAACTCGCTCAAATCCACGATGGATAGCCTCTTTCATAGCATGTAATAGTGTCAATGTTTCGCCTTCCACTATGGAATAAAAAGGTTGTTGTCATTGAGTTAAGTCAGCCACAAAATGCCCATTGGTATCACGAAAGCAAAGACCCATAGAAGTAACACCGGACCCAACTACAAACGCAACATCAACATTACACTTTATCCATCTCACTCCTAGTTTCTCCCACCGAACCGGCCTAGGATCCTCAACAGGAACAATGTTATGACGCTGCAGTTGGTGAACAGTATACCACTCATTCCAGACGACGAACGCCATATTTCCAACTTGGCTCGGGGACTGAATATTGTCATTCCAAATCTTGTCGTTTCGATTATGCCAAATACACCAAAATAACGATACAACCCGTCCTATCGATGCTCCAAAATAACTCGCCCTTCCCCTTTAAAATATCTAAAATTTGTATAATTTTTCATCTTTAAATCAATCAATTACATTAATTATAAAATTAATTTTACATATAATTAAAAAATATTAAAATTTTAATAACTCATATTTTTTTAGTGAACATTAACCCGTGCATAGTTATACTAGTAACTAGTAATTTTATTAAAAAGCTCTCCATCAAAATACAAGGAGTATTTGAGGAGGCAAGGAAACAGCTGCATGAAAAGTGGAAATACAAAACAACCCCAACACAAGGCTTAACAAAAACTGACTCATATATATATATATATATATATATATATATATATATATATATATATATATATATATATATATATATATATATATATATATATATATATGAAAAGCGTTATATGATATTTGAAAATTGCGCATAATTTCATATGACAAATTATATGATACCATGATATATTGCAAGAAAAAAGAAGTATGAATTAGACTCTACAGTTACTAGATATCTAACCATAACCATCCAATATAAATGTGCCACACATTGAATCCCTTGGCCTGTGTCACTAACAATAACATAATCAAATCCACCAAATTTACATTTTCTGATTAGAGTCCCTATAGTGTAACAGAAAAATATATGTCATCCAAACAATTAGTGTACATAGATTTTTGTATACTTTTGGTAGGTCACTTCAAACTTCAAACTTCAAACGATATAGCGGATTCAAGTCTTATACGATTTAATCGAACAGTTCCAAGAATGTACTCTGGAAGCTCTACCTCTTCTTTTGCCTGCAAATATGATGTTGTTACAATTCCAAGTGGATATTTTAGAATGTCAACTGATTATGAATATTTTACAATTCCTAGGATCATTTTAAAATATTAACAACGTAGAGGACTAAATTGACAGGCTCTACACTTTTAGGGCCATGACTGCATTATTATTTTTTTTTGAGGTAAAGGTAAATCAATTCATTTTATCATGAATAATAGTATCAATACAATGAGGAGGATAATAAAAGATACTGGGACTAAACTGAAATATAGATGCTCTAGCTAGATTATGAGCGACTCTATTAATTAGCTTGCCTTCTAATAAAAGCTACATCGTAACATATTTTGAGCTAGATGAAATAAGGGACCTACAACTAGTCAAAATAGCGCCTAGGCCATGACTGCATTATTATCCTTTTACATTTGCACATTTTTCATAAAATAACAGACTCCTAATTGGTGATAAATCTCATGTACATGAAAGGAACAATGATATATAATACCATAAGATAATTTGTCTAGAAATATTATAATTAAAATGGCCCAAACCTCTATCAAAATAGCAAGGTCAACGACTAGACTTGTGACATATCCGAGAACAAGGCCAACAACACTCCTGGCTACAGAGGATGATCCAATATCCACATCTATCTGCATTATGCAGAAAATTGCTATTAAAGTGTAATATCACCCATAAATTGCAGACAATTTTAATAGAAATATTAGACAATTAAAGTGTAATATCTTTACCTCCAAAAAGTTATCTTGTCTGAAGTATTTACAAGTCACAGCTTTCCCTAATAGGCATGCTTTTGTTCCAACAGCTCTCTTGACCATCCAATATCCCTTTCCCAATTGAAAATCACTAGTTACTCAATAAATACCATTTAGAAATTAAAAAAATAATTAAAAACAAAAAGTTCATTTAGAATTTTTGTTGATAATCACACACCTCAACTATACTTGGAATTAATTTGAATCTTGAATCTCGAAACATGTCATTTCCATCGATAAATTTTGCCAATAGAGAATCTTTATTTATAGGTCTTTCAGATGCATAATATAAAACCAAACTGTAGTTTGGTTTAGCTGGAACCTTGAGATATACAACAAAGTAAAAACTGCATTGATAAATTTATATATTTCGAAGAAGTTTATATACATAAATATAAATAAATATGTATATACATTCATGAAGAAAAAAATATCACATTGTTGGTCAAGACTCAAGACCAAAGTATGCATGATGTCCGCTAAAAATTTTGTTACATGCAAAATAACATTTGTGCATCATTATTTCTCTTAATAAATTCTACTTTAATTTTGTTGGAATAATAAAAATTAAAAAATGCAACATGGTCCTCTGTATGAATCTCACAGACTTTGAAAATGAAAAGTGATGCATGCATGGTTACCTTATAATGAAAGGTAAATGGCCAACCAGTTAATTAAACTAAACTTTGTAAAGAGCGACTAGATAATCAAGTGGTTTTTATAATAATAATAATAATAATAATAATAATAATAATAATAATAATTTTATTAAACTATAACTTGTAGTAATCTCGATGCAAGAGCAGATATATCCATACCTGGAGATTAAATACAAGAATAAATGGAAGCTTTTTCCCAGCTTCACTCTGCAATTTAAAAGGGGAGGATAACTCAATGTAGCGATTTTTATTTAATATATAAAACACCAATAGTGATTTCCAGAATATTGTAGTGAGTGGTGACATACATAATAATAATCTCAAATACATCAGGTTTAATTAAGTCTATATCATGCATTTAACTTTAAATAACTGAACCTATCCTAATAAAAAGGAAAATAAATGTGGAATCTGTCCTAATAAAAGGGAAAGCAATACAACAATACACAACTATTTCTTAATCTATTGCTATTTTCATCATTAACAACAAATGTCAAACTGACAAATTAGCTTTTCTTGTTGTTGACAGAACAGACAAATTAGGTATTAACTATGAAGCTCTATTCGAATAATAATTGATTGAGCGTAGGCACACAAAGACACAAATGTAGTATATAAAAAGTCTAATTTCGGTAGCAGATGAACTTCAGAAATTTAAAAGCTCATGTTAATCAATGGTTTAGAAGAAAATAGACTTTATATGTCCACATTTTCAAACCAAATCGATCATGATTTTTCCAACTTTCAAATCAATCTATATCAATATTAATTTAAAAAAATTGTAGCGCAAAAATTATGAATTTTCTTTAGCAAATATGTTATCAAGAGTAAAATATCTCAATTATATTGGCAAATTGGATCAACGGATCATTTGTAGCTAGATTAATATTATGATATGAAGTCTTGCAATATCAATTTTACCTGAACCATACTTCTACCGTGCAACGCAACTTTATCTACAGGTTTATCAACCTTTAACCAATCAACTGCTACAAGCTTGAGGAGAGGATCTCCTCCAACTTCCTGCATAAGGAATGTCATAATGTCATATCCACAACATCTAAACCTCAAAATCTATATATTTAGATATTTGAAAAATATATATGAATTTAAGGGCAAAGTGAAACACACAGATTATACTCAAATTTTGTAAAACATTTTACCACCTTTCTTCTTTACTCAATCATCTCATTTGAAAATGTCACCGGAAACATTTAAAAACACTTTAAGGATCTGAATAGTAAGAAAATCTTCAAATCTGTTATTATTAATAATAATATAATATTCCTAACTCACCTTAGAATTATCTTTTAGATAGTTTTTTCCTCTAATCATAAATCCTTCACCACTAGGAGACGTCCAACAATTTGTGTCATTGTTGTCCTTTCCTTTGCACAAAGAACCTTGAAAATCACTTGCATCAATTTCTATAGGACTTACAAGTGAATCTAATTCTTTGCATAAATTTGGAGCTGCAAGCAGAATGAAAAACTCTTATAGACTAAAAGTTTGAATATATGCATTTATGTGTGTGTACATGTAAACATTTCCGAATTTAGATCCATCTATGCAGCCATTTCATTGTGTGCTACGTTGTAGGTGATCTAAGACACTGGAGATTTAAACTTAGATCCAACAGCCCTATAGGCGTTGCGCTTAGATTCAATAGGACAAGACAGTGAGGATCTAAGAAACTGAAAATTTAAACTTAGATCCAACAGCCTTGTAGCCAATACGCTGTGTGCAGAGCTGTAGGTGATCCCAACCCAAAAAAGTAAATTTTGTGCTGCAAAAATTATTATTAATGCCCTTTATCCCTTGCAATCAACAAGAACAGAAAAAGCTGACCTGTTGTTCGCTGCAAAGGTAAGGCTGTCATGGCCCATGAAATATTCTTTAGTTTGACCTTTCCATCCTGAAAAATATGACAAAGTAATAAATAAATCGTATAGTTTTGCATGAAATAGTAAGTTTCAGATCAGTAACACAAAACAAACAACAGCAATTTCAATTGCAGATATTGTTGTAGTTGACAAGATATGAAGAGACCTTATTTTCAACATTGTCGTCCTCATCACTTTCTTCATCTGATGTCGATGACTCGGCAGCAATTGCATCATAAAATTCATCCTGGACTTCTACATTTTCATATTCAGCTCCGGACAAAGAAACACTGGAGATTTTGGAATGAACGACAGTAACATCTTGTTGGTGGAGTGCTGGATTGGCTCCAATATATTCCTTTAGACCTACCATTGTTTACAAACATTAAATGTCTATTTTAAAGACACACGCTTCCGATAGTTTCAATTTCCAACGATTCTAGAGTTCAGATATCTACAAGATGAAAAAGAAGTTTGATTCCTTTACCTGCCACTTGGCACAACAATGCATAAGGGATGCTTTTTTCAAATTTTGTGCACTGGCTATTCTTCCATCGTTGCCAGGTTGTAGAGTGTATCTCTAATGTGTGGGTCACTAAACATCTTGGTACGTTTGATCCCATTGGTGTGTTCAAATTTCTAATCTCCCATGTAGACGCTATAAAATTTGTGAATGATCACAAAGAAGTATATGTCAAATATTTACTTTTTTTTTTTTTGAGTTTTCAATAATAATACGAATTTAAACAAAGGGTGTCTTTGGTAAGTCCAATAAGCTAGCTTATAGCTTATTGGACTAGCTTATAAGCTTGTTTGAAAAAAACAAAAGTGTTTGGTAAAAAGCTTTTCTCACGAGCTTATAGCTTTTTTTGAGATGCTATTTCAAGTAGCGTTTGAGCTTATAGCTTATAGCTTTTTACGGTTTTTTCCATTTTTAACCTTTAATTTAATTTTATTATTTTTTATAAAATAAAAAACTATCCACTAAAAAAAAACTACCCACTACATATAAATGTCCTTTTATGTCTTTTTATATTTATCAATCATTTAAAAAGCTAATTTTACCAAACACTTTAATTTCAATCAGCTAGCTTTTCAGCTATAAGCTAGCTTTTCAGCTATCAGCTAGCTTATCAGCTATAAGCTAGCTTATAGCTTAATTTTACCAAACAGAGCCAAAGACTAAGTTATAAGAAACTTCTGTATGGAAAAATTAAACATGCCAAGCATCCACTAAATTTGTGTGATTCCCATCCAACCCTTTTTTCTCATGTTCATGGAAACACCCAAACAATGATATTATCTACACAAATAATATATCTTACGATTAATTTTTGTACGACGATAGCCTAATCTCGGCGGCTTTTTCTTATGTATTGCTGGAAATTGCAAGATAGCTGCATCAATTAAACATTCAAATATGTCAATCTAAACCAATCTAGTCAGAATATAATACAAATGTATAATTCCAAGCAACCCAACCACTATGCATTTATGTTTGATAATGTATTATTTAAAAGCTTTAGCCTGTTGAAAATTCATATTCTTACTGTATGTTCCATCTTGTCCGTGAAACCATTGTCTAGAGAAGATAAAATCCCGCTTCGAGTGCCATCTGAATTAGGTTGAAAGAAGAAATTCATGAATGGACAATTATAAAAGCAAAACTTGCTCCCTATTCACATGAAAATAAAAGTTAACAAGGAATCAGGAAAAATATTAGAGATGCAATAAAATTATAGCTACATGGAAAGTGGAAACTAAAATTTTTCAATAAGAATTAGATACCATATATAGAGAAAGATCAAAACTATAACATGTCTTATATAGTTCACAACATGCAGGTCCATATAATTCCAGTCAAATTCACCAACTTATGCAAATCTCTATCAATTATAGAAATCCACATTTCACACACATAAATGAGGAAGTTGTAAGGTATTTGAGCAAAATCATTAATGATGAAAGTATTAAGAATACTACTATAACAAACCAGTAACAGTTGCAATAATGTTTGAAGTTATGAATTTAACAGTGATTGATTACCTAGTAAGATACTTAGGATCATATGTCCCATAAACAACATCGTAATGTCCATCGTAAGACTCTACCAGCTCCAAGTCACCCATTAACATATCCCACCTGAAAAGTAGTAATAATAATAATAATAATAATAATAATAAATGACTGATTTCTGCAATAATACGTTATTAATCTAATCAAGCCTTTTTATAAGAATCTTACTCATATCTTTTCCTCCGATCAGTGTTTAAAAACACTTCAAAAACACTATCTGCAGTTGCATCAATAACACCAACCGATTTAGCGAGGACACCCTTACCATTCTACAAAGCATAAATCAAATGTCAAAGCAAAAAAATATTCATTTGTTTATTTTCAATGTGATAAGTGCAGTTTCAAAGACATAAAAATGGATAGATAGGCCCACCTAGAAGTTCAGAGAGTGAGAAACTGAACACACTAGTAGAAATTATCATTACTTGGGACCTCTTAACAAACCATAGAGATATCAATTTCAATAAGTTTAGTACATGCATGAAATTTTGGACTACATGTTAGCGTCGCAGTCTTTTGGTACTAACTTAGCAAGTAAGAACTAAAGCCACAAAATCCCAGTTGCAGTTGAATGATTCAACTGGTTCAGCATATGCAATATTGTTGGCCAATTCTAGAAGCCACTCTCCAATTACAATTGAGTTCAAAACTTCTTCTAACTTCCCTCCAATTTCTAGTTATAGTTTTGTTTCACAAACAAAATTAGTTACCCGACTGTAACAGAATTAGTTGCTCAACTGTTACAACTGCGATAATTTATATTACAAGCTTAATTCCCATTTTTACCCCTCCAACATAAACCCTACTAACAACTGGTCTACTAACATGCAGCTGTGGCGAAACTATGGTACTCACGGAAATTAAATTGGGTTCAAGGATCGCACAAATGCTATAGGAAAGGGTATGTCAACGGGATAAGAGCCCAAATCCTCATCCGAGAAAGTAGTTCTTGCAAGAGGATGAGCATCAGAAGGAGCCTGAAATAGTAATTTGACATGTGAGGCTCCCTTTGAGCATCTAAAAGTACATTTGAATGTTGTTTAGCTTGAGAGGGGAAGATACAAGCTGTCAATATTTGTTTACGACAAAACTAATTTTAGGCCGAGAGATTGTATTATACAATAAATCTCCAATTAGAGAGTGATAAAAAGAGAGATCAGATAAAGGATCACCATGTTGACATGATAGCATGCAATTCCTGATCGTAGAATAAGAAATAGGTTTTGAACCTTCCATGTTAGCCTTAAGCTCTCTAATGTATTTTCTATGTGTAAGAAGCAAATCAACCCAACTATTATTCTAATGCAAAATCAACATTCAGCTTGCTAACAAATTATGTATCAAAGATATGGATGGACAGGTGATGATGGTGATGATATCAACATAAGCAAGAATGTAAAATGTAGAATCCGTCTACTTGAATAAATAGAGACGGATCGAGCTTGCAAATGACATAGAACTGGAATCAAGATAATCTAAATAAGCCTGAGGAGATTGGGTAATCAACATAATGCTTAATCCAATTTGGAAATCAAGGATTGATCTCCAACTTTAAAACAAGGGGGTTGATTATTGTAAACTTTTTCATTTAAGAACTAATTCAGAAATGTGTTATTGACTTGCTGCAGTGGCCATTTGTGCATAAGAAAAAGTTTCAATGTGTGATTGATTGGTTGCAGGTATGCCAACTAGAGGAAAAGTTTCAATGTATTGAATTGTGATGGATCTTATTCTGTTATAATGATTATCACCATAGTAATTTTGTTTTAAGGAACTATTTATTCCTGCTATCATAACCAGTATAGTATGACATGCGGTTGTCATGTAAAGTGATAGAGACCAAAATTTTAGACACAATGAAATCTAGGTGAATACAATAGAGGTAAAACAGAAAATGAAGGGAATAACCAGAGTTCTATGACCTCCTACTAGAGCTAAGCTCCTAATCCAGAGTTCTATGAACTCCTAACAATATCATAAGAACTTTTTTCCTTTTTTCACTCACCTCTCTATCTTTTCTTTTATAACCAAAGACTCCCTAAAACTTAGGGAGAGAGCTAATTAACTTAGTGTTCTATCATAAACCACTTAGCTTGACAGGCTGTTTGTTATGTATACATTTCATAGATAAAGAGCATTTGTGTTTTAGGAGTATGTCATTTAAAAGAAGAGGATTTGTTAAATACAAGCATTATACTTCAATTAAAATGACATCAACAAATGCAGAGTCATATATATATATATATATATATATATATATATGAATACACACACGTACATACCTTGGGACTAGTAATATCCTCAAAAATTCTAACACCTGAAAACAAAAACAAAAAAGAACTCGGAACGATAAGGATAAGGATAAATCCAAAGTTCAAATATTAGCATATATAATCATCATTATATATTTTTGCAGATTCTCAATCGGTGCTGTTCATACAAGAGTGAGTAACAGAATATTGCGACTTGCCATTCTGAACCACCGCCTGACAATCGCTTGGTGATATTGTTTTAACGGCGGTGAGGGTTTTTGCAATATGGCTGTGTGGTCTTGTAGGGCCAGTCCTATGACAAAGACCACTCCCAACAACGTTACGTCACGATCGTTACATTATTGATTTTTGTGAGATTCAAGCTATTCCCCGCCTTAATTATAAGTAAATTTATTTACAATTTTTTGATTCATTGATAACTAATGTATAAACTTTGTACTAGTACAAAATTCAATAAATATTATTAAGAGGTATTGAATTGAAGCAACAAAACATTGGCTTGCAATTGTTTTTTGGTTCGATCCCCGCAACCGCAACTATGTTCGGAAGGGGGTTGGAACCACTTGATGCTAGGCTCTGTTTGGTAAAAATAAGCTACTGTAAGCTAGCTTATAGCTTATAGCCGATACTATAGCTGAAAAGCTACCTGATTGAAATTAAAGTGTTTGGTAAAATTAGCTTTTAAAATTATTGATAAATATAAAAAGACATAAAATGACTTGCATAGTGGATAATTTTTCTCTTTAGTGGGTAGTTTTTTATTTTATAAAAAATAATAAAATTAAATTAAAGGTTAAAAATGGAAAAAACCGTAAAAAACTATAAGCTATAAGCTCAAACGCTGCGTCTCAAAAAAAGCTATAAGCTAATGAGAAAAGTTTTTTACCAAACACATTTATTTTTTTCGAACAAGCTTATAAGCTAGTCCAACAAGCTATAAGCTAGCTTACTGGACTTACCAAACACACCCTAAAACTAACCGCCGAACCAGATTACGCGATTCAATGGACCGGATACTATACTGGTCGTGAAGAAAAAAGACATTGGCTTGCAATAGACGGTAAAATTGATTGTGTGTGGTAAAAGAAAAGTACCTGACATTGTACGAACACATTTCCACTGATGTGCTTCAAATGCATCTCCAATATCTCCTTCAAAACCATCTGAACTACGGAAAAATTTTGATGATAGCCGTAAGAGCGTCTCTGGGCCTTTAAAATGAAAGAGCAAAAATAATGTCACAAATTAATGTAAAAATACAATCCACGTTGGTTCAGATTCTAAACTCAAGTGTACGATTATTTTGTGGATATCAATAATTAAGTCACTCCATTTAAAATAAGAAACAAAACATACACACCATTTCACTCTGGTCATGATAGGAACCAGAAATTATAGAGAAGAAATTGAATTATTGAATTAAAAGAAACTATTACAGATATTAAAATCCCTATAATCCCAAGGCTAGAGCTCCTACCAAGCTACATACTAGAGAAACTAAGCTAAACTAATAACAATAAAACTACTACTATGAAATAAAAGATAAACATTGTCATTTTTCATTAATTAGGTTAAAAAATTACAAACACTGTCCTCAAGGTTGTAAAATTATTATCGGGATAGATAAATTTTCTTTTTCCTGGATCCCATTGTTTGAAAGGTGAACATGTACCTGATATTGCTTCTTGAAAAAATAGGTGAAAACCACTTATTGAATTCAGCAATGTAATGTACAATTAGTCCAGCAATATTAACCAAGACAAAATGAGCACAAGCTTGAAGAAACAAACAGGAACTGGCCAATGGACTACAGACACAAAAAAAAAAAAAAAAAAAAAAGAGAAGAGAAGCAGCAGGGACGGATCCAGAAGCTTATCATACCGGGGGCCGAAAAATAGGAAAATAATAAAATTAACGAATTTATTTATATAGATTATTTTTATTTACATCATCGATGTGATTTTTTTTGTTACCATAGTATAAATATGAATTTTCCACCGCCATTTAACGACGATTAATCTCTATCAGAAAATATTTGAAGTATACAAAGTTAGTTTTTTTCTCTCAGCCGAATTTTTTAATTTATAATATACTAATACCAAGTATTTATAGTATTAGAGTTGAGATTCAATTGAATACATATAATATATATATGTATGCAAGAAAGGATGAGGGGGGGCCTTGGCCACTGCTTGCCACCCCCGAGATCCGTCCCTGAGAAGCAGTTTATCTATGTGGCCACTCAACAGTCACCGCGAACCTTTGTAAAAGGATTTGGTGGTTTAGGCGGTGGAGGTGGCGCCGATGGTGGGGAAAATAGAAGCAGATGAATGGCTGACGAAAAAAATTTGTTTGTCGTTGTGATTAATCAAAACTTTATAAAAAAGATGTAGAATTTGTTAAAATATTTTTTTGCAAAAAAATATATTTGATAGGTAAAGAAGAAGAAAATCGGTATAATGATGATGAAAGTAAAAAGTCTTGAAGAGTTTGAAAAATTCTCAAGGCTTTCGGGGAGATTGTTGAAAAAGTGAACAAAGAAAAGAAGAAAAAACCGGGTCCAGTGATGATGAACACCACAAGATTTATTTAACTTTTTTAAAAATCTTGATTGAATACCTCAAGATTTTTTTGTCATAAAAAAGTCTTTTAAAATCCCATTAAATTTCAATCCAATACACCCGCTAAGGCTAGACTTTGGGTTAATCCTTGTAGAGTTTTTGATTTAGATCCTCTCAATTTTTTTTATTTAATATAAGGGTTTTTTTTTTATAGCAATCCAAAACAATATTATGATGGCATAAGACAATCATAATTACTGCCTAAAAAAAAAAGAAAAAACAGAATCATAATTACGGGTGCGTTTGATTCGTAAAAATGCAAGAAGATGACATAACAGTACAGGACAGAATAAGATAATATTGGATAGAACAAAGTTATATCGAGAGAGATATGGCGATAATATTTTTATATTCGAAAATAAAATGAGTATTCGTATTTTTTGTAGTTCTACTGTGGACAAAAAGTTATACCGTTGTTCAGTGGGAAACAAAAATTCTTGTTTTTTCTGTCACTTACTACCTAAGTTGTCCAATCTCATAACCAGTTTAGTGTCAAATCAAACATAGTACAACAAAAATTTTCTAGTATTTAAGCATATTGTAATTAATGTTATGATATGTAAGCTTTTGAATAGGATATCAAAATTCCTCCAATGAATATTATAAATTAAATAATATTTATCAAGTTACCTTGGCCAATTTTTATAAGCTTCCTCAGCCCAGATGCATACCGCCTCACTTTATGTCGATGCACTTCTAGATTGATCCTTCAACAAAAGAAGAGAAGTGATATGGCAATTTATGACAAGTTATATAAAAGCATGACTTCAAAGGAAGGCCACCTAAAAATGGTCCAAAAACTAAACACGTATTTTATTAATGTTAATGAGAATTTGAGAGTTTTAAATAGAAAGAAAATATGGATTGAGAAGGCCTATGATTCGGTTGACTGGGGTTACTTAGATGTAGTTATGGAAAAAATGTATGTCTCGACCTTATGGAGGAAGTGGGTCAAAGAATGTGTTTGTACGGCTACAACTTCGGTTCTTGTCAATGGTAGCCCAACAAATGAATTCCCTTTAGATACGGGATTAAGACAAAGGGACCCGATATCCCCCTTCTTGTTTTTGTTAGTTGTCGAAGGGTTAAACTTGATGATGAAAGCCATGGTGGAGACCAATCTTTTCACATGTTATAGCATTTGAGTGCAGTTTCTCACCTTTAGTTTGTCGATGATACGTTCCTCTTGGGGGTCAAAAGTTGGGAAAACGTCTGTGCCCTGAGGGTTGTCCTTGTGTTGTTTGAGATGATGTCGGGCTTGAAGGTGAACTTGAATAAGAGTTTGTTGGTAGGGGTAAATATTTATGATTCTTGGCTAAATGAGGTTGCGTCCGTTCTAGGTTGTAAGGTGGAAAATGTGCCTTTCATGTATCTAGGTCTCCCAATTAGGGGTAACTCGAGGCGCTTAGACTTTTGGGAACCGATGTTGGGTTGCATAAAGAATAGATTGTCAGGTTGGAAGAGGCGTTTTCTCTTTTTCGGTGGTCGTTTGATTCTCATCAAGTCTGTTTTGACCTATCTGTCTACGCCATTTCCTTCTTCAAAGCTCTCTTAGGTACTATCTCTTCTATTGAATCTATTTTTATTTTTTCTTTTTTTTTTTTTTGGGGGGGGGGGGGGAGGAAATTAGAAAAACCACTTTGATTAGCTGGAAAACTATTTGTTTACGTCAGGAGTATGGAGGGTTGGGGGTGAGACAGTTGGGGGAGTTTAATATCGCTCTATTGGGGAAAATGGTATTCGAGGATGTTGGTGGACAGGGGGGCATGTGGTTTAGGGTGTTGGCAGCTAGGTATGGGGTGGTGAGGGGTCGGATGAAGGAGGGTGGGAGGGGTGAGTCTTCTTGGTGGAGGGAGATCGTGAAAATTCGAGATGACACAGGAGGTCTAGGGGGAGTGTGTGTGTCAAAGTAAGTGGGTAATGGGGCGGATACATATTTCTGGACCGATCCTTAGTTAGGCGGGACTCCCTTGTGTGTGAGATATGGGCGTTTATTTGATTTAGCGGAGAATAAGTCGAGTACGGTATGTTGGAACAAAATTGATTTAAAAATGTTTGCCCCTAAATCTATTAAGGTTTTGATGATAACAAAGTATTAATATACAATTGGAAGGACTAAAAATTTATTTTAAGTGTGCAGAACTTAGCTTCAGATAAGCTCTGAAGAAAGCTCAGAAGACGAGTATTCAGAAGTTCGCAAGTATTCAGAAGATAATGATCTTCAGAAGTTACAAGCATCAGAAAGTGAAGTCATCAGAACTTCTTAAAGTCTGAGCTCCATCAAACTCTGAAGATCTTCTTGAAGTCTGTGAAGATTCGAATTTGAAGGTCAACTCTCCTACCAATGAAGAAAATGACCTCTCAACCTTGATCAGAATAGCTAATCTCTTTTTGTCTGTCCACTCTTGAGAACGTGGGATATCAGACTTATTAGCTGAATAAGGAAAGTCTTCTCTGCACATGGTCAAAGTGTCTGAAACTCTTACTCTATTTTGGAAACGACCAAACTGCATCAGACAAGTTGCTTGAAGACAAAGGATATCTTCATCAATGATCATCTTTGCAACGACTCTTTCTCAGTCCTATATATACTAGAAGAATCAAGTTGCAAAGCAAATCAACAATCTTACACGCACTCGAACAATCTCTGATTTGTGAATACAAGCTCTGAACCTCTGAACTAGTGTTTTTAACTCTTAGTCCAAATACCTTGTACTCATTGTATTTGATTTTTAAGGTTCTCGTAAGAGCAGTTGTATTCTTTCAACAACTTTATTATCTCTGTTATTTGAGAAATCTTAAGCTTGTGTGCTTAAGTGAGAAGTCTTAAGCTTGTGTGCTTGAGCATTGTTGAGAAGTCTCTTGCTTGTGTGCTTGAGCATTTGTAATCTTGTGTGATTATAGTGAAATCCCTTGGAAGTGCAAGGGGACTGGACTACTCTCGTTTTGTGAGATGAACCAGTATAAATTGCTTGTGTGATCTCTCTCTCTCCCTTATCTCGTTTTATTGTGTTACTTATCCGCTGCTGTTGTAGTTAAGTTAAGAACTTTGAAAAAGTTTGAACTTGGCTAAAACACAATTCAACCCCCCCCCCCCTTCTTGTGTTTTCACACCTTCACGGTAGTCAAGATGTTTTCTTTAGGGTGGGGTGTTGGAGACAATTGTGGGTGTGGGAGGAGAAGATGTTGGGGGAGTGTCAAGCTTTACTTCACAATGTCTTGCTGCAAGAACATTTCACATAATGATGGCAGTGGCTTATTGATCACGCCATGGGCTATTCCGTCTGTGGAGTCTATTAGTTATTGACTTCTCAAGAGGCTTTTATTCGGAACGCAGTCGAAGATCTACTTAGTTCCCCTAAAGGTTTCTATTTTTGCTTTGAGACTATTACGAGACAGGTTGCCAACAAAAGCAAATTTGATAACTCGGGGCATAATCACTACATAGGCTCAGTTTTGTGTATTAGGTTGCGACGATGTCGAATCAGTTCAGCACTTATTTCTCTCTTTCAACTTCTTTGGCTCTCTTTGGATGCATGTTCGGTCGTGGATTGGTGTCATGATAGTGGATCCTCAGAACTTGTCAGAACGCTTTTTTTTAGTTCATTTATTCAACGGGTTGCCTAAAAGCACGTCGCTCCTTTATGCAACTTATCTGGCTATTATGTGCTTGGGTTGTGTGGTCTGAAAGAAATCATAGATTATTCAACAACTCTGAGAAGACCTTATCTCAATTGTTGGACAAGGTCAAACCTATTATTTTTGGTGGATGAAGGCAAAAAACATCAATCTAGCTACAAACTTTCATATTTGGTGGCCAAATCCTTTTGTAGTCTTTTTTGGCACACCTTATACTGAGGAGACCCCATTAGTTTTACGGCTAGTTTTAATATATCTCATTTTTTCTTGTTAAAAAAAAAATCGAGATTAAATTTGCAGAAAATAAGTGGCCTTGTGAGATCAAAATCGCGTAATTGCTAGACAAACTAAAATTTACACATTTGTAAAAAAAAAAAAAACTAAAATTTACACAACTTTAAGATTTTGTAATAAAAAATGATGGAAGATAATAAGAAAATTAAACACTGGGATAATAAAAGTATTGAAATCCATGGTAAGTAGTAAACACAACATATAAACCTTATTAATAAATGCATACTCATTTTCCTGGTTTAGTCTATCTCTAGCACTAACGCCTCTTGAAAGCTCATACTCAGCCTGCAAAAAAGATATATTAAATAAAGTCACACTCATGATATTATGATCAATGGCTTGCCAAATTCTTCCGGATGGAAACACAACCACTACCATATATTTGTCTATACTACAAGAACTAATAATCCACCACAACCAGTCTTGTGTTGTAACAAAACAATAAAACAATAAAAGTGAAAAATTATAATTATTTTCTCATACCTGGTTCTTGGCTTGTTCAAATGCCTCCATCCATCTTTGTGCTTCCCCAGCTGTAGCACAAGCAACCTTGAAGAAAACATGGTTAAATAACTCATTTCTAATATGGCGCGCGGTTGTAATGACAGCTAACTTTGGCGGCCGTAATGATTCATTGAATGAAAATGCATCCACTTTTTTAATATTTATGTTACATGTTGGAATTAGGTGTTTTAGAATCAAACTTGTAAACTTCAAATTATGGAACATTGGCCTATGCGCATAGAATTGTTTCTTTATAAAATATATATTACAAGCAGATTGGTATCAAGTGTTTTTAAAAGAAACAGACTGGAAAATGAAAATTTGAACTTACTTCTCCCTTTCTAGTCTCATCCAATCGATTGTAAAAGCGAATGACATAAAAATCCTGTGGAAGAAAGTGAAATTGAATTAACAAGTTACAATAAATTTAATGAATGCTAATAATATAGCATGAAATTTGAAAAGAAAATGAGGAGTATATATAGTAACAATTACCCCATTGTTAACCTTTCGACGACCAAGTTCCTCCACCATGAGTGTAGGACCAATGACACCCTGTCTAATGGGTTTCTAAAGAAAAAGAAATGAGGAGGTTTATTCAGATGGTTGAAGTGAATGAAAATGATTAATTATAAGAATTAATAAATGAGATGGAAATACATATACATACAATGCCAGGATTCTCATGAGGATCACGCTTGTACATGGAAACATATTTGCCTCTAATGAAGAGGAAACGTAGATGACAATATTCATGACCGATAGAATTCACGCCTAAATGATAAACCCAACCGAAATACTCAAACATTCCTCCTCCTCCTCCTCCTCCGGATCCTTCTCCTCCTCCTCCTCCTCCTCCTCCTCCTCCTCCAACTCCCTCCATTCTATCTAAAACGTTGTTGTTTGTTACATCCAATATTCCATTTTCATTTTGTCTTCTCCTTTATTTTTCCCTAACTAACTCTTCTCTTATGCCCGTCCGTCTTCCTTTGGTGCTCCTTAATATACGTTCCTTATATATATAATATATATATGGAATTTTTTTTAAATATTATTTAACTGTTTGTTTTAAAATACTATTTAAAAAATTTGGTTTAAAATTCTACGATCAAATTGAGATAATATTTGACATGATATATGTTTAACATTGTTACAAGGTAGAGCAAGATGGAGAGTATTCGTTATGTTCCCTTTCTACATTATTAGGAGATTTTTTCCCTCGTCTTCATCTCTGAGGCTATATATGAATGAAGGTGTGAAAAACACAAGAAGGGCGAGGGTTGAATTGTGTTTTTCTTTCTAAAACTTTTCCGTCAAGGCCCATCATAATGGGATAAGAACAACACGTGGCACAAACGACCACATAACCAATTTACTGTTAAAACTTTTCACGATTGATTTTTACTGTTCACAATTGACGCTAATGGATTTGGTTGTTTGCTCACAAAGAACAGTTGTCTGATGCGGTTCACGCAGTTGAAGTAGCTTGGGTTGTGGAATTTTTTTGGTAGAGAAAGCTTGGTTGTTGGAGGAATCCATATGTGGGAAGCTTTTCACGCGTTAGATTCATCGAGACTTTAGCCGACCTGGTATTGTTCGAAAGATATTGGTGCATAGATACTCTGTGTTGATTGGTAGTAATCATTTGTCGTGCTAATGTGTTCGCTAGTTTTGGTGTTTCTTGTTTTTCGTGGTGCTCAGCTTCGTCGATTGGCCATCACTCGATCTGACTTTTGATTGGATCTGGGTTTCTTTCAACAAGACGTAATTCCTCAGAGATTGATTCAAAACTCTATTGTGATGGATTTATCTCAATATTTGTATCATTCCTTGATTTTGGAAAGTTCAGCTTGAAAAAAGTCACTATCTCTTGTTGTTAGTAGCAAGGAGTACGTAGTGGGTTTGTGGACCGTTTTCGTGTTGAAGATTGTTCATTCACTCAAATATTCTAGGACTTATGTTTTGTCTTATAAGTAGAAGTTATTTCACCGTCCGACATGTGTATGTGTGGATTCACTAGGTTAGGTCTATGTCCCCCAAATTTTGAAGGTGTGGTTGATTGACTTGTTGAAATGTAAGCACTTGTGGTCTTGGCCAAACTTCCTGAAATCTTCTTCCATGACACTTATCAAGAGACTAAATAGATTTAGTGGAATCACATTCAGACTTCGTCGACGACTACATCAACATAGTAAAGTACTTTGCCTTCGATATTAGACTCTCAATCTCAAATTCTAACAGTTGTTATTAATTTTTATATCAAAATTGTAGAAACTTTGAATGAATGGATTAGGGGTGGACAACGGGCCGGGTTGGGTCGGTATGAGCCCAAAACCTCAAACCAGCCCAATCCGCGGGTGGGAACCTCGGGCCCATATCAACTAAAAATCCATTAACGGTTTGGGCAGGTTGGGTTTAAGCGGGTTACGGGTCAGACGGATGGTTTTATACGGTTTGGGCCAATTGCAGCCCAATTGATTTTTTATTATTTTTTTTGTTTAATTGGTTTTTTTTTGTTTAATGGGCCTATTTTCAAGTTTTTTTTTTGTAACAGCCCAATTTTGAACAGTACAACCCAAATAGGCATTTTTTTAATATATGATCATTTTCTCAATTTTGATCGGTACACATTTTACAGTCATTTTTTTCCTACCAAATTCAAACTGTACAAATTTTGCTATCCAATAGCCACAACACACATCACAAAAAATTTAGCCATTCAAACATCTCTAGGCCATTAATTTCCTAATAATTTGAAGGTGGATCAATTTCACAACGTAAATTATAAACATAACATAAAGTAAATATCACATTCATCAATATGGTAACAATGGGTCAAAAACAGAAGAAAGCACAATAATAACATAGATAAATTAAAATCAAGAGTTTTAAGTTTTAATAACAAACACTGACTTTAAAAACCACGCAAAATAGTTAAAACTTTGAATAACAAACCCTAACACTAAAACTCTAAAAATCGAGTGAAGAAGAACGAGAATGGTGAAATAGAGAAGCTTGAGAAGGATGAAAAAGATTGAAGAACGCAACAACGATTTCTCTTGCAAAGAAAAGGAATCATACCTCTTTTTGCGAAGAAAACGATTGAATATATAAATAAAACACAAAGAATAAAAGGATGAGAATGATACCTTCTTCGAAGATGGTGTTTGTGCGACGACGGTGGTGGATCGGTGTTGATTTCAGATGGTGGTTGCGCTAGGGTTTGAGTTTGAATAGAGAACGAATGAGTGTATCATGTGTTACATGAAAGTGATATGTAAGTTGAAAGTCAAAACGACATTGTATAACACTAATAATAATATATATTAATTAAAATAAAAAAATGGGAGTAGCTGGTCGGTTCGGTTACCCGCGAATCAGATTTTTTCACCCAAACTCGACCATCCCATATCATATTAACCCGCTGTTTGGAACCATCAACCCGCGGGCCAGCTTCCACCCCGACCCGGTTTGGTTTTTTGGACCGGTTTCTAGCGGTTTGGGCCGGGCCTTCGGGTTTTGTCCACCCCATGGATGATGAAGGATGCAGAGAGATGTAGTGTGGGTCACCGTCAAGTACTTAGAATTTATTCTAGGTTATTTTTTAATTCAAAAATATTTTTTAAAAAGTAAATGAGGTGTCATAATACTATTGGATGGGGGTGTAATGCGTGTTTGCATTGTCTATGCATCACAATTAATCTCTCATAACAACAGAGGCGGAGGTACATGGGGACAAGGGGTGGCTGTAGTCCCCCCTAGCCTTTTCATAATTTTTTTACTAGTACTGAAATTCTGGCACACTAGTATTAAGATGTTGTACTCAACGCTTCACCACTATAGTACACTTTTAATGCGTGAATCAATGATCCAACATCCAACCGCGCATACACAAGGAATAATAAATTAAACAAACTGGAAGTAAATTAACACAGTAATTTGTTAACCCAGTTCAGCATAAGCCTACTCTGGGGGATACCAATCCAGGAGTGAATCCACTATGATAGTATTAGTTTGAAGCCCTCAATAAACCTCCCGTTTATGACTTCTCACCTAATCACCACCCGTGCTATATCCTACCTAAGACACACCTAGGTATGAGAACCTCCGCTCACCTCCTCTTGACCACAGCCACTGTGATCGTACAATACTAGATTTAATATGTGAAGACACACTTCATAAAACACTCACACCACTTCCGTGCTTAAAAGCTTTGGAATGGTATACACACACTATCTCCTTGCTTAGAAGCTCCAGAGATATTACAATGCACAAACACACAGTTCCTAGTCTAGTGGAAAATCAACACAAGACTTAGAACACAATAAACACAATACTAAAACCTAAACTCACGCTTTGTAAGACTCAATTCTGGTTTCAGTGAATTGAACAATGGAGTCAACCTTCTTTAAATAACCTTCACGAGCTCAGGCTAGGTCTTCAATCAGGCTTCAATAGCTCAGCATGATTAATGGTTCCTTTCAAGAAATAATCTTTAATTCAAATGTTTTGTTTCCTTAACTTGAAGATCTGATTAACAAGCAACACTTGATCACGAGATCCATTAATAATTATGCGTGACCACGCTCCTTATCACAAACGACCATTTATTGTGGATTCCATATTTAGAACTTAGGCGCGAGATCTCAACATACACAGGCCCGGCCTACTGGATGTGGTATCCAATGTTGAAGCATTGTACCGAACATCTTGCTTATACTGGATGGTGGAAGCATGTAGTTCCACATCAGGAAAGATCACATGTTTTAGCAAAATGAGGCCAACCAAACAACGCCAACAATCTCCCCCTTTGGCAATTTTTGGCTAAAACATCCTAAGATTATTTCAACCGTTCTAGAGAGATACACAAGCTACCTTTTCTTCAACTCAACGTAGGCACACAGTCATGAAGTAAAGTAGAATAGTTTAACATGCTTGTTTTAATAACCCCTCATATAAAAATAGCATATTTAATATGTATCAATTTAGAACTTCAGAGGCATGCAACAGCGGAATAGTGAACACAACTCGCCTCACAGGAATTTGCCAGTAGAGAGTATAAGATTCTCATAAAAGAAACACTGGGGAAAAATAAATTCCCTCAAAGCTGAGAAAAATAAATTCTCAGGAACAGATGATGCTTCAACATGAAGTAGCACATTGTGTGCTAAATATTGCTCCCCCTCAAAGGTAGAGTCGAGTACCAAGTTCATCTTACTCCCCCTTAATTCATGCATAGGAATTATTCAGATGATCCAGCATCTGGTGGCACATCAACCTTAGCAACCTATTATGACATAATAACTACTCCCCCTTTTTAGCCACAAAATAGACAAAATGGGAACTGCATAAAATAGTATCCAAGAGCAGTGCAGATAGTAGCAGAACAAAAAGTGCAGACAAAATATTACAAACCATGCACACTAGGTGCTAAAATCAGGGCTCAGCCCACAGACATGCAAAACAACAAAAATCCAAACAAGGAAACATCAAAGTTACACAGAAGCACTTGGAGATGAATCATTTTCTTCTCCTTCAACATCTGTGTCAGCTTCTTCTTCACCACTAGAGCCATCATCATCTGCATCAGCTGCTTGAGCTGCAGCCTCTTCAACCCTGAGAGCATGTATCATCCTTTCGAACTGCAACTTCTTTTCATCTAGCTCCTTACAGTTAGCTTCCAGCATAGCAATCATCTCCTTCCTTGTCATAGGAGTGTCAGCAGCAGCATTGGATGGTCCAACAATATCTGGCGCATGCTGTTTACTGTACAGCTTCTGATGAATGGCCAGAGGAGTTGCCCTTTTCTTAGCAGACTCATCCTCATGCCTTATATTCGGATGTTGGGACAAGATGATGTCACAGATTAGGGTTGGAAATGCAATGGGTTGCTTGGTGACAGAGGTCTTGGCATGCTGCACAACTTGATTGAAAATATATAGACCAGCATTAAACTTAGTACCAGTACCAATCATATAAATGAGCTTACCCAGATTTGTTGCAATGTCGGATGCATGTGTAGTAGGGACCCAGTTGACAGAAGCAATGCGATTCAAGATGGCATACTTTTGGGTTAGCTTGACAGCTGGTACCTTCTTCTTCTTGGGCCAGGTTTTCACTTTATCAGCTGTGATGGTTCTGCAGACCACATTATCAGACACATCTATATCAGGGTGTGGCTCATCAGAATTACCCAGGAACCTGTTTATCACACTTGGGGAGAAAGTAACACATTTTCCTCGAACAAAGACTTTCTGAAACTCCTTATCCAAGGGATTGTCACAACCTATAGGAATGTTGACAACAAACTCCCTAACCAGCTTTTCATAGCAGGAGCCTAAGCCCCACACAGTTTTGATCAAACCAGCATCATTGATCAAACTTACAATCTCTTCACATTCCAGAATATCTTTGCCTAGTTCCCTTTCCAGAGCCAATCTTCTTTTGCAAATGATTCCCCATCGTTGAGCATAAGATGGAAGATGAAATGAAACATTGTCACAAGGAAAGTCTTCAATGTCAGGAGCAACAAATTGAGGCATGGCCTTCTTAGCAGACATAGCCTTCTTAGCAGGAGGCTTGATGCTTGAGGCATCCTTTTCAGCTTCAAATTCAGAGTCACTTGATGGTGCACTCTTCCTTTTCAGCACACCCTTATTCTTTTCAGGAGGAGGTATAGGCTTGCTCCATCCTTTCTTAGGACCATACTTGACAGGCTTCAGAGTAGTGTCCTTTGAGTTCTTGGTGACAACAGGGGTAGTGGTAACAGTAGGTGCAGGTGTAGTGGTCCTGCTTCTCAGTCTTCTCCCAATTCCTTTCTGAGTAGGTGGAGGTTGCAGATCTTCTTCAGAGGGGACTTCATCAACATCCACTATGTCCTGTTCTTCATTTGTGGTTTTCTCAGATTCCTCACCAGCTTCATTCTCTGGCTCAGAATCAGCCACATCCTCAGGGGTACTTTCTTTGTTTACTTCCTCTTCAGTGGAAGCTTCAGTATTAGATCCACTGCCAAACGACCCAGTGGCAGTGTTAGCATGTGGGCTAGATCCTCCTTTGGATGCTTCAGCATCCTTCTCAGCATTAGTTGGTATAGAGGATGGTTCAACACCGGTTGGAGCATCGGTTACAACAGCCTTTTCTTGAGATTTTTCAGTAACATCAGTTATGACATTCGTGGGGACTGTCATATTCTCAGGAACACTCGGATTATTGTTCACACCAACATTCTCAGCAATATTTTGGGTTTTTCCTAGGGTTTCAACAGAACTAGGGTTTTCCTCTACAGTAGGGTTTTCTTGATTCACCTTTTCAGACACAGACTTAACAGACGATTCAACATTCGCATTTTTGCCGGAGGCAACATCATGCGATTCCACATTCGCCGTTTCAGAAAAGCTCTTACTTAAGTACAGATCAGACATGCTTAAACCCCTTTTTACAGGAGATTGGGGTTTCTTCTTCTTAGACTTAATAGAATCAGACTTAATAGAGGGAGACGATTCACTTACTTTCTTAGACGATTTTGCAGATTTCTTCTTCTTAGAGGTAGTTGCAGGAATACTTGATAAAGGCATCGCATCTACCACAACAGTTGTTCCTTCCTTCTTAGACTTTGATCTTGTTTTCACAGTATCAGCAATTTTGTTTTTGATCTGAGCGGAACCGGAAGATTGAGACATTTTCACAAAGAACTTGTTGAAGTTTTTGAGATTTTTGATGATTTGAGATGATGATTTGTGTTTGCGGATCGCAGCAGGAAGTTCAGAGGAAGTTAAGAGATTTTGAACGAAATAATGAAGATATGAGAGTTGATAGCGTGTAGTAGAGCAGTTATGGAAAGTATTTTTTGTCTTCCCTTGATTTACGTGCGCCAATTGATGAAATTTGGAGAGCAAAACGGTTGCGCGCACAATATGCCTTAACTGCTATAATTCCTCATATAGGCAAATTCCTAATTTGCCCCTAAGCCTTTCAAACTGATTTGCATCTAAAGCTTTGGTAAAAATATCAGCTACCTGTTCTTCAGTTGCAACATGCTCCAACTTCACAATATTCTCTTCCACCAAATCCCTGATGAAGTGATGACGAATGTCAATATGCTTTGTTCTACTGTGCTGAATAGGATTTTTTGAAATATTTATGGCGCTTAAATTGTCACAGTACAATGTTAGAGCATCCTGTTCAACATTGTATTCCTTAAGCATCTGCTTCATCCACAATAATTGAGAACAGCTACTCCCAGCTGCAATGTACTCAGCCTCTGCAGTGGATAGAGAAACACAGTTTTGTTTCTTGCTAAACCATGAGATAAGATTTTCTCCTAGATAAAAACATCCTCCAGAGGTGCTTTTCCTGTCATCTGCACATCCAGCCCAATCTGCATCACAGTATCCCATCAACCTAGCATTGTTGGTGTGGGAATACATTATTCCATAATCAGAAGTTGCATTGACATACTTCAAAATTCTTTTCACTTGTGTAAGATGGCTCATCTTTGGCTCAGCTTGGTACCTAGCACATACACCCACTGCAAAGGTGATGTCAGGCCTGCTTGCTGTGAGGTACAATAGGCTCCCTATCATGCTTCTGTACAGGCTTTGGTCTACATCTACACCTTTCTCATCCTTGGTTAATTTCAGATGTGTGGCGGCTGGTGTTCTTTTGTGTGCAGCATTTTCCATACCAAATTTCTTTATGATATTTTTGGCATACTTGCTTTGAGACACAAATATTGTGTCTTCCATCTGTTTCACCTGTAATCCAAGAAAATATGTTAATTCACCTACCAAGCTCATCTCAAATTCAGATTGCATCTGTCTCACAAAGTGTTGGACCATCGGTTCCGCCATCCCTCCAAAGACTATGTCATCAACATATATCTGTGCTATCAACAAGTTTCCATTCATTTCTTTGACAAATAAGGTCTTGTCATTTCCACCTTTCTTGTAACCTTGGTTAATCAGGAATTCAGTTAACCTTTCATACCAAGCCCTTGGTGCTTGTTTCAAGCCATACAAAGCCTTTTTCAGTTTGTAGACATGATCCGGATGATTTGGATCTATGAAACCTTTGGGCTGTTCAACAAATACTTCTTCATGAAGATACCCATTTAGAAAGGCGCTCTTGACATCCATTTGGTAGAGTTTGAGTTTGAGGATGCAAGCTACACCAAGAAGCAGCCTTATGGATTCTAGTCTTGCCACGGGAGCAAAGGTCTCATCAAAGTCAATTCCCTCCACCTGAGTGTAGCCTTGAGCTACCAGTCTTGCCTTATTCCTTGTTACTGTACCCTTCTCATCAGACTTATTCTTGTATATCCATTTAGTGCCTATGACATTTACTCCATGTGGTCTTGGAACAAGGTCCCAGACTTCATTTCTCTTGAATTGATTCAATTCCTCTTGCATTGCTTCAATCCAGAACTCATCAGTAAGAGCCTCTTTTATGTTTTTAGGCTCAAATTTTGATACAAAACAAGTGTTTGAGATAGCATCAATCTTTCTTCTGGTAGCAATGCCCTGGTCTGGATCACCTATGATTAGATCTTTAGGGTGATTCTTCTGTGTCCTAATAGATGGTGCTTTTGCTGGGGCAGGTGCAGAGTCTTGATCAGATTCATCACCTTTTGATTCAGACTTTTCACTTTGTGTCATCTCATCTGAGTTGTCAGGAGATGGTTCAACATCAGTTTCCACATCCGATGGTTGAGTGGATGGTGCATCATCAATCACAACATTGATCGTTTCCATAATGACTTTGGTTTTTGTGTTATAGACCCTGTAGGCTCTGCTATTCAAGGAATATCCCAGAAATATACCTTCTTCACTTTTAGGATCAAGTTTTCGTCTTGGTTCTCTGTCAGCAAGAATGTAGCATTTACTCCCAAAAATGTGAAAGTGTTTCACAGTTGGCTTTCTTCCCTTCCATAATTCATACAAGGTTGCAGATGTTCCCTTTTTGAGTGTTACACGATTGTGTATGTAGCAGGCTGTACTCATAGCCTCTGCCCAGAACTGATATGGAAGACCCTTGGCATGAAGCATTACCCTAGCAGACTCTTGAATGGTTCTATTCTTTCTCTCTACTACACCATTTTGTTGTGGTGTTATGGGAGCAGAGAATTCATGTTGGATACCTTCTGCTGCACAGAAATCATAGAATTTGCTATTCTCAAATTCCTTTCCATGATCACTTCTGACTCTTATGATGACAGACCCCTTTTCTCTTTGAAGTTGAACACATAAGTTTCTAAATGTTTCAAAACTGTCTGATTTTTCTCTAAGGAAGTCTATCCATGTAAATCTAGAGAAATCATCCACCATAACAAAAGCATACCTTTTTCCTCCAAGACTTTCAGTCTGCATAGGTCCCATTAAATCCATGTGTAACAATTCAAGTGTTCTGGTAGTAGATTGATGTTGAAGCCTTGGGTGCGCCACCTTGGTTTGTTTGCCTATCTGACATTCTCCACATATTGTTCCTTCGTCTATCTTTAGCTTGGGTAATCCTCTGATTGCTTCTTCAGCTATGGCCTTTTTCATTCCTCTCAGGTGTAGATGACCCAACTTTTGATGCCAGAGTTTGACTTCCTCATTTTTGCTTATGAGACAGGTAGACATATAATTTCCTTCTTCAGACACCCACAAGTAACAATTGTCTTTGGACCTTACTCCCTTCATTATCAGTTTTCCTTCTTCATCTGTAACAAGACATTCAGATTGTGTGAAGTTCACCTTCATGCCTTGGTCACATAGTTGACTGATGCTAATCAAATTTGCTGTAAGTCCTTTTACTAACAGAACATTGTCTAAGTTTGGTAACCCATTATCAATTAGGTTTCCAATTCCTTTTATTTCTCCCTTAGCTCCATCTCCGAATGTTACAAAGCTTGTAGCATAGGACCTTAGGTTGGCTAGATACCCTTCCACTCCAGTCATGTGTCTAGAGCATCCACTGTCAAAATACCAATCTTGTTTAGATGATGCCCGCAGTGATGTATGAGCTATCAAGCTTACACCATCTTCCTTCTTCTTCCATTCTTTCTTGACATTCACGTTCTCAGATTTGGGTTCAAGTGGCCATGAATTCTGTGGATAGCCGTACAGTTTGTAGCAATAAGGTCTAATGTGCCCTTTCCTACCACAATAATGACACCTCCAATTCCTTCTTTTAGTCCTAGATCTTGACCTGTTGTATTGATGGTGAGGCGGGTGTTGAGGCATCGAGTTAGTCTGGACATGCTGCTTGGGTTTTAACCATGTGTCAGTTCCCTGATGTGTGGGAGGATGAGGAGGTAGTAACCCACCACTAACAGGAAAAGTTTTATTAATGGGGGTAGTGATTGTAGCTTTGTTGTAACCCATTTCTTGATCCACTATCTCGTAATCAAAGCCAATAGGTTTCTTACCAGCACTTTGTTTTAGCAGCATGGCTTGAAACTTTTCTTCTCCTGATGCAAAAACTCTCACTTGTTTTCTAGCATGCTCCAAGTCTTCATTCAGCTTTTCAATCTCTTTGTTGAGAGTCTTAATTATATCCAGACATTCATTCTTCTCAGCCTGAAGTTGACAATTTGTCTCCTTTTGTTTTTCCAAGGCTTTGCAGAATTCATTGCTCCTGATGAATAAGTCCTTATAGGTAGCCAGAAGTTCTTCATATGATGTTTCATCGCATGATTCAGCATCAGATTCATAGACACCTGTCAATGCATTGACAAGTTTAGCAGATTCACCTTCATCTTCTTCTGAATCATCCTCATCTGACCAAGTAACAGCAAGACTCTTCTTCTTCTTCAGAAAAGTAGGGCATTCAGATTTGATATGACCAAATCCTTCGCACTCATGACACTGAACTCCTCTAGATGAAGTACTTTTGTCATCACTTCTGGTCCTCCTTTGACTAGATACAGGTTTGTTGAAGTCAGATTTGGTGCTTGGACCATTGAACTTATTGTTGAAGTCAGATTTGGTGCTTGGACCATTGAATTTATTTCTTTTATCCATCCTCTTCATGATACGGTTGAACTGTCTTCCAAGTAACACCATGGCTTCAGATAAACTTTCATCACTCTCCATATCTATCTCATCATCTTCTGCAGTATTAGAAGTAAAAGCCAAACTTTTGGTTTTCTTCTCTTTTCTTTGGTTTATGCTCATCTCATAGGTTTGAAGTGAGCCTATTAGTTCATCCACTTGAATGTTGGCCAGATCCTGAGATTCTTCTATTGCTGTTACTTTCATGTCAAACCTCTTAGGTAGAGATCTGAGGATTTTGCTCACCAGTTTTTCATCTGATATGGGTTCTCCCAAGGCATCAAATGAATTTGCAAATTCTAAGATATTCATGTGAAAGTCATGAATAGACTCTTCTTCCTTCATACTCAGATTTTCAAAATTTGTGCGAAGCATCTGAAGTTTGGACAGCTTTACCTTGTTGGTTCCTTCATGTGCTTTCCTGAGTATTTCCCACGCCTGTTTGGCTACAGTGCATCGTTTAACAAGTCTGAACATGTTGATGTCCACCCCATTGAATATGGCATTCAAGGCTTTTGAATTTCCCAGAGCTAGGTCATCCTCGTCTTTGGAATAGTCTTTATTAGGCTTGATTTCACCTGTTACCTTTCCATCCTTATCAATGACCATAGGGGGTTCCCATCCATTTTCTACAGCTTTCCATGTTCTGCTATCAATGGATTTAAGAAATACCATCATCTTAGCTTTCCAGTAGTCATAGTTCTCAGGCCCAGTTAGCAGTGGTGGTTTAGAAACCGTTCCTCCTTCCTTGTCCATCTCACCAGAAATTTCTGTCCCTGAAGCTCACCCTGAGTTTCGAGCAGGGTGCCTGCTCTGATGCCAATTGAAATTCTGGCACACTAGTATTAAGATGTTGTACTCAACGCTTCACCACTATAGTACACTTTTAATGCGTGAATCAATGATCCAACATCCAACCGCGCATACACAAGGAATAATAAATTAAACAAACTGGAAGTAAATTAACACAGTAATTTGTTAACCCAGTTCAGCATAAGCCTACTCTGGGGGATACCAATCCAGGAGTGAATCCACTATGATAGTATTAGTTTGAAGCCCTCAATAAACCTCCCGTTTATGACTTCTCACCTAATCACCACCCGTGCTATATCCTACCTAAGACACACCTAGGTATGAGAACCTCCGCTCACCTCCTCTTGACCACAGCCACTGTGATCGTACAATACTAGATTTAATATGTGAAGACACACTTCATAAAACACTCACACCACTTCCGTGCTTAAAAGCTTTGGAATGGTATACACACACTATCTCCTTGCTTAGAAGCTCCAGAGATATTACAATGCACAAACACACAGTTCCTAGTCTAGTGGAAAATCAACACAAGACTTAGAACACAATAAACACAATACTAAAACCTAAACTCACGCTTTGTAAGACTCAATTCTGGTTTCAGTGAATTGAACAATGGAGTCAACCTTCTTTAAATAACCTTCACGAGCTCAGGCTAGGTCTTCAATCAGGCTTCAATAGCTCAGCATGATTAATGGTTCCTTTCAAGAAATAATCTTTAATTCAAATGTTTTGTTTCCTTAACTTGAAGATCTGATTAACAAGCAACACTTGATCACGAGATCCATTAATAATTATGCGTGACCACGCTCCTTATCACAAACGACCATTTATTGTGGATTCCATATTTAGAACTTAGGCGCGAGATCTCAACATACACAGGCCCGGCCTACTGGATGTGGTATCCAATGTTGAAGCATTGTACCGAACATCTTGCTTATACTGGATGGTGGAAGCATGTAGTTCCACATCAGGAAAGATCACATGTTTTAGCAAAATGAGGCCAACCAAACAACGCCAACAAGTACTAATAGTATTATACATATCTACCTATTGGACCTTGATTCTTATGGTAAAAAAGTCTTTTATTAACATTGTAAAATACACAAGAAATAATAATAGAATAAAATAAAATAAATTGAGAAGTAAAACTTAATTGTTCTCCTCCCAATATCCAAATTGCAAAAGCCTAAAGAAGTTTGGACCACTTATTTTGTCTTCTTCTCCAATTCTATTCATCTCCAATTTCTTTCCGAGTAGTAGATTTAAATTTAATATATATACTCTTTATTGTATTGTTGTCTTGGTAAGTTGTTACTTTATTTTTCTATCCCACTTTGAGCTCCATCTTTTATTTTAAGAATTAACACCTGATTAACTTTATTTTTTCATAAGATTGTGTTAGTATTTGTTAATTGTTAGGTTGAGACTTGTTTCTTAAGTGCTTGCATTTGTCTTATCTAAATTTATTTGAAAAATTGTGTTTTTCGTTAGTAGTCTAGTGACTAGAAATTTCACTTTTAAGGTAAATAAATGGAGTGTCCGAGGTTTGAAACATGACTCTTGCATAATATATACGATGTCCCTACCAACTGAGCTAAGCTCACGAAAAAAAATAATTGTGTTTTTGTTAGGTTGAAAATTGGTTAGAGAAAAAATAATTCCCTCATTTTTTAAGAGGAAAAGAGAGAGGTAATGAAAAAGTAGTGCATTTGAAAATTTATTTTTTCTATATACTAAATTATACCTTTTAGTTTGACCAAAAAAAAAACTTCTTTCTTTTAGACTCTGTCCCCCCAATGTTTAAATCCTGGCTCCGCCCCTGCATAACAATGTGGTCTTTATTATAAAAAAAATTCATTAACTAGTTTATAACAATGTCAAAATTAGTGTTTTAATTTAGAAAAAACGAATATAAAAAAACTTGTAATATTTTGAAAAACGGATGTAGAAAATCTATTTTAAAAAATATAAAGAAAAAATCAATTTTTTTAAAGCTGAAACAAACATGCCCTATGACAATCTATTCTAAATCATTGTATTCAAACATAAATCAATTATGTCAAACTCGATTCTATAAAAACTAATTCTGTCAAACTAATTCTATAAAAACATATGGGTTGTTGAGTAGTATAGTGGTAAGCATTCCTACCTGTCACACGGTGACTTGAGTTCAGTCTCCGGCAACGGGCATTTATTCCTATTTTTTTTGACTTATACTCTCCCGAACGCAATTATAAACAAAAAAACACTATTTTTTTTTTCACTTACTAGGGATAAACCCATGCGTTGCACGGGTTTGATTAAAAATATAAAATTAAAATATTTTTATAAATAAAAAATAATAATTGCGATAACTATAATCACATATAGTTAAATAATAGATATTATTTTAAAATATGATTATATTTAATATTAGTATATGAGTAAAAAAAAAGTTGTTTAGAAATATTAGATTTTTTATTAATTTATATCGTAGTTTGTTTACATTTTAATGTAATAGATCTCTTATAATATTTCATAAGTTTGAAAGGATGTATCATTTTTTATTTTATTAGTGTAATAATATAAGATTTTAGTTTTCTTTATATGAGTTGCAATTTTATAGTCAAATGTCACTTTGTTTTTTATTTTTGATGTATCCCTTATTTTATTATTTTCAATAAGAGTTGGAGGCATACCTAATTATACTTGTAGACAATATTGCTCGTGAGAAATGTTAAAAAAAGTTTTGATTATAGAATATGATTCATATATATGGTGGCTTTGACTATTTGTTCCACGTGTTCTCATTTTTTGAAAATTATGTATCAAATAGCATATTTTGCTTACTACGTTCTATGCAATTTAAGGTTCCAAATAGCTTATCTACTTACTCATCTCTCATTTTCTTGGAGTTTATTCTCACTTATTCACTTGGTGAAATTTTATTCCAACTTTATTAGTCCCAATTTTTTAGTCTATTGTTTGGTTCACTTTTTTTTTTTTGCTTAGTCCTTTTGTTTTTGGTTTGTTTTTCTTTTTCTTGGTGAGGTTTGTGTCTCTTCAAAATTATTGTTAGTTTTTGTCCCTCTTATTTAATATTTTCTTGAACATTTATTTTCTTATTATATTATATAAACTTGAATTTTTATTGTTGTCAATATATAAGTTTGGACGAAGATTTTATATATTTGAATTTTGGTTAAGGTAAAGAAAGTCTTATAGATGAATTTAAGATTTAACATGTGTCATCTTCTTATTTGCTTAAAAAAATGTCATCTTATTCTTGTAAATATTCCACTATTTTATTTTCAGCCGTAACGTAAACATTCTTTTAGAATATGTACTTAATTTATCCAAAAAGTTATATTATTATGTAAATTAAATTAATAATTTTTGAATTATTGGTGAATTTTAGTTGTGTGTAAATATGTTTAAATATATGTGTGATTATATTTTCTAAATATATGTAAATATATTTTAACATCTACGGTTTTAATAATTTCTAAAATTTATTTTGACAAATGAGCATCAACAATTTTTATTTAATAATTTTTGTCTTTTTTTAATTTAATTTAGAAAGTTTTTAGTACAATTCTAAGTGGGAGGAAAAAGTATTTAGCACAATTTCTAAACTAACATGTTTTTAGCACAATTCTTTTCATCGATTCATTTTATGGTTGTAAGAATAAGATGGCATGCGTAGATTAAAATAGGACCGTCCATTAAAATTCATATATACTCATATTGAACCATCCAGATTTGGGCAAATGTTATACGATAAATGCATGAAGATTATATATTTGGACAACCTCTAAGTCAAATTGAATCAATATAACTTCTTGCATGTATTACAATTATAAGAACCGCATGACTTGAGTGTCAACTACAAAAAAAAAAACAAACTTATTTTAATTTCTACTTTGTTTTTGTTTCTATATTTCTCTTGATCGAGATCAAGTAGATCACCTACACATTGTAGACAATATAGTATTTAAAAATGAGACACATATTTATATTTCTAAATTATTTGGATTGTCCTCTTTTAATTGAATGCCTCCAACATCAATATACCCTCGATCTATATAAATTTTAAGGCACTTCAAAATCAATAAATAGAATTCTCTTTTATCCTCTTCAACTTATTCACACGAAAATAATTAATTATATTCCCATTAATCAACAATTTTTTATACAAATCTTTTACCTTATATAAAATAATAAATGAAAAAGAAAATAAGAAACAAATAAGCTAAAACATTAGACTAATAAAATAATAAATAAAAAAGAAAAGTTGTCTAATTACAAACATTATATCAATAAAAAAAAAATGATGGTTTACAAACCGCCATTAGAGTTAAATACACATCCTTACATGAGGTGCCATTTTATAGGCTTTATAAGGAGCAAGGATGCAACGTAAGCAAAAATATAAGTATGTTTTATCCTGTTCTCCTCCTTCACATGAAAAAATAGTCATATTCATATTAATCGATTCAACTCAAAGTTTAATTAATCATCGAACAAAACACCGGTTGATATTTAAAAAAATATCCAACCTAAAAATAAAATAAAAAAATGATTAGAGATATTCTAAACTCAGAGTAATAGAAAAATTCCAATTTACAAACATATTAATAGGCAACTATCACATATATGTATATCAATTTCTTAATCAATCACATGTAGAAATACCTGATATTCTAAGAGGTTAGACACCATCACATACCAAGGACAAAAACCAATATACTTATGATGTAACTATATATATGCACACAATAACTTTTAAATCAATTCAAGACACTATAATGTGTAACTTTAAGATATGAAAGGTGAAGATGCATAACTTTTTCTCATGGAGATGTTAGATGTAATATCCCGGATTTTTATCCAAGATATTTCTTAAAAATCATATTTAGTTAGAAAATGTGTTGCTATTTTTTTTCTTCTTTTTAAAATACAATGCTTACAAAGATAATTGAAGTGAAATTCAGAGAAATATAAACTTAATAAAAATGAATTATTGTTTGAAAATTTTCAGCGGAAGAAAATACAACAAAGAACTATTTATTACATAAAATTCACAAATTACAAAACCCTTTTTTTTTTCCCGTTCGTACGCGCTTCAAGCATCACATAACATTCAATCAAAGCTTTCTCCTTGAGTACCTAAAATGTTGGTTGTAAGGGTCAATTTCCTGGCCCATATTGAATCATACTCACCACAAGAAAATGTTATAAAATAATAACAAAACACTTCACCTTATCGAAAATATAATTATTAGTTTATTATAAAAACTTTTTGGTGATAAGAGTCACATATACACACATAGGCAGCATATAATTGTTAAACACAGTAATAAACAAAGCAACATAATTACACATACTACAAATTGCACGGAAAAATCAAATGAAAGACAAGGAAGCAACGATCACCGTTTTACCATGGACTAACTATACTTTTTCTTTGCTTTTATTATAATTGTAATAATTATTTACTATTGTATTTTTTTTTCTCCCTTTCTATATGCAATGCAATGCAACTAAGACAATCCTATATGAGACTATGATCCGGATAAGAAAATCTGCCACACAGGCTTCTGCCACACAGGCTAAATAATAAGTTCTGCCACACAGGCTAAAAATAAGTTCTGCCACACAGGCTCCTGCCACACAGGCTAAAAGTAAAACCAGCCACACAGGCTAAAAACAATAAACCAGCCACACAGGCTAAAAGTAAACCAAGCCACAAAGGCTACCTATAGAAACTCTGCTATACACATCCCATATGATGCATGAACTCCACTTCCTTAACAAGACCAACCTGACCTGGGACATACTTAGTCCTCCCTATACTTTTATTTACATCCCTTAATTTATATTTTTCAAATCACACCCATCATCTAATATTCATAGGCAATAAAGAATAGAATGAGACCAACATCTTTAACCATAAGAAGTAAATAAGAAATTAACAACCATGTACATATACGCAGCATATAGAAGCAAATATATAAAATTATTCCAATTACAAGAAAGCATATATTTATATACAAAACGTACATGAATTTATTTATGTTTATAGATTTTAAATGATAAAGGTTCTACCATCATCTCACAACAAATTCCTATGTAGCATGAATGTATGGGGAAAAAGCTCTTACCTTAGGCGCTTTTCTCCCTAGCCAAAGAAATTCTATAGTCCACGAAGTGATGCTCACACACGAAAAGAAACCGAAGCTTGGTGTCACACAAAATTTAGAGAAGAATAATCTTTTAAAGATTGGAATCTGTAGGCTTGAAGTTTATTTTAAAAAAACTGAGTGTATGGTGGCTATATATATTGGCAAAGCACGAGTCACAAAAGAAGAGAATTGGGCGAGAATTAGCAATGGAAATAGTAGTGTGTGCTAATTGCTTGTTTAATGAAATTGAATTGAATAGTAACTCATATTAAATATTGAACCGGACTTGTGCAAATTTAAAGGAGAATAAGGTGGAACAAATTCTCTAAAGAATGCAAAACGTGGGAGAAAGGGAATGAGATATATCCATTCATTTAAATGACATTAAAGTAGAAAACGTGTGGAAATCAAGGAATTACCATTTTATGTGCTACTCATAATTCACAATATTAACTACTATATTAATAACAAGGTAATTATAAAGAATAAATAATTGAAATAAGACTATAACAATATATAATAAAAAATATAATTATAAGCATAAGATAAATTTTTGAATAAATAATAAATTGAGTAAATTATCAAAAAGACTTAAAATATCGGGTCGTTACATTAGACAAAGAAACCATAAAGTTTTTGCCATGAGATAGATAAATTAAAATTTTGTTAAAACATAGAAGGTAGACTTCCTGGTATGGTGGTGGTGATAATTAGCTTTTGGGTTAACTTTATATAGAGCTTGTGTTTGATAATTAGCTAAATTTACATATTCAATATTAGTGTCTCCAAGAATTCTTTGTTTTAAATTGCATTAATAGGAAATTGTAACATACAATATATATTTTAATAAGATATTGCAATGCAATTAAAACAATAACATGATGCATCATTCCACCTTTCATTACTTGCAATTCATTTTTGTCTCAATTCAACAACAATAAATTGTGTTAGTTTTTTTTTGATATATTATTATTGTTTATTATTTATTATTAGAGTAACTCTATTATATGAAATATGAAAAGGTTTTAATAAAGATTGTAGACTTTTCTTATAGAGTGTCACATCATCACAATAACTTATATGTCTAAGTAGAGTCATAAAATTAGAAGTATGATCCCTTTTAATTCATTAGGCTAAGTAGAAGTATGATCCCTTTGGTTTCAAGCAATCCCTTCTAAACAATATAAGTAATGAAGAATGATCCATTTTTAATTCATTTAGTATTGAAAGAATATATTTCAAGCAAGAGAGACGCACGTTTTTTTTATTATTAAATTCAGTTCTTTAAGGGATTGATCAAAGAGGTTTGAAATATCAAAGTGACTCACTTGCTTGAAATATAATGATTCCTTTTTTTATTAGTATTGAAAGAATTCCAATAGTCATGAATATTTTGTGGTTATATAAATTTTATATATTAGTTGGTCTATTTTAATTTAATAATTTTTCATTTTAGTTAGTTGGTCCCTTGTAAGAAGTTATCTATATATATAAATCCTAGATAGTTGTGGAATTGTCTATCTAAACCCTAATCCACAAACCAATGAAAACTTTTCATTTAGCCATATCATCCACTTACATTCATTTAATGTGGGGTACTAATTGTAATTATTATTATTATTATTATTATTATTATTATTATTATTATTATTTTGGGTTATTATTCATTTACATTTTTTTGTTAATTTTATTATTTTTTGTATTTTATTGTTTTTTTTTCAAAAAGGTTAATGTTTTTGCTAATAATCTTTTGTCCAATCTTTGTAAATATAAGGAGTTGGTCGATTGTCAGGACTACTTTCTAATGTTAGTAAAAAAAATAGATAAAATAAAGTTTACTAATGGTTGTTATGTCCTGTATGATTTTTATCATATTCGATATTTGAGTATGAGTTAAGTTGGTTTATTTTTGCTCCAATAAGTTTCAAATTAATATAAATGTCAAATTCGATAATACAGTAGTTTTTTTGTAAGAGATAATAAAGTAGTTTATCCAACTCAGAATCCTCCAATGAGATTTATAATATAAATAAAAACTTATGTTTCAACATCGATTGTTTTCCATGGTCAATTATATGTTGTCATTTCCATAGTTATTTTGAAGAATGAGTTAAAGATATTGCTAATCAATGTTAATGAAGAAGATACCAAAGTAACTTCAAATCTGATGTATAAATAAGTTTTTTAAATGTATAAGCATCGATATATATAATTCCTAGATAGTTGTGCAACCACTAATCTAACCACAGTGTATGAGTATGACCATAAACCGTTTTCATAGTGACATGACAATTTATGGATTACCAACTTATTTTGGTAGATGCAATAGGATCCATTGTAATCTTTTCGAAATGTATAAACACATCTTTAATATCTATCTTATATTTACATCACTTTATTATATTTTTTTTAAGGAACATCACTTTATTATTATTATTATTATTATTATTATTATTATTTTGTTTTTATTGATGTTATTATTATAATTTTCATAATACTTATTGTTTCAATTTATACGAATGATTTTTCAACATTATAATATAAAATACCGCATAATACCCGTGCATCGCACGGGTGTGGGACTAGTATAGTGATAATTTGATATATTGATAATTAAAATAAAAATGATTTAATTAAAGATAATTAAAATTAAAATGATTTAATTAAAGGAGATGATGAAAAGGTTATATAGTGATAATTTGATATATTGATAATTAAAATTAAAATGATTTAATTAAAGATAATTAAAATTAAAATGATTTAATTAAAGGAAATGATGAAAATGTTTTTTTAATAGAGATTGTAAACTTTTCTTATAGAGTGTCACATCATCAAAATACTTGATTGTGAGCAACTCAACATTTCTTTTACTTGTAAAAGATACTCACCCGGACATAAGAAAAAATAACACTTTTTAATTCATTGAATTCAGAAATATTCATTTGCGGAGTGGAAGCGGCAGATGGAGCGAACTGCATATAAATACTTCCTGTAAAACCCTTTTCCCGCCATCGACACTCTTTCACTCTCTCCCACTTTCTCTCTCTCTCTTCTTCTTCTTCTTCAATGGTGAGGTCTAGAACCGCCGCAAAACCCACCGCACCTACAGATTCCGAACCGGAGAATGCCGATAACCTCGAAGTTATCTCAATCGGTTCACTCTACAATGGACCTTGGGAGAAGAAGTATTGGAGCAGTTCTAGGGTTTGATTACATTTTCCCCATTCTATTTCCTTCCGTTTTTCAATCTAGAATCGCAATATTTGATTATTCATGCTCGATTTGCAATTGAACTGAATATATCATTGTTATTACCTTTTCCGCCAAAAATCGTTTACTCTTGTTGCTTATCTTTGAGTGTGTGTATGAATTTAGCTGGTTACTGAAGTACTACCGTTTTTTGTTTTTTTGAATGGCACTGAAAAGTACGATTGTGTGTGTGTGATAGGATGTGTAGATAGGTTCATATATAAGATCTTGAAAATATCGTTTAGATAGAAAGTTGAAAGGGTAAGTGATGTAGGGTTCTATGTCTAACAGCGAAACGATGATATTTTGATTGGATGTTAGTACTACGTAGAGTTGCAGAGGTCATTGAGTGATGAACCGCGACTTTTGCTTGTTTGAAGTAGGGATTTTATGAATATAAAAGGACTGGTGGTGTACTGGCATGTAGTTGTGCAAGTGAAAGGAACTCAGATCTCTTAAGCATGAGATGTGATTGGTCCTAGATTTAATTCTTGGATTAAGGTGTATGGGAAAAATATTGTTGGTAGGGGTCATGCCTTTAGCATTGGACTGAATAGAATATAGGGATAGTCTGGGAAATATAATTAACAAAGTAACGGACTTTAATACGGATGCTTGTTTGTTAGTTTGTCCAAGTGGTAAGAAGTTTGATTTTCCTTATGAAGGATGTTGGGTTTGAGTGAATAGAAAAGATAGATACTAGGAGAGCCTTTTCTTCCTTAAATGAGTCCACCTAGATTAACTCGACTTAGTTTGGCTGTTTGTGATTTTATTGAATAAAGAAGTGATGTATACTTAGGTAAGAATAAAGAAGTGAGATGCATGCTTGACCATGGTTTATCTTGGAGGAATTTCTGCATACCACTTTGTATTGGTTTGTTTTCCTTTGCTGACTGATTACATTTTTACACTGGCTATTTTGTAGGGAAAGGATCGATATCCATATCCAGTTGGCTACCAAGCTGTTAGAGCTCATAATGGTACTACTTATAAGATGGAAATTGTTGAAGGCGTTAACGGGCCTAAATTTTTGGTTTGTATTCAAGATTCTTTGTGCTTTAATGCTTTGACTTCAGGTTCCATATTCTAAATGTTTACAACTTGCTTTGAGTTTTGTTAAATAGTTTCAGTTACGTACTGTTTCTACAGATTTCTTCTGATGATGGGAATTCAGTTTCTGGTAAAACTCCAGACTTTGCATGGAAGGAATTTCAGAAGAAAGGTTGCACCCGCATGAAGATTTGGCATGGGAAGCGACTTTCATCTAAGATGGATGGCTTGGAGGTAGAAATTGGTGACATTGATAATTCTGTTTTTAATGTTCCAGACAATTTCTTTTATTTTTCAGGAAAATTTATTGAAATTTCCAGAAATCATTCCAAATAAACTACATCCGTATCTATTTTCAAGCTAATTTGAGCGCAACTAATCTAACTGTGTGCTGTAATTCTGTTATAATTGAATTTTGTTTATGACAAGATATTTGAATATCATGTTAAAATGATAAAACAAACACCTTTTTATCATAAATCTCTTATATGGAAATAATTTAAGTCTTTGTTGTGTCATGTGACTATAGAATGAAAGACGGCGTATATTGCTGGATTACTTACTATATACATGTATAGCAATTGCTCTTTGCGTAGACTATAGGTATCAAAACTATTTGGCATGGCATTTCCTACTATGTTATTAAATATCCAGTTTCTTGTGTAACTATTCTGTCAAAACTGCTAGCAAGTTTCAGAAACACATTTCCTGTTTGCTGTGCTATTAATTGATGATTAAATTAAAGCATCACATCAAAACATAATGCTTTGTCCTTGTAATTGAAAATCAGTCAATACAATATCCAAGACTGACCACTTATCTTTGAAATTATGTCCTTGTATATTTCTTCAACCTTTGTGATTTGTCGCCAAAAATAATTCTTACTGATAAGATAAGCTTACTGACTTTTCTTTGGTGCTCTGTTCATTGTTTCATTAACGAGTACCGCAAGAAGATATGCTGTGGTGTTGGGAAGCTTTATTGCACTAATGATATTGTTTAATTTTTTCCCTGTTCTTCCTTGTTTTTGTTAAGGATATTTTGTTGTTCTTTCATTTGTATCCCTTCTTTTCTCTCTTTAGTAAAATCTAAGCTCTCTTCTTTATCCCAAACAGTTAATGGATGTGTCTGAGCTTTGACGTTTTGTCTAGCTACACACATTTTGCAAAAGTTTCTGTTTATGTCATGATTAATCTCATAATCCCTCTTTTTCTTTTCTCTTGATTATTTTTTTTTATATTATATCGCTTTCATGAGATGTTTACTGTATTTAATCTTATTTTAATTATTTTTTCATTGCATCCAGCTATTTGGGTTAAAAAACCAGGTTATTCAGAGGTTGCTTCGCGAACTAGGGGCAGATATAAATGGAATAGTAGAACGGAGCATAGTATCCTCAAACATCAGTAATGATGTTTCTAAAACACAGCATGATGATTGCCACCCTAATGTAGGCACCAGTCCTGATTTATTAGTTTCCTTGAAAAGAGCACGTGTTACAGGGAAGAGAAGTAGATGTGAACTTAAAAAAAAGAAGTTAAATGGCAGATCTGGACCTCAATCTGTAGAACTTGCTTGTAGTAGTGCTTCAGATGTAAAGAATGAAACAACTCTTGTTCAACGGAGTTCTACAACCAACAATGGTTTAGAAGATGAGGATGGCGCCCAAAATCAAATAGATGTATCACCTTCGCTGTCAATAAAGCCATCTGTTGGTAAAACAAGTAATTGCATTGCATCCCAAAATGACCAGCTATTGAATCCTATTGATATATCTGAGGACAAAAAAGCGGGAGCTGTACCTTCGGAGAGACAGACAGGGTTTCTCTCCTCTGCAAATAAAAAAAGTACAGAAATAACTGAAAACTTGTCTACAGAAAAACTGGTAAACACGCCCTTCTAATATTCCACCGAATATTTGTTCATTGGAAACACACTTGTTCGTAAAATATAGTCTATTGAACATTATTAATTGGAAACCCGTTCTTTCCAAAATAGTGACACTCTTGATACAAATCTTTGAAGTGTTTTGTTTAATTTCCTGCTTCTTGAGATATATCATTTGAAATTTGGCAGAAATTTGTGAATCAATCCAAATTCTGGTCCACCTTGTTATAGAGGAATCACTATTTTAACTTCTTGCAGCTTCATAGGTCACATGATGTGGAGATGAAAATGACAAGTTTGTTGGTCACAGCAGATGACAAAGTGATACAGTCAGGTTCTAAAGAGTCTCAGGGTTGTATTGGCAATGATCTTTGTGATCCTGATACACTAGATTTACAAGGTACTTATATCTCTGTGTTTTGTACAGTACAAGTATTCACTGTTATTAACTTCTAGTATCTGTTTCCACTTAATCATATATTGATGAGTTGAAAGATTTACCTTTTGGCTGGACATACTTATATTTATTCAAGTTGATTACAAATTTTGAGATTTATAATGCTTTTGCCTTTGGTAATATTAGAAAGAGACAGAGTAGTGTTCTTTACAGAATGAAGTATCATGTGATGATGTGAAATATAGAGAGATTTGGAATGTGTTAGGATTTTCTATTTTTTTATATACAGTTTTCTACAACACTCCTTCAATATCTAGTTTCTCTCTTATATTTATCTATTCTACATTTTCCTGTTGATTCTAGATCACTTACTCTACTGCACTGCAGAAAATGCCTCTGATTCTGCACCAAGTAATTTGGACAAGAATACTTACAGTGAGCCAGCATGTGAGGTATCTTCTGAAGATTTGTTAAATTCAAAACACGAGGAAGTGCTTAGACCTGATTCAAATCTAAGCTCCGAGAAAAATGATTTTAATTCAGCTGGCCAGGATGTGGCAAATTCAATGATGTCACTTCTGCTTCCTCAAGCAGTTCCTTTACTGAGTAATGTCTCAACAGATAAGAAGTTTACTTTTATCACTTCAGATATATTGCCTATGGTAACAAACTCTAAGGAAGAACAAAATGAAGTTGGCCGTGTTTTGGATGTACCATCATCTGGTAAATATACCTATCTGTGCTATTTTAACTTTTCCTGTATATATATATATATATATATATATATAGGGTAATTACAATGTTTGGCATAGATCAATACATCACGACACAATGTTTGTCTTTGTTTTGTGTTTGTGTGTTCTGTGTTTATGTTTTCATGCACTTTGTTTAATCATGTGTTTATACCGCAGATAAAATGGTAACAGAGGATGTATATGGGGAACAAGGTGAGAAGATACATAAGACAAATACCGGCACTGAACATATGAAGTCTATTGTTCTTGATAGTTTTGAGTATAGTCAATGTGAGGATCTCAAAAACTCAGAAATCTTATCTTTTAATATTGCGGAAGTTGATAAATCTAGTTTCAGTAAAGAAATGTGTTATCCGAAAAGTCAAGAACAACTTCCTGGTGATTTGCCAAATGGACCATCCACATGCTGTGCTTCAGAGTTGGAATTTAAAAACAGGCCTCCTGATTATGATGCATGTGTTCCCGATTCTGTTCTGGATGACATGTCTCCTCCTGATGTATGCATTCCTGATTCTGTGCTGGACGACATGTCTCCGGCGCATGATAGTTTCAATTCACTGAAAAATGGCCTGTCAGCTGGTCAGGATTTTACTGGAGGTAATGTGTTCATGATATCTGGTATAAAAAAAAAAAGTTCTTAAATTCCGGTAATCATGATCAGAAGGGTTGAATTGTCTATCACAATATAATTCTTCTGTCTGTTTTGAACTAAGATGCTTGTTGAGTTAGTGCCAACCCATTCCCATGTCAATCCAACTTAACTGGTCATGATTGTTGCAAACTATTAGCTTATTTTGGTGTATGGTCAAGGATGGCACTTAATGATCTGAGACTAAGGTTTCATTGAATTATTGTTGTGTTTGATCCAAACATCACCATTTCTTACAAATTTTGAAAACAACATAGTTATTAGCAATGCATTCTCAGGGGTTAAATAAAATATTTGTTATTTAAAAGCTTGGAAATCCTTGCAGAAAAGACACAAGATGAAGCTGTTGGTAAAACAGGCAATGTTAAAACAATGATGATGTCTTCTTCTCAGTCACCAAATATTGTATACACCAGAACCCTCCAAGGAAATTGTTTCTCTGCGAAGAGTCCAGAATGTGACAAGATTGAACTAGGTACTCGTCAAATGCATACTGCTAGAGACACTGTCCCTCCCTCAAAAACCATTCAAACAAAAAACGATAAACTATGCGAACCAGATGATTCTGCAGGTTTATTATTAGAAACACTCGAAGCGCATAGTGACATTCCAGATGTACAAAGCAACCTAGCGGAGCTAAACCATTCATCTCAGAATCCAAACCCACTTTCCTGTGAAAATAAGTGCTCTGGTAGCAAGGAGGCTCAGTTTGTTTCAGAACCAATGGTCCAAAGAAACCAGGAACTCAAGAATAATCTGAACAGCAGTGTAAAGTTTGTAGGGTGCTACATGCACCCAATGCCTGTTTCATCATTACTTTTAAAAACAAGAGAGGATGAAATCCACATTTGCGTTTTATGTGGCCTTACGAGTCAGCACAGAACCCTGTTTACCTACAAGGTAGCTACCAAGGGACCAAATTTTGGTTGCCCCTCTGTCATGGCTCACACCCCAATAATATTGCCAGATCCAAAATATAACTTCATGGGAGAAGTAAGTTGCTTTTCATTTTCTGTTTGGAAACCCTTATTTCCTTATTGACATTTTACCCAAACATTTTGGCTACATAAATACTTACTTTCAAAATATATCATATTCTTTGCTAGATTATCCTGGAAAGAACTGGGGTGGAGTTGACGCCTGATGGACAGTATATTGTCTTAATAGGCAGCATAAAAACCCCCAATTGCAGGTTAACTGTTTCTACAGGTTTGAATTGATATGTAATAAATTGGAATACTGTAGATAGAGTAACTAAATATTGTTTAATCCCAGGGAAGGAAAAATTGATTGTTGTTGCTCAACATGCACATCAGTCTGCTCCGAGAAGAATGCTTTGAAGATTGTTCATGTAGAAAGTGGTTATGTATCAGTTTTGGCAACATTGGAAGCTGTTGAAGATTTACATTGTATTTTGGTTTGTGAAGCTAACCGACTTGTTTCTGTTGGAGAGAGTGGGAGACTACAAGTGTGGGTCATGAATTCAACATGGAGGTGATTTTAACGCATTCTCTTTGATTTTTCTTGCTCCTTAAAGACACTTATGTCCTTTTCAGAATTATAAGTTTTTAATTTGTAGTGAATATGATTGTTAAACAATACAGATAGGTTTCTTCTGTGTTTGCATTTTAGCAGAGACCATGGATATATGCTCATGTAGAGCTTGTGCTTATCACAGCAATTCTCGATGAATATTGGAGAAACTTTATTACTTGGATATTATGACTAATTGTTTCTTGGCTGAAAGCTTGCCAATTGGCCAGACTTTACTTACCTCGCGACCGAACTCTGAATTACGGGGGGCTCCTTCCCCTGGGAACCAGAGAGTTAGTACAAAAAACAAAGCTTCCCAAATTTCATTGCATTTAATTTTCTAGACATAATTGATGAGTTAGACCACTGTAATTGTAAAATTTATTCCAGTTGTTGATCACTAAAAAACTGTATTATTCTTTAATGTTTGTAACTTATTTGCTGCTAGTGTTATTAAATATTTATATTTATTGGTTGTGGTCATACAACATAGCTTTTCACCCCTTCATAACATTTTTTCAGTGAAAAGATAGAGTACTTCATCATTCCAGCTGATGGTTCCACGTCCCCTGGCATTGTGGAATTAAAGAGGGTTCCAAGGTGTGCTCATTTGGTTGTAGGCCGAAACATCTATGGTGAATTCAGTTTATGGTATGTTGTCTTTATTTACCTTGAAGAGATGTCCTATTATATTAGCATTATTTTAATTATTTTAAACATATAATTCGATAAAAGTTGGTTTATAATCTTGCTTAGGATTGTTGTGAGGATTTTATATTATTAAGAAGCAAGAATTAATGTTCTGTCCATAGTCACATAATTCACTAGATTGACTTGGAGCTGTAAATTGGCACCATTTCACAGAACTTTCACAAATTGGTTTGCCAAAGTTGGCTATAATTCTTTTAAAGCATCAAACCCAAAAGAAAGAACAGGGTCCCATTTAGATGGGAATGGGAACCGTTCAAATTAAAAAGCAATCATCATAGGCTGCAATAGAGAGTATAGGGAGAAGTGTTTTCTACTTAAAAGCTACTATCTTCAATCCCCATCTGCAATGCACCGTGTCGTACACTGCTTATTATAGTTAACCCCTCTCTAATTTTCACACACACTTTTGACGCGGGACTACTTTCATTTCTTAAACATTTTTATATAAGGGAAGAGAAGTTACACTGAAGGGTACTGCCAATACTCAATGTCTGACTATTATTATTCTATTATTGTACATTTATGGGCTTCTTTTTTTAATTTTATCAGTGTCAAATTGTTAATCAAATTAGTAATTTTTTCACATATTAATCACATTAGTAACTAGTATTTTCCTTTAAAACAATATACATAATTATTACCATAAAAATATTGACTCTTGTTTTCGTGTTTTAATATTCAAGTTAATTTTTATTGATGTTTTATATCTTATTAGCATGGATTTTATTGCTTTTAACTAGATGAGATAAAAAAGTTATTGTTAGTGTACCGATAAAAATATTATAACGTACCATGAACCCAAATAACATGTCGACTACATATACCCCCCATGTACCCAATATTTCAAGTGTTGCGTACCGCGTACCCGAACTTATACCACGTACCAAATCGAAATCGAATTGTGAACCAGGTGACTGTGGTTTTGTCTCAGGAGTAACGTTTAGGGTTTTTCTCAAACATACCCACACACCCATATTTCATTTTGTATTATCTTTTTATCATATTTGTTGCATTACTTTGCTTGCATTTTGTCTTCAAATCTATTTTATACAAGTCACAGGTTCATCGGAATATGAAGAACATGTGTTGCTTTTTTTACTTTTTCTGTACCTAACCCCCTATTCCTTCTGTAAATCTTGGAGAGACCGAGGTTCCTAATTTGAGCTTTATCTGTTTCAGACTCAGGAAATATGTCACTGCTATCTTCAAATTTCTTATCTGAAAAAACCTCTGACCTAGCATAATAGTTGTTAAAAATAAGGAGAATGGAGAAGTAATTAGAAAAGTGTAACAAATTTTTAATTTGGCCATTCAGTTTTAATATCACATTCATATCATATTCAATATTTTCCTCAGGGACATTACCAAGCTCAATTGTGTTTCAAGCTTCTCTGCTGCAAAATATCCAATTAGTGAGTTCTTTCCAATAAGCTTGTTTGATTTGCAAACTAAAGGCTTGGGATTGAGCTATGCTAGCATAGAGGAGAAGGCTGAAATTTTTTTAGAAGCAACCAATTTCTGGCACTCAGAGCAAAGAGAGACCTGTGTGTATCTACCAACTGAAGATGTTGCTATGTGTTTTCTTGTCTCGACTCCCTCGGACTTTGATTGTTGCCCGAATCATGTTTCAACTTCAAGTCATCACGATGTACATACAGCTAGAAGTTGGAGGCTTGCCCTTTTGGTGAAAAATAGCATAGTTTTTGGAAGTCCCTTGGATCCTAGGTGCCATATGATGTTTCCTGAGTTGAATATAGTCTGTCATATTTTATTTGATTCTTTCAACATCTTATTTTTTTACTGCCTATGAAGTAAAGGGAAGTAATTTTCCCCATTATTTTTCAGCATATATTTTTTTCAATGTTAAGATGTAAAGTGAATAAAAGCTGCTTGAACTGGATTTTAGATCACTGTTGAAGTCTAATGATCTCTTTGCCTCAATTAATAGTCTATCATTCATTTATGAGGCCAGCAGCTGAAGGAATTTACTGAAAATTATAATTATGAGGGTAAAAAGGGCAGCCTGGTATGCTGAACCTCCAGGCACAGTGGAGTCTAGGGAAGGGTCGGACCTATTATGTGTCTAGTAGGCAGTTATACCTTGAATTTGCAAGAGTTAGATTTCACCAATTACAACCTGTAACCTCAGTTTTATGAATCATCAGTTGATATTGTTTGAGTTATATAACTATAACAAAGTACTGATGATAGATCATTTTTACACTGTTTAAAAGTTGTTCTATTGCTTAATCTACACTGCATATTTATCATTCATTGACATTTTCAACTGTATCAACTCTATGCAGGACAACCACTGTTGGTGTCTCAGGTGGTTATGGAATCATCAGCACAAGTGACGGTGTGGTATATATGTGGGAATTAGCTAGAGGATCCAAGCTTGATACTCTGCACCATTTTCATGGTATGTTGCTGTAATATCCTGAATAATTAATTAATAAATTATGATAGTCTGCTCTATTAATCGTAATTAAGATAGAATCTTTTAGTGAAGATATTAATGGCACAAGAGTAATATAAGAACAAGTACATAGGTCCATTTAAAAAAATAAATTAAAAATAATAAATAAATAAATAAAAGAAAAGAAATAGAAAAGGGTAGAAAAGTCTAGAAAGGCCTAGGGAGGAAAAGAAAAAAAAAAAACTCAGTTCTTTATCTCTTCTTTCCATTGTCGTCCAAAGAGCCCTTTCCCCGTCAATTTTTCTTCTGTCTCTCCATTTCCTTGTGGAATCAAGCTTGCTTGTGTAATTAACTGAGAATCTAAGTTTGCCCAAAACAAAATTTTTGTTTCCAATTTTCTTCTCCTCCACCTCTTGTGTTCGTTGAACCCACCTCCACTTCCATGGTTGATTTTTCACAAATTCCACTATTGAACAAGATGCTTGCTTAGGGGTCTTGAAGATTAAGGTCTTTTTACCTTGTTAGCAAGTTCAATGAAGAGGATTAAGGTTAGCACTACATGTTTGGGCTGTTAAAAAGAGAAGCAAGTTAGAACTCAAAGTCTTAGAGATTTCTCCATTTCTTCACCATTTTCAATCACCCACCAAGCATCACTTTTCAGATTAATAAGGTCAGTTCTTTATTAGGTTTGATGTTGGTAGAAACTGCAGTTTTAGAGTATATCTAAGTATTAGAAGTTGCTTGTGTTAGAATGTTAAGAATTTACCCCTATGACAAATTATATGATTAGAGACTTCAAAGTGGAAATTAGAGTATGTTAGATTCGTAACTTGTTATGATTTAATTATAATCTACTTGAAATTCCATGTTTTTTATATTGGAATAGTTTTGGGACTGTTTTGAACTAGTAGTATTATGTTGAAATTGAGAGAGAATGACAAGTATGAAGTCATAGTTAAATACGGTGGATTCTAGGGTGAGGGCTCTATTAAGTCCCTCACCGGTGTACCACTCAACTTAACCGTCAGATTAATCGAGTATATATTATCCCATTAGACATTAACACACTAGATCAAAGTCTTCCTTTCAAACTATCATGGGTTTGAACATGTAGAAAATATCTTCAACACAAAACACAGCCCAGAAAATTTGATCTAGTGAAAACGACAATAACCTCCCACAATTCACAAGTTATAATAATAGGGGGTAACTTTATTTTTCTCAAAAAATCACAACATGGATGTTTCAAAAAACCTTGCCTCTGTAATTTTTCCACGTTCTTAATTTCAATTTCATTCTTAAATTATGATTAAAAAAGGTGGATCTAATAAAAAAGAAATTGTCAAATACTTAAATTGAGAAATTATTTTAGGGTTTTGTAGATCTTGGCATGAGAAATTGAAACGCAATCTACAAAGTGAAGATTCAAATTGGTAATTTTCTAGCCATGAGAGGGATATGTGAAGAGGCAAGTTGTTAAAATATGGGGTATCTCAAAACTCATTTCATTCTTCCACTTCCACAAAATTCCCCTATTTCTTAATTTTTCGTGAACAAAATCCTAGTTCGTGTGTGTGTTTTTTCTTTCGGTCAGTTGAAGATTCATGAATGTTTTGCGGGGGTGAAAGAAAGCATTTGATCTAGTGTGTTAATGTCTAATGGGATAATATATACTCGATTAATCTGACGGTTAAGTTGAGTGGTACATCGGTGAGGGACTTAATAGAGCCTTCACCCTAGAATCTACCAGTTAAATACTGGTAAGCAAGAAGTTATAAAAGAATGATGCTCAGAGTAAAATTGAAATAAGAATAAAATAATGTGGTCTATGTTGCACATAATGAAATGAGATAATTTTTGTATACTATGTTGATAGTTAACCAACACTTAATTAGAGAACTACGTGGCTCTGATTCCCTCGTCATTGAGGGATACGTAGGACCAGGGAATGGGATCCTCCCTGTCGAGCTATAATTTTAGTAATTCTATATTTAAATAAGTATATTGTTATAGTGTATTAGGCTTTCCAGGCTAAATACAAGGTTAGTTAGTCGTGGCCTGTGCGCCGGTCATGACCAGCGATTGGGTCGTGACAGTTGCAATGTTCCACTTTATGCTTCAGCTGGCGATTTCACTGTAGAAACACTGATGATATTGATATTTTTTTTATAGAAAATGTTAGTTGTAAGTAAAGTACTGATTATGTAACTGATGTTAGTTTTTCAGAGTTCAAATTCAAGACCTCTTGGTTAGAACTATTTCAGTATTCCTTAGCTCACTAACCGAGCTGCTTACATGGGATATTAATACAATAATATAGATAGTTTTAACTTGTCAATAATCAATAATGTTTAATTTGCTGCACTAGAATTGTTGGTGATTAGTTAGGAATCATCATAAGTTATGATCAATCGATACCTTCAAGAGACTAATAGATCACATACTTTTGTATTCCATTTCTGGCGTGCTTCAAGGAATTGGCCACATGGTTTAACAGTTTCCTTTCCTGTGTTAGTATAGGCCAAGTTAAACTGAAGGTTCACTTTGAATTGAGTCACTAAAGCGATTAAGATGGCTTAACACAACCATGGAGTGAAGAAGTATATATACGAACATTTCTTCAAAACAAAAGAAGTATATATACAAACATTAGGTGGTGGGTCAATAATCTTACACTTTTGTAGTTTTGTCCAGTCTTAGTATAGTGTCTTGAACAGTAAAACTGGTTGTACATCAGATTTCTTACTTCTTTACTGTTCTATATTGTTAACCAAGTTTGGGCATCTTAGAGTGAACCCCTCAATCTCCAGTAGTAAACGTTCTGATCATGCAAAGATTCGTTGCCCTCTATTTTACTGCAAACTAGTTAATATTCTTCCTGAAACATATGCCAACATAAGAATCTGCTACACTAACAGGTGGCAGTAACCTCCAAACGTATGAAATTATTATCTAGGCATAATAGTTTGCACTGGATTCATTCTTTTATTCACTGATAAACCGTAGAAAAAGGAACTACTTTAGCATGTTTGATTGACCACAGACCATAACATCACTTCCTTAGTTAGAACTTAGAAGAGTGCTTGTCCTTGAACACAAATGTACATAGCAAAGTTTCATGTCTGCATAATGGAACCGACTCCAAAGAGGCATGGGCTGGAGAAACTCCTTCCGAATGATTGTGAACTTCTGTTTGACCACCCTAAATTTGAGGATCCAGAAAAGCATTTGGAGCTGGGTAAAGTTGGTGAAGCAGATTCTAACCCTTGAAAACTTCTCCAAACATTAGACATTGAAAATACAATGAAAGTTTAGATCCCTTAGGCAGCTGCAACATGTAAGATACCAAACCAATGCATTATGCAATAAGGAAAGGTCCAGGATCAAGGGTGGTGACACCTTATGACATGAATGTGTCCTCGTGTTGATAGTGAAGTTGTTACCTACAAATGAACCACTAACCATTGAAGGAATATCAATTTAACAATACTAGGACTACAATATGATCAGTTATAATTAAGGATAAGTTACATTTATATCTCTCCACTGCTTATCCTGTCATTCCTCATGATTGTTGCCAATAATCTAAATTATTATTTACGTATTATATTGTGCCATTTTGAGGTTTCATATTTCGACATACGGTTTCAATAATGAGCATAAAGTTGACTTATTCCCTTATTTGATATCTATAAACTTGAAAGTAATTGTTTGATTTTAGATGGAACTGTCACAAGTGTTGCTACGGAAGATTTGAATTCGAATTCAAGAAGTGCCATGGGAGTCGCAGGTGATGCAGGCCAACTGTTGCTTTATCTACATCTTCATGATCCGAACTCAAAAGAGTAGACCATCAGCTTTCAAGCCTGTATAGAAGCTTGCATAGAAATTGTTGTGGTTATAGCTAATGCACTTATATATAGTGCTTTACAAATTTATGCATTTCAATTCCTATTAATGTTTTGTACCATTCTCAACCAAATTCCAGGGTTCCAATTTCAATTGAGCGACTAACTATAATATCATCTTATAGCCTTTTGTTGAAATTGATGCATATTTTTAGAATATTCTAGTAAAAATAAATAGCAAATTTGATAAATATCTTTAGACTGTTCTAATAATGCAAGTCTAGAAGCTTATATAACAATGAAATGTAGAAAAGTCAAGCAAAAATTTAAGTTACTCTACTTGAAATTAACGTCTTCAAACACCTATTATGCAAACATGGATGTAACTATACTCTAGTCTTTCATGTATAATGTAAATAACCATCATATATACCTCATACAATAAGTTAATTATTCTAGTTTTTGTATTATATTTTTGGCAAAATTACACTGTAGGTCCTTTATCTTATTTTTTTGTAATATTTTTATCCTTTATCTTTTTTTGTAACACTCATTTGATTTTTTGTAACATTTGATCCTTTATTTATTTTTTTATTTAAGTGTTACAAAAGGAGTATAAAAGCCGTACAATCGGACCATTTGAGTTTAAGCTCAATTAAAAAGTGCATTTTTATGGATTCAGAGTAAGTGCATTAGCGAACTTAAGTTTCTTTCACCATGAAGTAAATTCAGTTGTTCTCAAAAAAAAAAATGCAACTAGACTGGCATAATTTGCTAAGAAAATTTAATCTCATTAAACGAATTTGTCCTGTTTTATTTCCCAACTTTCTGACTGGATTTAGTGAGGACCGTATCTGAGGAAGGAGGAAGAAGGCTACCGCCCTATGTCCCTAAAAATTAAGGGCCCAAATTTTTTATCAGTGAAATAGTTATTTTAGTCTTTCAATGTGCAATTTGCTGTCGTTTTGGTCCCTCACTGAGAAAAAACTATTGAATAGTTCCTGAATCTGCATTTCGTTAGTCAGTTTTGTCTCTACTGTTAAGTTTGACCGTTAACTCAACAAAAAAGCTGACGTGACATTTTTGTGGACACACGTCAGCTTGCTGAGTTGGCATGAGGGACGGGGAAAAAACCATTTTGGTCCCTGAATGTGCAACTCGCTGTCATTATAGTCCCTGACTCAAAAAAAAAAATACTCCCTCCGTTTCAAATTACTTGACTTTTTAGAAAATTTTACTTTTTTCAAATTACTTGTCTTTTTGATAATATATGTTATATTTTGTCTATTATACCCTCCTTATTTTAAATCTTTTTATTGTATTTTTTTTTACTAAACTTCTTTGTATAATTTGTTTAAGAAAAAAATTGATACATAACATTAAATTTATTAGAAAGAAAAAGTGTGTGCAAAAAAAATATTGGTGAATTAAAATAAGGGTATAATAGGAAAATAAGGTGCAAAAATACACTTTCTTAATTTCTTTTTTTTTTCTTCTAAAAAGTCAAGTAATTTGAAACGGAGGGAGTACAAAATAGTCCTTGACTCTGCAATCCGTTATTCACTTAGTCCCTTGCGTTGAAAATTGTTGCTAACTTTATAAAAAAGCTGAAGTGACATTTTTTAGGAACACGTGACATGCAGATTTAACACATTTGTGTGACAACTGGATGAATGATGTGACCAAAGACTAAAATGACAATACTTTTTATTTTCTCTTAATTTCTTTATCTTCTTTCTCTCATTTTTCTTCATTTTCTTCAAACATTTATAAATAAAGCCCATAATTTTAAATCCAGATTTTAAAGAAAAAATCATTGACACTTATTCATTTACCTAAAAAAACATATATAAGAAATTTTCTCTTTTGGCCCCCTAGTTGCTCTCAAACCCCCCAAAAATCCTAAAATACCCATGGATTTGCGACCAGTGAAGTTTGGATCCTACAATCCGAAACTCAGTTAGTTTCGGATCCTATATTCCGAAATTGATCTATATGCTGCGTGTTTGTCCTGTCAGTTTTTTGAACAACTAAAAATTTATTCACAAACTCATACAAACATAAGGCATGTTTGTTGAGAGAAAGTTACAAACATGCCACAATACAAGGTTCAAAAATTAATTTCAGGTTCAAAAATTAATACAAGGTTTAAAATTATGAGCTTTATTTATAAATGTATGAAGAAGATGAAGAAGAATGATAGGAAGAAGATAAATAAATGAAGAGGAAAAAAAAGTAATGTTATTTTAGTCCCTAACCACATCATTCATCCAGCTATCACACAAATGTGTTAACTCTGCGGGCCACATGTCACTAAAAAATGTCACATAAGTTTTTTTATAAAGTTAACGACCATTTTTAACATTAGGGACCAAAGTGACTAATGGATTGCAGGGAAGGACTATTTTGTATTTTTTCTTGGATCAGAGACCATAATGACAAAGAGTTGCAGATTCGGGGACCAAAATGGTGTTTCCCCGTCCCTAGTGCAAACTCAGCAAGCTGATGTGTGCTCAAAAAAATACCATGTCAGCTTTTTTGTTGAGTTAATGGCCAAACTTAACAGCAGAGACTAAACTGACTAACGGAAAGCAGATTCAGGGACTATTTAGTAGTTTTTCCCCGGTGAGGGACCAGATTGACAGCGAGTTACACATTGAGGGACCAAAATGACTATTTCCCCTTTTTTTTTATTTTAGGGGTATATTAATAATATTTGTATTATATCTGCCAAAAAGATAAAATAAAAAAAGGTCCATTTGAAATTACTTATTTTTGAGCTTATGCAAATAAATAAGTTTTGATGTATTATTATAAATTTGTCAAGGTAGTTTATGAAAAATAGCTTATATAAATACAATTTTCGTTAGTGGAAATTTATAAATTAACATGCTTATTTATTTGCATAAGTTATTTTGTATAAGCTCAAAAATAAGTTACTCCAAACGGGCCCTATATACCAAAATTCTTAAGTGTTGAAAATAACATGGCTAAATATCTTTTGAAGATTTTAAAGTTAAATATATTTTAGATCTATATTTACAATAATATAAATCGTTAGGATTTATTGTTTATATTTACAATGATATATCGTAAGAAGTTGCGATTTAAATTAACGTGTATTGGAGTTACAATAAAAGAAGTGGAATGTATAATGTTGTACTTTGAGAAATATTGAAATGAAGACTTTATGACGATATTGACGATATTGACAAAAGTTTTGCATTTGATATATAAGTATAGAGTCGAGTACACTTCCAACAAAGACGATATGACGATATTGACGAGAATGATAATGATGAGGAAATACAATCACTCGATGAATCTTTTAGAGTCAAATATTTTTTGGTGGTTGTTGATATGACAATAATTTCATTAAAATTTATTATTGACAAATGTTGAATTATCTAGCTTGTTGATATAGAAAAAATGATTATTGAATTTGCAATTGAAAATGCTCGTAGAAAGTGTTTTGTTTGAGTATTTTGATATTAAATAAAAAATTCAATGATTTTTAAGAATTCAAATTTTTTATACCATTTATTAATTAGGCCCAAATTTTAAGTTCGCCCACAGGCAACCAAAATCATAGAAACAGGCCTCAGCATGCAGAGGCTATCAAGACATGAGAATTTACAAGAGTTTTACCTTTGCCACCCTACTGATTCTGAGGCGCGCCTATGAAATTACCATACTACCCGTGTCCGTTACTTAGGTCACGGAATCATGTCTGAGACGCAAGTCACGACCGTGTAAAAAAAATTCATAACTCCAAAAGACCACAGATTAACACCGCAATCAGCACCCTACCACTTTCTACATTTGGTACCTAAGTCACGGGATGACAGTTTTAAACATACCGTGACTTAAGTCACGGACGGTACAACGTATATAAGGAACACGCCCCACTTTCTCCCCCCCTTCTGTCAGTTTCAAACATGAGCAAACCATCCAAATTCACTCCAAAACCCCAAAAAATCGAAAACAACTCCAAATTCAACCATTTCTTCACCATTCTACTCGTAATCAAGGCGCAAACATCATCCAACATCATACAATGGCAGGTTATTTGTAATTGGTATTTATTTAATGTTATTTGTATTTTTTTTTTCTTTTTGCAGCATCGTTTGGCACTTGTCCCTGTCAGCCACAGAGATGAAGGAGTTAGCTAAAATAGCGTCAGATGCACAGTGGTTTAGGGATAGAGTTGAAGCGACAAGGTTGGCAAATCTCGCCAAGACAGTGTATGAACATCTAGACCTTTGTCTGATTAGCGCATTTTCCGAGAGGTGGCACGCAAATACTTCGAACTTCCATATGCATGTCTGGAAGATCAAAGTGACACTAGATGACGTGTCCTGTGTGCTGCGTCTCCCCATCAGCGGTTGTTTTCTTGACCATGCCCCAATTTCAAAAGATGAGGCTATTTACGTGTAGGTCAACCTTCTTGGAGCACAACCTGGTGCTGCACTTACGGAGGTCGGTAAGACCAAAGGTAACCATGCCACGCTAACCTATCTGAAGGGTCTGTTTACCGATCACCTTGCCCAGGTTGTAGTTTTCACTTCGTTGAGTGATGAGCAGTCGAGATGTATCGTCGCTATGCCATTAGAGTTTACCTGATGCTAGGCATGACAATGGGGCGGGGTGTAACACCCAAACCCGTTAATTAATTAACTCTGCCTTTATAAAATCTTTTTCGAAAATACGCAGCGGAAAATTGAAAATATGATTATAAAGCGCTGGTTTGAATACTACAAGCTTCATTCAAAGATAATACTAATACAATTAATTAGTAAAATGTTTGAATAAACAACACAAATCTTCGCATCGACACGATGCGTCATTAGTCATACAAAACGGATACATTTTCAAAATGAAACTAAACCAAACAGAGTGTTCTCAAAGGACTCTATATAGATATAAAACCCCTTTTTCCCGTGTCTCAATCAGAGCAGAGCTTCACCATTTCACTCGGACGAGGCTAACACATAACCTGTCAACCTGGACCCCCAAAGGTCCAGCAAATAACACAAAGCAGAGAGTTAGAAAACATAAACATAAATATAAGTGTGAGTAGTATACTACACACTTCACACACTATCATACATTTCTAACTCACGCACATACATCGTCAAATGTGACTACCAATTAATCATTCATTTACAAACACACCAATCATATAGTTTCACGTCTTCTCTGACACTACCAAAGTATTCATTTTATAGTCATGACGGACTCTACACTTGTTCATTTTATAGTCATGACGGACTCTACACTTGTTCATTTTATAGTCATGACGGACTCTGCTCATATACCAAGACATGGCAACAATCACAGTATTAAACAATTAGTAAATACCAAAGCTTAACACATACGGAAAACACATTACAATCCAATCAGATAATGTCACATAACAATTATCAAATACATGTGCATTTACCCTAATGCAATCTAATGCCATTTACTCATGTCATGTCCCCTAGACACAACTAATGCATGTGGTACCATTTCCACGTTGTTCAGATTTCAGTCATGACGGACTGTTCAGATTATAGTCATGTACGGACTGTTCAGATTATAGTCATGCACGGACTCTACATCAGTTTTACATCATGCAGGATGCTGTCAGTTTTACATCATGCAGGATGCTCGTCACCCCATTTAAGATGAACTAACAGTTTTACATCATGTTGGATGCTGGCCAACTTAGACCATCTCATTCAGTTTTACATCGTTGCTGGATGGTGTCAGTTTTAGATCATGCAGGATCATCATCAATACAGTTTTAAATCATGTCGGATCTCGGTTATCATCAACCATCTCTCTCATAAAGAGGAGTCACACAGTTTTATATCATGTTTGGATATGGGCTCTAGATTTCGGATAACATAATCCCATCTTCGGCCACTTTTGGAAAACATAGTCCATTTACTCTATTGGAATACACATGATTCCAATATCACAATTTATTCATAAATGCATGATTACTAATAAACACATCAAATACATGACGCTATCTAGCTCGAAGCTATTCATTCACTGATGCGGAAACACAATTCCAACATCTAACACATTAGGATAACACAATATCCTATCACTCAAATCATAATTATTCACATGATAATTATCTGCATACTCATTTTTATACACACAAGGTTTCATTTACACTTATGTCATAAAACATACATCATTCTCTTATCATTGCAAATTAATGTTAAAACATATACATACTCACTTTGAACTACAACTTATTGCATACACGTTTATCAATCATATAACGATTAACAATAAGCATTAACAGTATCAACATGTATCAACAATCATGTAAGGATACCCTTAAACCATGTTACAAGTGCCTAATTACACTTACAAACATCAACAAAAATTGCTGTCACAGAGGCCTTCGCTAAGCGAGGGCTTAGCGAGACATGGCGAACCTCACCAGGAAGTCACCTGCTCATGGCGAGCATTGGCGAGCTTCAGCGAACATGTTCGCTATAGCGAACTCCTGGTCGCTTAGCGAACTACACCAGAAAAATATCTGTTCTTGAGTTTTCCAAAGGCGGTTTAACATGGAATCCACTCAAAAATCCATCTAGACATGTTATAAATTCTTATAAACAGCTAATTCAAACATATATGGTATCTATGAACATTAATTAACACTCACAAACACCCACATACATCACACTTACAAATTCATACCAATTTCTTGCATTTTAAGCAAGTTTAACAAAACATGCAAATCATTGATCAAACATCTACATATACCCACTTTCAACTCCCCAAAGTTGTTTACCTCATCTACCATGAGTTCACTACACATGTTAGGATCAAAAGAATCCATTTTCCATTAAGAAAATCACCCACAAAACCCACAAGAAAATAGAGTGGAAAGAGTTTGGGAATGGAGGAATCGACATCCTCCCCTCTTTCGAATCACTCACGAATATGTAATCTAACTCTCGTACCTTAGCTCGACGAATCCACAAGCTTGCTCTTCTCTTTCTCTTTGGCTCTTGCCCTAGCTCTCAATCTTCCTTTCTCATGAAACATAAATTATGAGACTATTCATGGTTGACTTGCTACTTATAGCTCTCTCTATTCTCATGGATCAAAGCCCAATTGGCTAAGCCCAATAACCACTTACACGCCCCAAGGCCCAATCAACATAACTTCTCGCTCATTAACTTACGTTCTCGCTAAATGATTATTCGCCGCTTAATAATTTAATTGTAAATCACGCCCTCGCGTAATAAAATAATTAAATAACGAATACTAAATTTTGGGTCGTTACACGGGGCGGAGACGAATTTTGCCCTCCCCAAACCCAAACCCATAAAGTTCGGGTTTTCCCAAACCCATCCCAAATTCGACCGGGTATAAAAAGTATAACCCCAAACCCATACCCAACGGGGATCGGGTATCCCCAACAGGTTTCAGGTATCCCCGTTATGCCTCTTTCCACATGAATTTGAATTGTATTTTAGTATTTTTTTATTAAAATAAAGGTAAATGTCCAAAATTATTTTATCACAACAATATTTTTTTTAAATAAAGAAAAGAAATAGAGAAAATGGTTTGTTTAAGATTCAAATTAAACATAAAAAATAAACATATAAATGTAATTTAACAGATTGTTTAAGCGTTTCTAATTTAAAAGAGGTCAAATCTAATTTTTAGTATAAGTGGAACGGGTTCGGGGTGGGCATCAATGTACCAATTACCCGCCTCAATCACATCTTTTGAAATCGGGGAAAACCCAAACCCGAACCCAATCAACTCGGTTTTCCCCGTCAAAGCGGGTAGGATTTGGGCGGATACCCGCTGGTATGGGTTTTACTGCAATGCCTACCTGATGCTGCTGGCCGGAGACACTATTTGTGCCGACTTGAGCAAAAACAGTGTCCAACTCTGGTTTAGCGAGTATTTTGATGATTTGGAGTTGGTGCACACATATGCATGAGGTGCTTCTGCTTTGGCCTTTTTGTACAACGGTCTCTCTGCTACCAACACGCCGAAATGGATAACGGTCACAGGTTACAACCGTTACATGACACTGCTTAAGGTAACCAAATTATTTGTTGTTACTTATTTATTTATTAATTCATTTGTGTATGACACTTTAAGCTTGTTAATTTTTTTTATTTAAATTGTTGTTAACTTGCAGGCTTGCATCCATGCACACTTCCCTCATATTTGTGGACGAGTTCAGGTTGTCGGATATGATGAGTCAGAGCCAACTATCATGAAACATATTTGTTCTGGACTGGGCCAAAAGTTGGCCCAATTACTCTTCTGCCTGACATTTGGGGCACATCCCAACAAGGGGAGACCTCCCCGACACGTCAGCCAATGACGTGTCCCTCACGACGTAACGGCTAAGCAGCACGTTAAGCACGTGCTCATCCATCCAGCCACGCCTTCGTCAAGGAGCTTATCCATTACCCACTTATAGTGGAACGGCTCCAACCAAGATAGGGCGCATAACCGCCTCCCCTACGATACAGGGACTATCTTGGCAGTTGAGTCTATTGGGCCGGTTATCCCGGCCCATTAGACCAACCTTTGGCCCAGCGCCGGGGGCAACTATATAAGCTCTCCTATACAGGAGAGCCAGGTATTCAATTCATTCTACTCTCTCTCTTCTTTCTTGTATCTCTTGTACTCTTTGCTGACTTAAGCATCGGAGCACCTGCAGGTACAAACCCCCCCTCCGGTGGACGAATTGCTCAACGGACCAGCCATCTTCATTCTGATCAACAGGTTAGATCAATATTCCTACAAAGGGGGCGACCCTATCTATGTATCGAGCGGCGCTTGACCGCACACTTGGATGTGACATCACATGGGCGCCTTATAGTCAACACAAAGGTGTACGACCATTAATTAACGGATGCCTCCCTTTACTCCGGTTGGCTCATATGTGGACTGAGCATCGCCATGTACCTTCCTGAGCGGGTTCTCCATCAGTTTGGTTTTACACATACCATTCCTCGCTTTCCATCCCAGTCTGCAAATCCGGTCACCACTCGGGCTGAGATTTCGTTACATTTTGTGCATTACTTGGACATGGTGTTAACACCAGAGCATAGAGGCCTAGCTGTTATCCGTCCTTGGGACGCTGCATATGGATACATGAGGTGGTATTTCAGGATATCACATCCATACATAAATCCTCTACCTGCTGGAAAGAAGAGGCGCAGTCTATAAATAGCACTTTGAATTTCTTGTAAAAGGTTGGAATCTTTCAGTTCATCATTGTAACGATCATTCTATCAATAATAAAATATAACCCCGTATACTTTCCACCAGAACATTAACTAGTTTATAACAATGTGGTCTTTATTGTAAAACTCATTATCAATATAATAAAATATAGATTGTCACGTCTCATAAGTTTTAGCTCAACTGACAAAAATATCAAAATTATTAAGCCGGACATCGTGACCCGAGTTCGAACCCGGAATCTCACAATTATATTTGAGTTTAATTTCAGTGGATTACCATTTTATCTAAGACAAAAAAAAATATATAGATTGTCATTGTTAACAAGAAACTACAATAATATTATTTTAAATTCAAATTAAAACATAGATTTGATAACTTTTTTTGTATGAAAATATGTTTGTAGATATACTTGAACAAATATATTGAAAAAGTATAATTTTTAAACATAAATCTCTCAAATGCAACAACATTTTTCGTTTGCTGTACATAAGCCACCATCTGGATGCCCCAATGTTACATTACAAAAATGTGCACAAGCTTCCGAAGAACTTCCACACCTTTCATAAAGAAAGCAAACTGGCTCTTTGGGAGTTCGACCAATCCTGTTACAATAAACGAATTTTTGTTAGAAATATTATCTAATATTCTAGATTTTTTTTTTTTTTTTACATTTTAAATGTATATACAGTTATATTGTAACACTCTAAGGGCCCGTTTGACCTAGCTTTTTTTCGTCTTCTTTTTACTTAAAAGTAAAAATCTAGGCCAAACAACAATTTCTAAAAGCTATAGTAAAAACAAAAACAATTTCTATATTTTAGAAAAAATAATTGTCTCGAAAGGAATTAATATTGTCTCGAAAGGAATTAACATAATACGAAATTCTTTAATAAACTTAAACAACTAAATCAAAGAGAGTTCCCCAATAGCCCAGCAGAGCGACTCCGGAATAAAAATGAATACAGTCCTATAGCCGACTCAGACACTCAAGCAACTCGAGCTATTCCCCTACCCAAAAATCTACGACCGCACATTGTAGGGTCAAGCCAGAAACGCGGGTAAGAAATAATTCACATAAATAGTAATGTAATAATAAAAGTAAATGCGAACAAGCAAACATAAACACATCAAGGAGTTAAGGTACTCCCAAACCGAAAACATAGTCAATTATTCACCACTCACAAGAACATAACAAACCAACATATAGAAAACTAAACACTCACAATTAAAACAAGAAATCAATGCATGCGATGCTTCCCTAATTAAACACCTAAATGTATGTGGTACCGGTTTTTGGAAGTCAGAAGTATTTCACTGAACATTTGGGTCCATGACCTGCAGCTGGAAAATGTTGATTTTGAACTTGATTCAAGAAATGTTGTCACTAGTTTCCATAGTAAGCATCCTAACATGTCTGAGCTCGGAGATATTATTAAGGATTGCGTACGTGTCTATAACACTTATTTTAGAAACTCTCGTATCGAGTTTATTAGGAGACAAGCCAATGAGGTTGCTCATGCCTTAGCAAGGGTGGCCACATCTCTAGCTAGTTTCCACCTCTTTATTGATGTACCCATATATATTGGTAACATAGTTAATAATGAAATGCTATAAGTCTTTTTCCTTCAAAAAAAAAAAGGAAAGTATTTCACTGAACATTTCCATCGTCATTAACATCGTCATTTTGTGCTTACGCACGAGTACATCGTCATTTAGACTAACGGAGCAAAAGGCAACAACTGACATCATGGAGCAAACAACTCGGCCAGTCCATTTAGGAATCATACCAACAACTAACTAGCCTAATTCCATTTTAATTCCTTTTTAGAAAAATACTTATTTGAGGTTTCATGCTCTACTAACCCTGAGTAGTGTTCACCTAATTAAAAACAGTGCTTTGGAATTGATAAAAACAAACCCATCATTGAATCGAAACTGAACAGAAGCTTCTGTTCTGCTAGGCTCGCTAGGCGAGGCCTAACCTCTCAAAGAGAGGGCTCAAGCCGTGGAAGCCAGAACCCGAATAACAGAGGAGGAAATAAGGAGGATAGATCATGGGTACTCGTTAACAATTTTAATTCTAATTAAAACCAATTCTAATCTTCTCTTGATTTACTAATTAGATGTTAATTTAATTAACTAAGTTTTCTCCTATCATTAGATATTAACCATAAGTGATTTAGTATCGAAAACAGTGTAACACCCAAACTCCTTAACGCTCATTTATTAAATATAAATAAATAAAACACTTAAGAAATAAAGGCGTCACACTTCATTTACGAAAACACGGCACATATTTATCATGCTCGCACAACGGAAATTAAAAGTAAACATAGTTTCATTGTGCATATCATACATTCACCATATTGTTCATATAATATCCTAAGGCTCCAAGCCATATCATCAACAAGGATATTATATTTACAACAAAAAGAAAGGATTAACAAGGTCAAATAGCCATCATGGGCATAAATACAATCAAGCGAATATCCGACACGGTATTACACCTAATCAGAGCAATTCTATACAACCCATCAAAAAGATATACAAATATATATATATCTAAAGGAGTAGTCTAACCTAAACTCCTCACCAAAAAGTGTGCTACACTAAGCACGGGAAATTCCTCTAATTCTGAGCCGGATCCTCAACCCGAGTATCTGAACCCCCAACGGTTCAGCACATAACATAAAGCATGAGAGTTAGATAACATAATCAAATATACAAGTGTAAGTAAACAATACTTAAACACTTACATCATATTTCATGCATATTCATAAATCATAATATACATCATCATATCACATTATTCATAGTCCACAAGAGATTGAAACTAATTTCATTTATAATTATCATACAATCAACACATTGAGCAAGTCTAATCACAAATAGACAATTATCAACAATTCCAAACATAAGTGTCACATAACAATTATCACACTTAGCAAAATATGTGTCATATACCAATTATCACACAATGTACACATACCCTAATGCAATCTAATGCTTCATCTTCATGCGATGTCACCTAGACACATCTAATGCATGTGGTACCATCTTCTTTATTAGAGTATCTCATCTCTAATATCCTTCTTTATCGGATAAATATAATCCGATATACTTCTTTATTGGAATATCCGATATCCTATATAATTCATGAATGCGTGTATGTATATCATGAATTCACTCACATTTAGATAACATATAGCTCTTCATTTATTAAGTGAATATAATTCAACTTACTTCTTTATTAAGATACCTCAATCTTAATATTCTTCCTTCATAATCATCACACAACATCAACAAATAATTGCATAAGAACACAATTAAATCATACCATCAACATACATCGTTTATTACATACTATGTATTCACTTGCATTTTAACACAATACAAAAATACAAGCTAATTGTATTAAGCATGCATTATCTCACAAAATAAACTCCGGAATCGGAATCTACGTGAAAAACTAGGTAAAATAGGTTCTGGGTGCAAAAGCTATCAAAAAGTCAACCCTAAGGTCAACAGTTAACTTTCCAGTCTGTTGATTGTCAAAAAATTCTTGCAGAACGATTGCAGAATTGCGTATGGCGCAAGTGGGCTGCGCATGGCGCAGGGCTGCTGACAGAAAGCTACGCATGGCGCAGGAGCCCGTCCAAAAAGCTGTCAAAACGCGATTTTACACTAAAAATCACTTATTTCGACCCAAAATCACTTATTTGACTTCAAAAAACATACCAAGCATAGATTATGATTATACATGCTCAAAAACACTTAAAAGCAACTTATCAACACAAGTACTCACTTATTTCATGGTTTTTGACATATTTAGATCTAAACTCATAAACATAAAGTTCTTAGCCAAAAGATCTGCAAATTCCCATTTAAAACTTCCCAAATTCGTTTGATACAAATGATTAAGAGTTATTAAACATGTTAGGATCATTAGATTTCAATTTCCATAAAAAAAATCTTCCCAAACTAAAACGAAAATGAGTGTAGAGAGTTCGGGTACGGAGAAATAGACATTCTCCCCTCTCTATGAATCACTCAAGGATCATGGACCTACTCTCATACCTTAGATTCTTCGAACTCTTGAACTTTGCTCTTGAATCTCTTCTCTTTCCTTGCCCTAGCTTTCCTCTCTTCCTTCTCTCTATCTTTCTCCAAAAACAAAGAAAATGAATTTCTCTCTCTATGCCAAGCCCCTAATGGGCGCCCCACACATGTTCACAAGGCCCATTAACTCTCACTATTGGCTTAATAACAAAAGTATTCGATAATGCATGTTACTAACTTAATAAAATGTCATGTCAATAAACATTTTAAACACACAAAAACGTATAAATTAAAATTGGGTCGTTACAAAAAACATCCTGGGACGCCTGAAACATCCCTCAGATCCCAAAACTGGGCAACAACAGGTGCAATCTGTTCTGGGTCGAGCTCAGATGCTCGAGCCAGTGACAATGTCGAACAGGCAACGTCCCGAACTAGCTACCATGAAGAGCCCGCGAGACGTGCTCGACTCTCCAACGGTCTGATACTCTTACGTATCGTAACGGCCGTAAACCGGAATGATGAGCATTTACTGCACATCAAGGCCTCCAAGTCGTTTTCCGGCAGCCACTTGATGGCCATTAATGCCATCAAGGGTCTTGGCCCAGCGCTGGGGGCTATATATATGTGACTCCACTTCATTTGCAAGGTACGCATTATTTTAGCCAAGAAAACCTTACACACAAACTGACTTGAGCGTCGGAGTGCCTGCAGGTACACAACCCCCCTTCGCTTCAACAGGGGTCTCAAACGCTCTCAACCACCGCAAACGCCGGCGAAGTCGCATCATTCTGGTCAACACGATCAGTGGCGCCGTCTGTGGGGATCATAGTTTCCCTGTTTAACCAAACCAAAAACTAAAACTTCCTTCAAAACACTTTCTTCACGACCAATGGCTGGCGTTAACAACCACCAAATCCCGGAGCACGTGGCGGAGAACCATGGAGCACCAATGGACTACGCGCCGTACCACCCGTTGGACGGTCAGTTCGCCTCCGTAACAGAAGATGTCCAAGAGGGGCAAAACGTACACGACGAGCCCTACAACCCAGAAGAACCGCAGATCCCTGTGGCTACCCCGCCACAGGCTACTCCGGCAGCGGCTATCCCTCCGGGCGTTCCCATGCAGGATATGATGGCTGCGCTGGTCAACGCAATCAACCGCCAGTCGGACTTATTACTGCAGCAGAACCAGCGATTCGAGCAGCAAAATCAAAGGCTCGAGCAACAAAGCCGTCGCATCGACGCAATTGCTGAATCAAGGGTAACGGCGCAAGCTCGCCCAGCTCGCCGTTCACCCACACCTGTGAGGAGCAGAACCTACTCCAGGTCACGCTCACCACCTCACCGTAGGAGCGAGAGGAGGTCGAGCCTAAGGAGAAACGAGGCAATATCTCGAAACTCCACCCCACCGAGGAGACATTCCCCTAGAAGGGACAACCCTCCTCGCCGCCAAAGGAACCGATCCCCGGAAGAAAGGGACAGCCACCAAGGCCCCCTCTCCCGAAGGATACGAGAATTCCCCCTACCGGTCGGACTCGAGAAACCACCGGCAATGGATACCTACGATGGCTCGACAGATCCGGACGAGCACATCGAGAATCTTGAAGCTCTCCTCGAGTACAGAAATGTACGAGGCTCTATCAAGTGTAAGCTCTTTCCCACGACTCTGAGGAAAGGCGCTATGGCTTGGTACAAGAGCTTGGCGCCAGGATCCGTAGACTCCTGGTCGGACCTATGCGCCCGCTTCCGGGCTCACTTCACTTCCTCGAGGCGTCATCCAAAAACTGAAGCAACCCTCGAAGCCATCATTCAAGGCGAAAACGAGCCTCTAAGGTCCTACCTCGAACGGTTCAACAAAGCAGTCGTAGAAGTAAAGGTCGAGGAGAGCATGAAGCTGTATCTCCTCGACAGGGGACTACATCGGGACAGCGACTTTGCTAAAGCTGTCGGTATCGAAGAGCCGAAGACGTTGGATGCATTCTTCGAAAAGGCAAAGAAGTACATCGCCTACGAGGAGAAACAGAGGGCCATAGATCTAAGGAGGCCTAAAAGTCAAGAAAAAACCAGGAACCACGAAAAAGATGAAGCTGGAACCTCGCGAAGAGGTAACGAAAAGGGAAAGGAGGAAAGGATTAAAGATTCCAAACCTCCTCGAGGAAAGTTTACAACGTACACTCCACTAAATGCGTCCAGAGATCACATTTTCGCCGAAGTCTCCGCTGCGGACTTCAAAAAGGCTGGGATCCACTTCCCAAGACAGCAGCCCATGAAGGCAAATACTGATAGGACGAAATTTTGTCGCTATCATAAAAGCCATGGACACGTTACTGAGGACTGTGTCCACCTAAAAGACGCCATCGAGATTCTGATACAAAAGGGCTACGCCCGGAGATACGTTCAGAACGATGAACAAGGACAACAACAACAACAACAACAACAACAACGGCGGGAGCCTCAAGAGGTCGCAATGGCCATTGATGTTCCCGAGCAGGAAAACAGAGGCATCGTTCCTCAGGCACTTGCCATCTCGGCACCTGAAATCCCACTCCCATCCCCGGGGTCGGACGAGGGAGCGCTCATGAGGCATTTCAACGCCCACCTGAATGGCTCATGGGAAAACTTCCCAAAAGCACTGGTGATAACAGGGGGAGGGCTCAACAAGATTACCCTCGGTTCAGTAAAAAGAAAATTCGAGGAGCTGAAAAACGTTTGCTCAGTGACTCCCATCACCGTCTCCAAACTTGAGGGAGACTCCGACCCGCTGGCCTTCTACAAATCAGAAGTTCCTGGGGACTCGCCAAACTATCAGATACCACTGTTGGTGAGGGCTCGCATGGCGAACTTCGACGTCCACCGCATCCTCGTAGATCAGGGGAGCTCGTGCGACGTAATGTACTCGGGGCTTTTCAAAACTTTACAGCTGTCGGAGAAAAACTTGGTTCCTTATGTAGGACCCGACCTTCAGGGGTTCAACGGGTCGACTACCAAGCCTTGGGGATATGTGGACCTCATCGTCACCTTCGGCGAGGAAAAGGCTATGAAATCCGTGAGGACACAATTCATGGTCGTCGACTGTCCCTCGCTGTACAACTGCGTCATCGGCAGAACTACTTTAGCGGAGCTATTTGCTGTGTCGTCCACCGTTCACTTGAAGCTGAAATACTACACACCGGACGGCCAGGTCGCCACCATCAACGGCGACATAGCTGCTGCGTGGAGATGCTTCGAGGCCGCGGCAAAAAATCTGAGCACCGTGGCAACCCCCAAGAAAACTGAAAAGAAAAATCCGGGGGTAAACACTATTGGAGGTTCCGTCGACATCGATGCTCGACTCACAAAAAAGGAGCATCAGGAAGAGAAGCAGAAGGACCTCACCGATGCTGAAAAGAAAATCTACCGCCCCATCCCGGACGGAGATTTCGAGCTGGTGCCCTTGGGCGAAGACCCCACCAAAGGGATCAAGATTGGAACTGGGCTCCCCGACTTGGTCAAAAAACAGCTGATCGCCTGCCTTAAGGACAATGCTGAACTGTTCGCCTGGAGCGCTGCAGAGATGCCCGGTATCGACCCTGAGGTCGCTTGTCATCAATTGACTTTAGATCCTAGGGCTAGTGCCGTTGTTCAGCGGCGTAGGAAGCAGTCTCCCGAAAAAGCGGAGGCTGCTGAAAAAGCTGTAAAAGACCTCCTCGAGGCAAATTTCATTTCGGAAGCTAGGTATACCACCTGGCTATCCAATGTTGTACTTGTTAAGAAATCGAATGGAAAATGGCGCATGTGTGTTGATTATACCGATCTTAATAGGGCTTGCCCTAAAGACGCTTACCCTTTACCTAACATAGACAAATTAGTAGATAATTCATCCGGATTTAAATTACTATCGTTTATGGACGCGTACTCGGATTATAATCAAATAAAAATGGCTGAAATCGATAAAAAGAAAACAGCATTTATGACCGAATCAGGTAATTATTATTACAACGTAATGCCTTTCGGGCTTAAAAACGCAGGCGCCACATACCAAAGGATGATGAACAAAGTCTTCAATAATGAAATCGGTGACATGCTCGAAGTATACATGGATGATATGATCGTCAAATCCGAAGAGGAAGTCGATCATACAGCCCATCTGAAAAGAGTGTTCGACCAAGCGAGAAAGTATAACATGAGATTCAATCCTGAAAAATGCACGTTCGGCGTAAAAGCTGGGAAATTCCTCGGATTCTACTTAACCGAAAGAGGAATCGAAGCTAACCCCGATAAATGCAGAGCGTTCTTTGAATTTCCTACGCCGGACTCGAAGAAATCAATCCAATCATTAAATGGGATGCTCACATCCGCTCAACACGCGCTACCTTTATTCAAATTACTTCGAAAAGAATCTGCATTCGAATGGACAAAGGAATGCGAGGATGCGCTACAACACTTAAAACGAGCACTATCCGAACCTCCAGTCCTAACGCGACCCAACGAAGGGGAAACCCTATACCTTTACCTCGCCGTAGCATCGGAGGCCATCAGCGCCGTTCTCATAAGAGAAACCAAGCAAGGGCAAAAACCCGTCTATTTCGTGAGTAAGGCTCTGCAAGGACCAGAACTCCGATACTTACAGATTGAAAAAACGGCCTTAGCAGTAGTCATGGCCGCGAGGAAGCTAAGACACTATTTCTTAGCTCACTCCATCGTTGTCCGAACCGACCAACCGATTAAGCAACTCCTTGCGAGGCCGGATATGACAGGACGAATGCCAAAATGGTCGCTCGAGTTGTCCGAATTCGAAATCTTTTTCGAAAGCAGAAAGGCTTTAAAAGCCCAAGTGCTAGCAGACTTCATAGCCAAAATGACCACGCCATCTACCCCGGATAAAAACAAATGGACCATCTTCGTAGATGGATCCTCGAATCCACAAGGGAGTGGTGCAGGTATCATACTCGAAAGCGGTGAAGGAGTGCTCATAGAAGTTTCACTCGAACTCGCCTTTCCAACCACAAACAACCAAGCCGAGTACGAAGCCTTCTTGGCAGGATTAAGGTTGGCTCAGGATATGGAAGCCGAGGAAATTAAGTTATTCACGGACTCACAACTCGTCGCATCACAAATAACCGGGGAATACCAAACAAAAGACGAGCGACTCACGGAATACCTAAACTTAATCAAAGAAAAATTAACCAAATTCAAACAAACCGAAGTCACGCACGTTCCTCGCGAACACAATGCAAGAGCAGATATCTTATCAAAGCTCGCAAGCACTAAGAAAAAGAAGGGCGGAAATCAATCGCTTATTCAGGAAACACTATCCAAACCAAGCATAGTGAAACCCACCGAGGTATTCCTGATATGCGAAATCAATGCCAACAGCTGGATGACACCCGTGTTCGAATTTTTGAACACCGGAAACCTCCCACTTGACAAGAAGGAGGCAGCTAAGGTTAAAAGAAGAGCCTGCGCATACGTAATCTTAAATGGAAAAATGTACCGCCGAGGATTTTCCATCCCTCTACTGAGGTGTGTCGAGGAAAGCGAGGTAGCCTCGATCCTCAGCGAGATCCACGAAGGAATAAACGGTCAACACGTCGGTGGACGCTCCTTGGCCAGAAAGGCCTTGCGAGCAGGATTCTATTGGCCTACCATGCAAGCAGACGCAAAAGAGCATGTCAAAAAATGCGACAAATGCCAACGTCACGGGGATATGCACTTGGCCCCTCCAAACGAGCTAAAAACGCTATCGTCCCCGTGGCCGTTTTCTTGGTGGGGGATGGACCTCTTAGGACCGTTTCCAACGGCAGCAGGTCAAAATAAATACTTAATAGTAGCTGTCGACTACTTCACGAAATGGATCGAAGCCGAACCTCTCGCCCACATCACAACATTCAACGTGTTGCGATTCTTCAAACGCAATATACTTGCGAGGTTTGGGATCCCTCAAGTCGTCGTTACAGATAACGGGACTCAATTCACGGACAAGAAAGTGCGAGAGTTTATGGCAAAGATAGGTACAACCCAACACTTCACCTTTGTCGAACACCCTCAAACGAACGGCCAAGCCGAAGCTGCGAATAGGGTTATATTACGAGGACGCAAAAGGAGGTTGGATGAAGCAAAGGGAAAATGGACAGAAGAACTACACAGTGTACTCTGGTCCTACCGAACCACTCCACATTCTACAACGGGAGAAACGCCTTTCCGACTGACGTACGGAACAGAGGCCGTAATTCCAGTAGAAACCGGAGCATCCTCCTTCCGAACGGAAGTACCCCTCGAAGGGGAAGACAACCACGAAATGCTCAGAGAGGAGCTCGACCTCTTGGAGGAACTCCGAGACGGCGCAGCCCTCCGAGAAGCTACTTTGAAACAAAAAATAGCAAAACGACATGATAAAAAGGTCATCAAGCGAGAATTCGATGTTGGGACACTAGTGCTCCGACGTAACCAAAAGGATTCCCGCGAGGGTAAACTCGCGGCAAATTGGGAAGGACCTTATCGTGGTTGAGCCAAAACCGAAAACGGTGCTTATTATTTGGAAGATCTTTACGGAAAAGAAATTCCTCGACCTTGGAATGCCGAAAAGCTCAAACAATACTACAGTTGAGGGAAGCTCAAAGCCATCCCTCGACGAAGGCTGTGTCTTCGCCCATGAGAAGCACGCCTATACAACGGAGGAGTGCTTAGGTACGGGCATGAATCTTAAAATATAAAACAAAGTCGAGACATTTGAAACTCGATGATGTTGACGAGGATAGTTCTAGACCACGGAACACCATCGTCGTAGTACACGCCCGGTAGAACCCCAGCTCGCGATGGGATGTTCACACCCCGAGGAGGAAAGCTTAACAACAGCCCCTCTCCTCGTTACTAGTTTGGATAAACATCTCCAAACACTTAGAACGGTTCCCCGCACCTTCTAAGCCCGACATCAAATGGTACCAGCTACCATAACGATGACCACCGTCCAAGCACACACTAGCGCGAAGAAACAAGTAGTTCGGCGTATAGAATGTTTGGAAAATTACTAAGTTAAAAACCTCAAAACTGGTCGAGCGCAAACAAAAAGACACCAAGCATCCAGGTCGTCACAATGAAAAGACAATCAAAGCATAAGCTTAAAAGCGTCGAGCATGCAAAACGATTGATTCGACATTCAGAGGAAATTAAAAACATCGCCATACAAAACCTAAATCTAGACATGAGATAAAGGTAAAAGGGCAGGTGAATAAATAGAAGTACTGAAATTATAAAGACCTACGGGTCATAATTGTTGGTTACATCAAAAGGGCAAATGCCCGAACAAAACAGAAGAAAAAAAAATAAATTTACACTTCATCATCAGGAGGGGTGACAATAGCTCCATCCCGTACCTCCTTCTCCTCATCTAAACCCTCCTCGATCAAGCTGGGGTTTAGAATCCTGAGCTGAGCCACTGCATTCTTGAAACTAAAAGTTGCAGCAGCAACTATGTTGGACTCAAGCTCCTGGATCTTGGCAATCAAAACAGCACGAGAGGAGGAGGCATACTCCCCTTGAGGGTCGAGCTCCCTCTCCCCATCTTCAATAACCCAGTGACTTGGAGCCTCTCCAACTTCCCTTCAAGCTCGCCAATCAAAACCTTCTGCTCATCAGCTTTCTGCACGGCGCTGTCCCTTTCCTCCGACACCGTCTTGAGCCTATCCTCAGCCTCCTTGAGATTAGCCGAGATGGTCCTGCGCTCCTCCCTATATACCTCGCAGGAGGCCTCAGATTCTGCCAGCCTCCGCTGCAACAGAGGCAACTCCTTGCGAGCTTCATCCCTCTCCTCCAAGTACTTGCACTCCCGACCATTCAAAAAAGTCGCCACCTCGACTAATTTGAGCAGAGCCATGGATTGGGCAGCTATTTCAGTACGGAGAGCCTCAGGACCCATATCTGAGAGGATGGCCTCGTCCGCTGGATTAATCTTCACTTTGGTCTCTCCAGTCAGCAGTTCGCCATGAGCGTAGATTGGAGGAAGGACAAAATCCTCTACAGGAACACCAGCAGACAACCTGTGGGGACCGGGGCGAGGAGGATCATCCTGGCCAGAAAGATCCACTATGTCACGCTCCTGACGAGAAGAGGTTTCCTCCTCCAGTCGTATCCTCTTCGAGCGGTCCATATTAGAGGCTGTGGGAGACTGAGGGGCAGAAGAAGTTGTAGCGGCACTGCTCGCCTCCCTCTTGTTCTTAGCAGCACGAGCCTTGCGGAGAGCAGCGGATCCACTGGTCATTGTACCTACACAAATCAGATTAACAGTTAGCAAAACAAAGACGAGCAAATAAAAGAAGCAAAAACAGTTGGTAAAAATTAAATAAAAGAAAGCCGCGAGCATACTCCAAAAGGCAGTCAATTTCTCCGAAGTATCGCAGGCGATCAACTCCTTCGTAGCGATCACCTTCGGGCAGGTTAACCTTCGACCATCTACCCCAAACAAGGGCTCACCCCCAGGGTCACTCAGAAGGTAAGGAGGCAAGCCCTCCACGAACTCTAACAATTTTTTGTAGTCAGCTCTCTCCTCAGCAGACAACGCTCCCAGCGTAAAAACAAACTCCTTGGTCGACATGGAGTAATGATCCCTGCGCCAATAAAATGGGAATCTGGCAAAGTCTTCCTCTATAGGGAGCCCCTGTTCATCAAGCACTTCTTGCCCCAGCTCGTCAATTCGGTGCCCCCTACGAACGAAGTTATTCCAGCCTTTCGTCGTTATGGGCCTGACTCCATAGAAAACGGACTTGAACCCCCGCACCGACTCGTCGAACATGTCAAAGAGGCGTTTCCGTTGCCTCAAAGAAACCCATCCATGCTTGGTGTCCGGTAGCGGGGCTCCTTTCGCGAGCTTCCCTTTCGCCTGCTCACCCCGAGGGCAACTTCGCTGAAGGCCAAAATGATAAAAGAATAAAGGCAGAGTGGGTCCCAGACCCAAGTACTCGGCGGTCCTTTCGAAAGCCTTGATAAAGGCCAACGAGTTCGGATGAAGTTGAGAAGGGGCCAAGCGGAGATGACGAAAGATGGACACCTCCAGATCCGTAAAGGGCAACCGAATTCCCAGATGCTTAAAAGCAATCTCGTACATGGGAATCGTTCCCCATGCCCAATTGCCGCAGATCCTGTGACGAGCAGTAGGAATCCGCACCTCGAAATCTTCGGTAGGAGGAGTCTGTATATCCGTGCACATCGTCTCCGGGATGTCACTCTCGCAATTCTGATAAACCGACTCTGTCTCTCGAGGTTCATCCGCCACCCATGAAAGGTCGGCTCGGATACGAATTGACGAGGACGGCTGTTGATCTATAAACGAGAATTGACTTTGAGATCCCTCAGCCATCTAAAAGAAAACCTGAAAAAGCAGAGGAAGGAAAAATGAATTCGACATTCAAATCCACCCTTCCACCGCCAAATCAAGTGAAAGGGCGAGGATCTCAACAAAAGACTACGCGGAAACTAAAAGGGACAAAATAATCTCTCCGGACGCAAAGTTCATACAAACAACCGAGCACGAAACACATGTGGTGCTCGACACTGTTCTAAGCTAAAACCCAACCGTCAGCAGGTAAAAACAGCGATTTCTCGCCTGAAAACCGCGAAAAACCCTTATTTTGGGGGGAAAAGGGTGCTAATCACCACCTACAACCTTCAAAAAGACTACCCAAGCTACACAGGAAACAAAACTACAAACCCCCACCGCGTAACTAACTACACAATCAAAGTAAAATCCAAAGCAAAATCTCCAAAGATTAAAAGGGATAAAACACTTACTTGTTGATTAAATGAAGATGGGAGTAAGGAGTTTGTAGTACGAGAGCAGAAGAAGAGCAAAACCACCAAAGGGAGCTTGAACCGGAAAGGCAAAATGATGGAGAAAGTGAGTAAGAAACTGTAAAGTTTCAAACAAAAAAACCTCCCTCCTATATATAGGCGAACGGTCCCGTATAAGGAAATTCACGCCGCTCCCATCTGGACCGTCAGATCCGATCTAACGATCCAGATCAATCGCGATCAAGCGGCCCAGATTCAATCCCAGGAAAAACGAAAAGGCGCGAATATCCAACGGTTCACGACGACCTCGAGATTCAAATCGCAGTCTAATAGCCACTCGAGTACTATTTAAATAGCCTTTACACGTGGCGAGAGGAAACGAAGCGACTCGTCCTTTCAAGTCACATCCATCTGCTCGCGCAAATCTCGCAGAATCCAAGACACCACATCCCGAGAAAATCGCGACCAAAAAGGAAATGCAAGATCCTCGGGATCCAATCCCCTTATTCTTTCGCTAAAAATACGGGGAAGGCCGCAGCAACCGAATAAAAACACCGTGTTCCTTTCCTCGACAAGCTCGCAAAATCGAAAGGATGCTCGAATAAAAATTCGAGCGAAAATACGCTCGGAATCGTTCGCAAAATCCACGACATTATTAAATTGAGAGCATACATAAAGCATGAATGCAAATAAAATGTGCTCGAAATACTTAAAGTAAAAACGTTCTTTATTAATAGGAAGCCAATACAAGGAAAGGAAAAATTACAAAAGACCCGAGCATCTAATCCTCATGCTCGGAATCCGAATCAATCTTCAACACCTCCGCTGGCTTCCTCTTGGACTCCACCGTCATCTGGGACTCCCCTTCGTCAGAGGAAGGGAGGATAGGGTAGAAATCCTCAGACTTAAAAGTCTTCAGAAACACCGCATAATCCTCGTCTGTGTCATCAGAACCAGATGAGTTTGAGGAATCTGAAGAAAGAATGACAGTCTCCACCTTAGCCTCTTTTGCCTTCTTAGAACGAGTAACCCTAGACGTGGACACCTCCACCTTCTTCCCTCTCTGGGACTTGAAACTCTCGACGGCCATCTTCTTGGTATTCTTCCTATCCATCGTCGAAGTTGGAAAGCACAGTGTGAGAAGCAAAGAAGGAAGAAGTGGCTATTTATAGGAAACTTGCCGCCCCAAGAAGCCCAGCATCGTGTTTAACGGCCCATAAACATAAAGGCGGCTACCATTCCCTAGGGTTGACCCCTTGGAAAAAGCGCTTTTCCTTTCCAAAGCTTGACTTTGACCAAAGGGAATAACAGAACCTTAAGGGAATGGAACATGACAGGCCACTTCGGAATAATTATGTTCGACAAACGAAAGATCCAAATAACACAAGATGAATCGTTCAAGCTTCAAGTCATTATCCTCATCAGAAGAGCATAATAACTTGGGGGGCTCCTGTTCTGGGTCGAGCTCAGATGCTCGAGCCAGTGACAGTGTCGAACAGGCAACGTCCCGAACTAGCTACCATGAAGAGCCCGCGAGATGTGCTCGACTCTCCAACGGTCTGATACTCTTACGTATCGTAACGGCCGTAAACCGGAATGATGAGCATTTACTGCACATCAAGGCCTCCAAGCCGTTTTCCGGCAGCCACTTGATGGCCATTAATGCCATCAAGGGTCTTGGCCCAGCGCTGGGGGCTATATATATGTGACTCCACTTCATTTGCAAGGTACGCATTATTTTAGCCAAGAAAACCTTACACACAAACTGACTTGAGCGTCGGAGTGCCTGCAGGTACACAACCCCCCTCCGCTTCAACAGGGGTCTCAAACGCTCTCAACCACCGCAAACACCGGCGAAGTCGCATCATTCTGGTCAACACGATCACTATCCTAAAGGTTCTTTGAAAGCTTCAACAAAGTAGTAAAATAATTTTTTCTGTTGAATTACACAACTGTGATGTAACCAGTGAACTAGTTAAACATAACATCAGACTGATCAAGGTGTCAATATTTGTTTACAACAAAACTAGTTTTAGGCCGAGGGATTGTATTGTACAATAAATCTCCAATTAGAGAGTGATAAAAAGAGAGATCGGATAAAAGATCACCATGTTGACATGATAGCATGTAATACCTGATCGTAGAATAAGAAATTGGCCCTTCTGAAACAAATTATGTATCAAAGATATGAAATCTCCACTTGTCACAACCTTACTGGCCCTTTTGAAAGTAATTTACCACTATCATCTTTACCATTTACTGGAGCTGGAGCTGTGAAAAAAAGAAAAAAAATCTTTACTCTAACGTACGGGGGGTTGGGCAGTGAGAGAGAGACAAACGGGCATGAATGAAGACCCTGAATCTGAATCTGTGTTCGCACCCTAACCCCAAGATTTTGCCCCGCCATTCATCATCTCCGGTAAGGTCCCAATGTTCTCTAACTCAGCAACATCCTCTCAGGTAATGTTTTCTTCTTCTTCTTCTTCAATAACCAACCAATCTCGTCCTTTACCACTCACTATATTGACACGTCATTCTCATTCCTCCAGGTTCGCCGTCCTTGGCGCTGGTTTCGCTGGCCTTTCCGTCGTTTGGCATTTGTTCAAGGTACTTCTTTTTCTCTCTTTCAATTTCACTTTCTCTTTTTTTTGTTAATACTAGTAGTATATTATATTATATAACCCTACCTAATGTTGGTGAGAACTCACCTTGCAGCATAGTCCTAAGGAGTTGAACCTAAAAATTGATATATATGATGAAGTTGGCATTGGAGGTGGTGCTTCTGGAATTTCTGGAGGTCTTCTTCACCCTTATTCCCCAAAAGGTACATTTTTCATCTTCAAATACATAGATTAGTCGTCGGTGTGGTGTGGATGATGTAATGTAATGTATAATTTTATTGTCATTTTATCTGTAAATAAATTATAAATATCCTGATGTAGTTAAGCCTCTCTGGGAGGGTGCTCAATGTTGGAATGAGAGCATAAAGCTTTTGAGAATTGCTGAAGAAGCTAGTCTCTCCAGGGACTGTCAAGTTCGAGAATCAACTGAACAATATATGAAAGCTTTTGTGGTTAATAAAAGGTATTTTTAATTGTTTTCCTTTTTGAAACTGAAGACTGTCACATCCATTCTCTTGTTGCTTACTTGAATGAAAATGCCATATTACTGCTTTTCATTTTTCTGCATTTTATACCCTCCATTGGAATCTTAGAGTTGCTTTACATTGCTGATGATCAGCTGACTTCAGGGGCATCTTACGACCGGCAATGGATATGAAGAATATGACCAAATTGAATGATGTAATCTCGTTGATTTTGTACATTCCTGAAATATTAATTGTTAGACTTGAGTTTCTAACTTACAATATGCCTTTATGTTATTTTCAGAATGCCAAGACTTGTCTTCCTTGCTGCAGAGTAGAACCACTTAATAATGAAGAGGCTCAAGGTCTTTTACCAGGTGTATTATTACCATTTAATACAGCTTTCTTTATGCCCGAAGCTCTAAATATCAATCCTCGACACTACCTTGAGGTTTGCATGAGTAATTTTAAATTTTTTTGCTGTGTAAATTCTTTCTTGTCCTTTTTCGTTTTCAGGTTACCACTAACTTTCATTCATTTTCAAAATACTATAAGGAACTTTTTCTAGCATGTGAGAATTTAGTGAAAGAATCATCCAGTCATGACTCTGGGGAGAAACAGCTGAGTTTACACAAAAAATCTATCCATGGACTTTCAGAGTTTGAAGGTAATAATGATTTGCAATTCTTTTAGATTTTTGTTCTTCTGTTCATTGTGTGTTGCTTTGGCTGTAAACAGGGTAACTTCTTCTATTCATGGTGGATGCAATAAATTGAATTTCGTATTTTTATGAAAGGAGATTTACTTCTATAAAGAAAAGGATCAGTAATCATAATATATAGAAAGCTCAAATATTTAACTTTCCAATAGTTGCCACTTGCCAGTGTTTCGAGGCTGATAAAATTATTACAATATTCTTTTTCATTATTTGCTCGTGTCCATTGAGTCTTCACTCACAAGCACTATGGAACCTATGCCTCCTGTCTTCACTCACAAAAACAGTGTCTTGCAAATTATATCCTATTTCAATGAGATTCCTGAGATTTATACAGTCAGTCAATAAAGAAATTCCTTTTCTGTTCCAGATTCAATAAGCATATTATTAGTGAGAATACTATTCAACGTTTCAACAGTTTCAGATAGAGCTCAAACACATATGATATGTATTGCTATGGAAAAAGATCCCTGATCAAAGATGATATACCTAAAACACCTCCTTACAAGATGGATAAAAATGAATGAAACTAACAAATGATATCATGGACTGAGTGCTAACCTTCCTGCTCAGCTTACACACAATACCGATCTTCTCAATTCTCAAATGATTCTCTCATTCTGTTACTTCCCATAATGTATTGTTTTGATTATCTGCCACTTGCCCCCAATCTGTTATTTTTCCCTCTCTCCCCCTCCTTACTGCACTTGTCTCACATTGTTGTTTCTCCTCATACTTTTAGGCCATTTTCAGCTGGCATATTTTCCCCTAGTCCACTTGTTCATCTTTTATTGTATAGTTGCTTAATTATGGGCCTATCATTTTGCATATTAGTGGCTTTGGAATATTTTTTGTTAGGTTTTTTTTATGATGGCTTTTTCTTATTGTGATCGTGATCATACCTTTTGGCAGAGCTTTACGTTTCATAAGACTGATTTAATATCTTGCAAGTATCAGGGGAATACGATGCAGTTATCATATGCCTCGGTGCCAAAGTGAATATGCTTCCTGAGATTTCTGGGAGGCTTCCTCTAAGGACATGTAGGGGTGTAATTGTGCATCTAGAACCGCCTGATGATACGAGGTAAAGTTTAATGTTTTTCCTCACAAATGCTTTTAATCTAAAAAATCTTTAGTTTGGCACAATTGGTGTCTCATGTAATAACTATTGAGCCGTTTTACTTCAAGAATATTGTTTTCTGGGAAGGGACCTTCATTGAATACAATGTGCTAGAGATTCCACCAAGGTCATCTGATTTGAGATTTATCTTGCCTGTCTTCCAGGTGTTATCCTGAGGATGGACCTTCCATATTATCAGATGCATGGATAGCCGTTGAGAGCTCTCGGAGTCTAAATGTCGGTTCAACTTGGGAGTGGAAATCTATAAATTCATCACCAAATGTTTCAATTGAGGAAGCTTCAAAAGCTCTTCATGAGCTCCTGCCGAAGGCATCCACTATTTATCCTGGAATAAGGGATTGGGTTTTCACTGGAGCAAGAGCTGGTCTGAGGGCAATGCCTCCACTCACGCCACTTGGATCTCTTCCACTTCTTGGTTGTATTAATGATTTCATTGGTAGAAATCGTAGTTGTAAGTATTGGTTATTTGGAGGTTTAGGTTCAAGAGGTTTGTTATACCATGGTTGGCTAGGTAATTTGATGGCACATGCTGTGCTTTCTTGTAATGAAGAGGTAATTCCATCTGAGTTGACTTCTTGGAAAAACATTAAACCCAAATATTAGCATTCATATGTCAATACTCAAATACATTCATATGTTTTTATTTTTGAAAGGAACATGTGTATTTTTATTCAAATGCCATTTCACCCTTGTCATGCCATATCACAGTCATAGTTTGAGCTTTTATGTTTTGTAACAGAGGAAAATTGAAGTAAACATTAGCTGGATTTATAGTCTTGTGGGGGAAATAAAGCAAGTAGTTTGTTCCTAGGAAAGACTTGAGGTATGTACATGTGATGTGAGTTTGTACATAAGAACTTGAAAGAGACATTAGAATCTAGTCAAGGGAATCTAAAATTTGGGCAAATATCAGCACTATATAACAGATTGATCCTGATGATAGAAATATAAGAACATGGATCGATCGATGTATTGAATTGTGATCAAAGAACTGTACAAATAGGACATAAAAAACTACATATAAATTCCATCCCTACCCTACCCTACCCTACCCTTTTTTAAGCTTAAAAATATAGTATTAGAAATCCTTTTAAATTTTGTTTACTTTATTTCCTGTTGCTTCTGCAAAAGCCATGTGTATCATCTATATTATTACAAATCTGAATTACTCCTATGTGTATCGTCAATGTGATATATCCTTGGTAAAAATGGGATTTGGAATATAAAAGGTCCACGAAACATAAATTGTAATATTCTGAAACCATGCATCTCTCATATTTTCACTCCAATTTCAAAGAAGAAAAGAATGTAGGACATATAAAAAGAAGAGGACAAATTGATTTAAAGCTCCCACGCCTTCATGAGCAGCCTAAGTGTTTTTACAAATATGAAATGGCTCTTTTCTTTCCATCTTTAAATGTTTTTAAGACTGTGTATTGTTGTTGGATGGTTTCAATGTCAAGACCCTTGAACTTGACAACTGATTCAATGTGTCCCTTGAGTGTGTGGAGGAGCTCTCTAAGCCTGCAAGATTCAATAACATCAGTATGTTTGATTCAAATTCACCACATGCATGCTGTTGTTTGCTAATTCCCTATTTGTTTCGAACCTTATTTTCGAGCACGTTGTCTCAAGTGCTTCCTGTGAGTCCCATTCGGATAATAAACTTTAGGATGTCAAGAGGAATGTAGGTAACAACACTGTAGATCCAGATAGCTCCAGCCCATTCCCACCCAATTCCGTTGATTTTAGCGAAGTCCCAGTGTGCATACACAGCAATGGCAGTTGCCACCTAGGTTGAGATTATTTGAATGAATGACAAAGTTAATTAAAACCAATTTTGGTTAAGATAATATAAGTTTTTTGATGGAAAGAAATGTTTGTTAACCAACCAATTGTGCAGCAATGAAGGCTCCAAGAAGCATCACACCGGGGCGCTCCACGAATGACCAGCTCCTTGACCTGGTCACAAAGATAAGTGCCTGACTTATGATACTCACTTGGAGGTAGAGGGCTGAGTTAAGTTGTTCCTCGCTGTCTGCAATTGAGTGGACGCCAAAAATATCCTGAAAAGAAAACATATTTGTCAGTTTCATTCTATTATGCTAATTTTTTTCCCTTAGTGTTGGGTTGGCATGAACTACTTACTGAGAAGAAATTGGTTTCATGAATGAGATAGAAAAAAACTGCAGTCATGATGGCCATATATGTTCCAAGAACGACTCCGGTGGCAAAGATTTCGTTGAGCTTCCATGAGTCGGGAACAGGAGATGGCTTCACCCTATCCTTAGAGATGGTCATGATGGTTCCATCATTCAAGACGGCGATGATCAAAACCATGAAAGGAGAGAAGTCAAATTTCCAGATTAGAGCAACAAGCATGAACCCAAAAACTATACGGATAGTGATCGAAACAGCATAGATTGTGTAGTTCTTCATCCTCTGGAAGATGGCCCTACTTGTCAACACAGCACTCACAATCACACTCAAACCTGGCTCGGTCAAGACAATGTCTGAGGCACTCCTTGCAGCATCAGTTGCATCCGCAACAGCAATACCAATGTCTGCCTTTTTCAATGCTGGTGCGTCGTTTACACCATCTCCAGTCATACCACAGATGTGATTCCTATCTTGCAACCTCTTCACAATCTCGTACTTGTGCTCTGCATACCACATATCAAAGATTTTTGTAAGCATATTTTCATGTTATTTTAAAAAAGGTCTGAGACTGTGATTTAGGTTCTGACATAATTCTTTTAATTTCTCTGTGACCTTATTTTTATCATAATTGAGGCAGAATCTATCTCATTTTACTGCAATTGTACGCAATATCAATGATCATAATTTAAAACTTTGTCTGCTTATTTTAGTTAGGTTGTTTAGTATGATTTTAAACTAATGTAATTACCAGGGAAGACCCCAGCAAATCCATCAGCCTTCTCAATGAGTTCATCAATTGACATTGATGCAATGGCTACATCCTTGCATTGGCCAAGAAGGGAGGATGAAGGGTACATGTTGGTTCCCATTCCAAGTCTGCGACCGGTTTCTTTTCCAATGGCAAGTTGGTCACCAGTGATCATCTTAACATTGACACCGAGGTCAAGAGCACGACGAATAGTCTCAGCACTGTCATGTCTAGGAGGATCAAAGAGGGGTAAGAGACCCAAGAACACCCATGGTTCTCCTGCACTCTCCTTGGTCTTTTCTGAAACAGTCTGCCAAAAAATAGAAAGTAAGCATGTGCATTTGTTAGAAAAAAGTTATTTACTATTATTTTTAAGAAATATAAACATAGCCACTCATATGTAGACCCTTTACTCACTTGAAAACCAACGGCCAAGGAACGTAGACCGCGCTCAGCATACTCATCGATGGTTTTGTGTGCCCTTTTCAAAGTCTCTCCCTTAAGTTCACAGAGCTCAATAATCTGATACATATAAATAAGTAGTTAAATATCTTGAGTGATGTGTATTGTATGTCATTATTGTTTTCCAAGGAGTAAATTTTGAATGTTATATATAAGAATACGATCCATTGGCTTACTTGCTCAGGAGCACCTTTGCTGCTTCTATGCCAGTTACCATTTTTGTCAATATAGGTAATAGCTGTGCGTTTGTCCACAGGATTAAAGGGCAAGAAATGCACCTCAGTGATTCCTTCTCTTGCCTAACATGTCATAATAATAACCCAATTACATTTACAATGTTAAGCCATTTTGCATACTTTACATGGATACAAATAATATTTCATACAAAAATATGTAAAAATCATAATAAATACCTCCTTGGGATCGCTCAACATATTCACAATTGATGCATCAATGGCATCCTGGTTTTCAACTCTTGAAGCTCTTGCTGCATATAGGACAACACTGTCCTTGTCCATATCAGTGGGGAAGACCTGCAGTCATAAACAATTGTTGTATTGCAAGTTTATGCTCTTATTTGTTAATATTGCAATGAAACACCTATGAAACATTTAAGGTTTATTTGCAGCTTTGATCCCCCTATTTTTATCATTTTGCAGATTTGGTCCGCTATTTTAAAATATGATAGTTTTGGTCCCCCTATCATAAGTTTTAACTATAAATTGATAATGTGATATGTTTTAAACGACGTGACATATGATCTGGTGATGAAAAAAATACCAATATTGATGAAATTGTGAGAAAAATTCTTTTAAAACACGATGTATCACCATATTTTAGATAAACTATGTGTTAGGGGGACCAAAACTGTCAAATTTTAAAATAGGGGGACCAATTCTGCAAAATAGTGAAAATAGGGGGACCAAAAATGCAATTAAAGCCAACATTTAAAAATGTCATGTTACCTAAAACTAATGAATTTCATTTTGATAAATTTCATTTATTAGTAAAATAAATTGTAGTTCTATATTTTTGAAGGTTTCTCTATTTAACTGTGATATAGAACTAAATAAGGCCATCACTAAGGTAAGATATGAAAATGGATGGTGAAGGGAGGTGTTGATTCATTATCATATTTGAAGTAAACACTATCATTATGTGAGTTACAAACCTCAATCAAGCTCTTGTCCACAGTAAGCTTGTTAAGAGTTAGAGTTCCAGTCTTGTCACTGCAGAGAACATCCATTCCTGCCATTTCTTCAATAGCTGTCATTCTCTTTGTAATAGCTCCTTGCTGAGAAAGGCGGTGAGATCCGATAGCCATGGTAACAGACAAGACAGTTGGCATGGCAATTGGGATACCTCCAATGAGAAGTACCAACAAGTTGTCAATACCATCTCTGTAAGCTCTATGCTGGATGGGGTACATCACAATGATCTCAATCAACATCCCCACAGCAATTGAGCAGATACAGAAGTTACCGATAGATGTCAACACCTAAAACAAAGCAATCAAATTAATATTCATAGATATGCCAATTTTGGTTCATATGCTGAACAACGTATGATGAAGCACAGACTCAGACACAAACACTGGACAGACACTGACAGATTAATACCGATAATATTTTGAGAAAATAGAATAATTGTATATAACCACGTCTGTCAATGTCGTATCAATGTCGGACACTGACATAATGCTTAACACCGGACACGCCTTCAATGTGAAGTGTCAGTGCTATAACAACATAACTAATGAACACAATAATAATAAACTAGAACCGAAAGATATCATCGTGTATACCTTTTGGAAGTGACCAACATTGTTGGTACTGTCTACAAGGTGTGCAGCCTTACCAAAGAAGGTGTGGACACCGGTGGCAATGACAACAGCCTCAATTTCACCTTGTTTGCAAGTTGAACCAGAGAAGACCTCATCACCAGGGTTCCTTGTTACTGGCAATGACTCACCAGTGAGGGCAGACTGGTCAATTTTTAAGGGATCTCCTTCCAAGAGACGCGCATCAGCTGGGACAATGTCTCCCAACTTGATGCTGATCACATCTCCAGGTACCAAAATTTCTGCCTCTTGCTCACTCCATTTTCCATCCCTCAACACCTACAAAATTAAAATTGACTTATTTATCTATTGAATGGTTGATCATATGAGATTACACTTATTAATTTTATGCTATTGAAAATCTTTGATCACATTAGTCTTCGAGTGAGAATTTCAAAAACTAAATAATGAGATCGATTTTACGAGGAACTAAACTCGGTTGGAATGACGGGTATACCTTGGTTTTGGGGGCAAGACCAGCCATCAAAGCAGCTGCAGCATTTCCGGCATTGTTCTCCTCAATAAAACTAATAGTTGAGTTAATGATAAGCAACACCATAATACCAGTGAAATCTTGCCAATCCGGTGGCTTTCCCTGTTATTATATATATATATATATATATATATATATATATATATATATATATATATATGCATACAAGTAATTGTGAGAGAGAACAAATGAGAAAAATGAAATGAAATATTTTTAAATAATAATAATCAATCAATTACATACACCTCCATTGGCCAATACAATGGCCATGATGGCAGCTGACTCCATAACCCATGATAATGGATTCCACATAAAACCTAAAAACTTGAGGAGTTTGCTCTCTGTTATCTCCTCTAGCTTGTTGGGTCCAAAAATTTGGAGCCTCTTCTCCCCTTCCTCGGATGAGAGACCCTCTTTTGTACATTTTAGCTGCTGAAAGACTTCATCAATTGGAATGTTTTCCTACGCATATAATAACTTGTTATCATTATTGTTATTACCAAGAGGAAAACTAAACTAAAAATGTAAATGCCTAAATAGAAGTTGCTACAATGATTGTGGTTACGACCACATTGCAATTTTGGAACCTTAAAAAAAATTGTTATGCAGTCCCGTGAGCTTAGCTCAGTTGGCAGGGACAACGCACTCTATGTGCAGAGCCCGGGTTTGAACCCGAGACATTTTAAAAATCATGATTACTATTATTTGGCTTACAAGGTCAACATTCTCCTTCTTCAAATCCTCAAATGAGATATCAGAAGCCATGATGAAAGAAAATAAGCAAGCTATATGAAACTAAACTTTTTTTTTATTAGTTTTATAATAATTTAATTTTTTTTAAAAATTATCTGTCTTAATTCTTTCAACGCTCTCCAAAGTCTCTACCCACCCATAGACAGGTAGAGAGAAAAGGAGAAAACGAAGAAAGTTTTCAGAACAATGTATAGAGAGATAATGTTACAAATGAAATTATCTGCTACACAAAAGGTAGACAGCAACCGAAGCCTATGTTTTCTTTTCATTATATAGTAGTTGGAGTCATTGAGACACAATTAGAAAACCTGTGATTGTCCGTGGAATGCTACAACTGTTGACCATGTGTATGCTAGTTCGTGTTCCTCGGTCTATGGTTGGTAGGTGTTTTTGGATCCTCATTGTATGCGGTCGGAGATGTGTGATTGCACGGTAGTTGGTCATATATAGTCCGTTTGATAAAGATCATGCGTTCTAAATTTTCAAATTTTATATTTAAAATCAAATCTAAACCTTTTGATATTAATCGGACCATCTAAATATGATGACAATATACAGTCGCACAGCATATAATCCAATTTCATTTTTTTGTGGCTTACCAAATTCCTCGGTATTCTGTGGGGTCTTTAATATTACATGCATAGGGTCTTCAAAATTAACAGGTTGTACGGAAAAAACTCAACAATCTCATTGTGTTCCTATGATAAGGAGGAAATGCATGTTTGTTATGTTTTTTTTATAGCCGTATTAGCATATATTATATATAAATATTAGAACTAGAACTTCGACCTGTGCCGCACGGTCTAATTAGCCTAATCTATTACTATATAATATATTAAAATTAATTACCACCAAAATTACTAATTTATCCTTATTACGCTTAACCACGTTGCAAGTTTTATATATTTCATTGTAATTTCACAAAAAAAAATAAAATAAAAAAATATAGAAAGAAGATAAATAAAAAAAAAATGATACGCTTAAAAATAGAAACAAAACATATTATAAATTGAAACAAAAAAGAATAATCTATACTCATAAAAATAGCATCAAAACAGATTAATACTATCAACTCAATAATCTATTAAAAGAAAAAAGAGAATAAAATAGTCAATAAAAAAATTATAGAAAAAATAAGATGAATATGTATAAAATTAGGAATATAGAAATAGAAACATAAACAATATTTTTCATCAAAAAATAAATAAAAAATATACTATTAACTAATAATAATAATAATAATATAATAATACAATAAAATTAATTACTATCAAATTTACTAAATTATCCTAAATATTCCTAATCAAATTTCTATTTTTTTATTAAAAAATATGCACGTGACTATTATTTGTGACAGATACATAAAAAGTTGGATAATTTATCATTGATAAATATAATCAAATTTATTCATTTAATAAGTTTTACAAAAAATAGCACAATAGTTTCACTTATATTCTAAATACATTTTCTATCATAAAATAATGACAAACTTAAATATCAAATAAAAGTCAATGACCCGTGCGAATGCACAGGTCTTTAAACTAGTATGTAACAAAAAAAATTGTAATGTTAAAAAGTATTTTAAAAAAAGGTTGAATAACATTAAAAATTAATTCAACAAAATTTAGAAAAATTTTCATACAATAGAAATTATGGTATATTACGAAATACTTCTTTATAGATTATATATGATGTCTTATTTATATATTCACCGTCTTCGTCGATAATCAATATTTTCAATATTCTCTAATTGCAATATACCACTAACCATGTGAAAACACTAGCGACGAAAAATATATCTCAACATGCTTAAGAGATTGTCATTGACTCTCATTAATAGTCATCGCAAAAGAAACAATTAAAAAAAATTGTCTCCGTTGAAATTTAAAGGGAATCCTTACGTCAGATGGTGTTAGAGACAATCTAGGTATGAAAACTTAATCATCAATATTACTTCCTAAAATAACTTTCTAGAACACGTTTTCTCATTCTTGTAATTAATAATAAGTCTTTTTCATTGCATAATCCAAATTTTTTATTCAAATTTCTTAATGGTATAACTAGAACTCCAACTTTAAGTCTCAACTTGTGATTTGGAAGCCCTGATGTAGAAATCATGTTCAAAAATTCCGAAGTGTGACCATCATCCACTACATGACATCTATATTGTGTGGATTGGAGTATCATAACTCAAATATGTCTTTTCTTCACCATGAATTAAATCCAACATATAATAATTAATTTATTGTCTCGACTATAGAATTTTTAGCAGATAATATAGCTCTATTTTTGAAATATGTTATATCTTTCATGTTTTGTAAAAAATGTGGATATGTGCTTTCAACGATAGAAGCAAGAGGATCACCTGAATTTCGAATCAGTAAATCTGATGGAATGTCAACTTCTAAATCACTGTCGTTGTCATCTCCAACTATGTGCATATTGTTTAAATATATCAGCTTCTCCCGATCAGATAAAGGATTGAGATTTAAAAGACAAATTTAATTTTTTTTAGGGTAAATGACTGTTTACCCCCTGCAAAATTAGGGATTTTTCGTTTACCCCCTGTGCAAATTTTTTCTCTGTTTACCCCCCTACAATGTGAAAATTTTCTCATTTTACCCTCGATATGGACAACTGGGCATCTGATTGTGCATCTTTTCTTATGTGACATGCACACATGGAAATAATTAGATTTAGGGTTAGCTTTTCGGAATAAGCATAGAATATAAGAGATCTCTTGTCTACATTTAGTATAGTAGGTTTTTATTATTGTTGAGAACGTCATAATATTTAGTATAGTATATTTTGAAATTAATTGTGCACTGATGGTGTAAAATTGTTTTACTTACACATACATCTAATCAAACCACATCATAGTACCACTTTATACTTTATTTTATTTTATTATAGAAACAATGATCTTCATTCTTTCAAATTTGTAAAGTACATCAATTGAAATTATTACAAATTCAATTTCGCTAAAAACTAAAAAGAATGAATCTACGAACAAGCTCATAGCATCAGAGTTAATAGCATAAATTAGCTAAATGACAAAGCCTACAATTGATATATGAAAAAATCCAAATGCTTGGAATAGTCACGCCTCCGGATTTACAACGTCGAAGACGCTAAAGTCATTGAATGTGCACTGAATTTGGATCAAAGCAAATCTACAAATCTGAACAAAACAAACATCGTACCAAGACAGAAAATCAGAACAAACATACCATGACGGAAAATCAACACAAACATGGTACTAAGATGGGAAATCAAAATGAATTCTTACATAAAGATAGAAAGTGAATAGTCCATATAGTATAGAAGAACGAATATATATGAATATATTCCACCGACGCAGAATATATATATGAATATATATGAATTTTATGGCAGATTAGTAATCAACACAAACATGGTACTAAGATCGGTGTTATTTTCCACCGGTTTGGTGGAAAATAAAGATAGAAAGTTGAAGATGAAGAGAAATAGTGTGGAAAACTGTATAGAATCTTCGACAAAAACCAAACACATACTAATATTAATATAGAAGAACGAGGAATATATATGAACCAGAAAAAAAAAACTTTTCGGGTTTTGCTGCTAAATCCGCAAAGAAGCCACCACAACCACGAAAGAACACTAAGAAGAACAAAGATGTTGAGCCAGAGAATGATAATTCTTCAATGGAAATTGGTAAGCCTGCGTTGTTGTTTCAAATTTTGTTATCCTTTCGGGCAGAAGGGATCCATAGGGTGTTCCAGAAGAGCGACCGCACAAGACAATAAAATCTTAGGGGCACACTTTTTTTATCTAGTGTGTGTATGTGTGTGCGTGCACTCCCGTGTGCGTGCGTGTGTCCGTGTAAAATGACTTGTAAAAAAATGTGGCACCAACATTATAAGTTGCATAGGGCACCTAAAATCTCAGGGACGTACGACCCTACTTTCGGGTATGAACTTTCTCAATTTGCATCCTCTAAAAATACAGTGAAAAATGAGGAATGAGTAAAGTGTGAAAAATGGGAATATTTTCTTGCTCAGAAATGATCCAATTATTTGTGGTTGATGTAGTGGATTCTTTATTTTCATGTATGATGAATTGCGATTGCGACCACCGAACTTGGAAATTGGTAATATCCATACAGAAATGGCAATCTCACTTTACAAAATGAAGCAAATAAATTTTGCTGCAAAGAGCAATAATGAATCTCAACAAAAGTGAGACTAGTTGGCTGAGAAGATCAACATTTTTTCCAAATATAGTTCACTAATTAGAAAACCACTGTGTGTTAGAAAAAGTTGAAGAAGAAAACTACTAACAACAGAAATTGAGTGAGAACCGAAAGCATCTATACCTTGTTGAACGGAATGCCCTAGCAAGTCTTTCACGCGGAATTGGAAATCATAAACTAAGTAGCTACATGATAGTAAAAGAAACGCCGTAACAATTTGACGTACAAACATCGTGATTTGACCAATTTTTTTATGTTTGAAATCTACTAAACGTGAGTTTTTTAATGTTGTAACAATTTGACGTACCAACATCTTGGCAAACCTATCAAATCTCAAATGAAAATAAAAGTAAGTAAATCTCAGCGACTAAGTGTCTATTTGGTTTGGAGTTTCACAACCCCAAACGCGAGTCTTCCTTCTCCAAACGTGATTCTAGCAATTTCTGGAAAATAAGCACATCTGGTGGAAAATAAAGATAGAAAGTGGAAGATGAAGAGAAATAGTGTGGAAAACGGTATAGAATCTTCGACAAAAACCAAACACATACTAATATTAATATAGAAGATCGAGGAATATATATATGAACCAGAAAAAGAAAAAAAAACTTTTCGGGTTTTGCTGCTAAATCCGCAAAGAAGCCACCACAACCACGAAAGAACACTAAGAAGAACAAAGATGTTGAGCCAGAGAATGATAATTCTTCAATGGAAATTGGTAAGCCTGCGTTGTTGTTTCAAATTTTGTTATCCTTTCGGGCAGAAGGGATCCATAGGGTGTTCCAGAAGAGCGACCGCACAAGACAATAAAATCTTAGGGGCACACTTTTTTTATCTAGTGTGTGTATGTGTGTGCGTGCACTCCCGTGTGCGTGCGTGTGTCCGTGTAAAATGACTTGTAAAAAAATGTGGCACCAACATTATAAGTTGCATAGGGCACCTAAAATCTCAGGGACGTACGACCCTACTTTCGGGTATGAACTTTCTCAATTTGCATCCTCTAAAAATACAGTGAAAAATGAGGAATGAGTAAAGTGTGAAAAATGGGAATATTTTCTTGCTCAGAAATGATCCAATTATTTGTGGTTGATGTAGTGGATTCTTTATTTTCATGTATGATGAATTGCGATTGCGACCACCGAACTTGGAAATTGGTAATATCCATACAGAAATGGCAATCTCACTTTACAAAATGAAGCAAATAAATTTTGCTGCAAAGAGCAATAATGAATCTCAACAAAAGTGAGACTAGTTGGCTGAGAAGATCAACATTTTTTCCAAATATAGTTCACTAATTAGAAAACCACTGTGTGTTAGAAAAAGTTGAAGAAGAAAACTACTAACAACAGAAATTGAGTGAGAACCGAAAGCATCTATACCTTGTTGAACGGAATGCCCTAGCAAGTCTTTCACGCGGAATTGGAAATCATAAACTAAGTAGCTACATGATAGTAAAAGAAACGCCGTAACAATTTGACGTACAAACATCGTGATTTGACCAATTTTTTTATGTTTGAAATCTACTAAACGTGAGTTTTTTAATGTTGTAACAATTTGACGTACCAACATCTTGGCAAACCTATCAAATCTCAAATGAAAATAAAAGTAAGTAAATCTCAGCGACTAAGTGTCTATTTGGTTTGGAGTTTCACAACCCCAAACGCGAGTCTTCCTTCTCCAAACGTGATTCTAGCAATTTCTGGAAAATAAGCACATCTGGTGGAAAATAAAGATAGAAAGTGGAAGATGAAGAGAAATAGTGTGGAAAACGGTATAGAATCTTCGACAAAAACCAAACACATACTAATATTAATATAGAAGATCGAGGAATATATATATGAACCAGAAAAAGAAAAAAAAACTTTTCGGGTTTTGCTGCTAAATCCGCAAAGAAGCCACCACAACCACGAAAGAACACTAAGAAGAACAAAGATGTTGAGCCAGAGAATGATAATTCTTCAATGGAAATTGGTAAGCATGCGTTGTTGTTTCAAATTTTGTTATCCTTTCGGGCAGAAGGGTTCCATATGGTGTTCCAGAAGAGCGACCACACAGGACAATAAAATCTTAGGGGCACCCTTTTTTTATCTAGTGTGCGTATACGTGCGTGCGTGCACTCCCGTGTGCGTGCGTGCGTCCGTGTAAAATGACTTGTAAAAAAATGTGGCACCAACATTATAAGTTGCATAGGGCACCTAAATTCTCAGGGACGACCCTGCTTTCGGGTATGAACTTTCTCAATTTGCATCCTCTATGAATACAGTGTGAATCGAACCACGTACCCTGGGGTTCAAGTACATGTTCAATGCATTCCCACTACCAACGGGAAAATATTATTTATAATATATAATAAGATCTTTATTTATGTGCTCTTTTGGTTGCCAAACATAACCTTTACTATATTTTCAGTGCTACCTTTAAAACTAATTTATTTTGATATTTGATTGTTTAGGTTGCTGGATGGAATCAAGTATATGGGGATATCCTTACATTTGCAACCGTAGGGGGGGCAGGTGGTGCAGCTCCAGCTACTCAACCTGAGAGTTCGTTGGTGTTGTTTAAAGCCTTTTTGGAAGGAAAACCACTTCCAAATAATCATTGAAAGGCAATATTTTAATTTTTATAAAGCATGATGGAGGCGACCGATCAAATCACAAAAAGGATGACCTCTGATATATATGTTTCCAGATGCTACATATCTTGTGTTCGTTGGTATAAAAAAAGAATTTGTGTTAACTTATTAGTATTAATCAGTTTGTTGGTGTTAGAATAATTTCACCATGCATGACTTTGTGTTAACTTATTGATAATCAGTTAAAAGGAGTGTGTTAATTATTACTACTATAAATGCTTTTATTATTATAAAGTGTTGGAGTTTTTGTAAACTTACTAGTATTAATCAGTTTTTGTTAACTCACGAGTCTTTGGCTCTGAGCCTATGTGTATCTTTTTGAGATTTTGTGTTTGGTTGATTGTGCCTCTTTACATATCAAAATGATCCACTACAAATTGTATTTAGTAGTAAGAGTGTTGGGAGGAAATTGAGGTAAGTTTCAGGTGTGACCAATGGATTGGCACCGTACATTTGAAGGAGTTATTTCCAAGAACTTTGAAGTTTTTTTAAAAAAATTGTGATTTTGTGATACAGAAGTGGTTCCTAGACCAAACGTCTATCATCGAACATATTGAAAAGAAAGACAATGCGTATGACGAGTTTGATACAATTTCAACGCAAATTAATAACAATTAAAATGTGATAAAGAAAGTAAAGCAATTGATTAGGGAGTTCTGGATTTTCTCCGTCCTCACTATTTTTCTCAAAATATTGTTGATACAAAAGTATACAAAGAAAGTAAGAGAACGATACACAACAATTGCAAGCCACACTCCAATCAATGTCGAAACTCTTCACTTTCCAATGATCTTCAACAAGATCCCGATTTCAATCCTCATTCTTCAATTTCCACCGATCCTTGATTGTGATCTTCAATTCTCCCTTGACATATGTTCTCTAAACCGTAATCAAATCCGATGATCAAGCCCTCTTGATTCTTGACACGCTCGCAAGTGCATGAGTATATAGTCGTAATAAAAAGAGTATCGAATCCACAAGGAGTCAAGGACTAATGAACAATAGGATATAACTGTCAATTCAAGGAAACTTTTTTTTTGTTGAAATAGCAAAATTTATTGATGACTGAAATTCTGGTACACAGTAGACAAGTGTTGTCCACGATGTTCAGACACTTGTCGTAACACTTGTCTTAGCAGTAAGAACAATAAAGCAGGGCATTAAAAACAGATACTGAAAAGCATAAACAACACACATAATTGTTAACCCAGTTCAGCCTAACAGCCTAATCTGGGGGATACCAATCCAGGAGGAAATTCACTATCAGCAGTATTAATTCAGAGCTAAACTCCCCCGTTTACAACTCCTCACTTAATCCCTACCCAATGCAACTTCTACCTAGGAACTCCTAGATATGAGACCCCGTCTCACTCCCCTCAACCTTACAACTAGTAAGGATTTCAATAACAACAGAATGGAGACACTCTCCTTGACAAAGATGAAGACACACTTCAATAACATCACCACCTAGCCAACGACTAAGTTCACAATTTGGAGTTGCTTAAAAGCTTCCTCCAATTACAATACTCAACTCATTACCTATAGGTTTCTGAGTGAGGACATAGTGACCATCTCACAACCCGAGTGGTTCACTTTACACCAACTCTCCTAGAGAGTGGCTTAAAGACACGAAACCCTTAAAAGACTACATCTTTGATATTCTATTTTAGCTTCAAGTTTCGGTGAATAAAATAGGGTTAGCAGCACCCTTTAAATAGCAGAGCCTCGTGGGCTTTTCATAATGCTTCAGCTCCAAGAAATCTTCTAGATGCAAAATATATATTTTTACCAAATCTTTCTTTGCATCAAATATTACTCTCAAAAATATATTTGTTGTAAATATATTTTAGGGTAAATAGTGTTATACCCCCTGCAAAATAAGTGAGTTTTGCGTTACCCCCTTGCAATTTTTTTTTTGAGATTACCCCCCTGCAATGTCAAGATTCTTTGCGTTACCCCCCTGACTCAACAAGTGGACATATGACATGGACGAATCTTGACGTGGCAGCACACGTGGAAATTAATTAATTTTTTTATTTATTTTTAAATGCCAACTCAGTAATTATTTATTTTTTTAATGAAAAAAATAACTTAAAAGTTGTTATATTTTTACGAACTTACTTAAAAGAAAGTTTTGTTAATTTTTTTTTTTTACTAAAAGTTGTTATTATATATATATAAAATATAATACATTATATATATATATATATATATATATATATATATATATATATATATATATATATAAAAAATAGCAAATACAACAATAATAATAATAACTAATAATAATAGAAAGAAACAACTTTTTTTTTACGGAAAATAGAAAGAAAGAAGATAGAAAGTTGGGTTTCATTCAAGATGAAAATAGATTTGCCCTAACCCCCAAATTGAAATTGAAAACGAACAACAATCGCTGAATATGAACGGATCGAAAACGAAGATGAAACCGACGAACACCAAGAAGAAGGAAACGGCGAACTCGAAGAAAGAAACGACGAAGAAGAAGAACGAAACTGTGAAGACGAAAAAGAACAAAACTGAGTTAGCAATTTTTTATTACAACTTTCTTTTACCTAGGTTCGTAAAAAAAAAAAGTTTCTTTAAAAAAAAAAGGTTTTTTTTTTCATTTTTTTTAATTAAAAAATAAATAATTACTGAGTTGGCAATTAAAAATAAATAAAAAATAAATTAATTTCCACATGTCATGCCACGTCAAGATTCGTCCATGTCATATGTCCACTTGTTGAGCCAGGGGGTAACGCAAGGAATCTTGATATTGCAGGGGGGTAATCTTAAAAAAATATTTTGCAGGGGGTAACGCAAAAATCACCTATTTTGCAGGGGGGTATAACACTATTTACCCTATATTTTAAAATTAAATCTTCTAATCTTCTTGAAGCACAAAAATTTATTTGAAATAAATCTTTTATATTTTCTGCAGCAATCTTCACAAGATATATTTTTGAAACAAATATTATATTTTCTAAAAGTTATTTTATTCCTTTAGAAAATAGAACTAGGGTTCGGATGCCTTCAGAAACAATAGACCATGTGCGCCTTGTTGTGTAAGAAACCACGAAATAATTCTTCAATCAAATCTTCGAAAGATTGAATAGAAAATAAAAACGCTAGCTGGCGCGAACAGTCAGACATACAAGTGTTGTTACATGTGTCTCAACACTTGGTGTACGCACATGTGTCTCAACACTTGGCTAAAAGATGTTTTTGCAAAATGTAGCCAACATACAAAAACCCAACAATGACCTTTGATCTTAACTGTTGATCAGATCAGGTGGATGGCCAGCTAGCAGTCCGTTGAGCATGTAGTTGACGGCGGGTCGAGCAGCTGATCCACAGAGGGGGTGGGGGGGGGGGGGGGTTGTACCTGCAGGTGCTCCGATACCAAAGTTAGAGAGGGAATGAAAGCAAGAGAGATACAAGAGTGAGAAAGTAATTGAGTGAATGAATAATGTTACCTAGCTCTCCTGTATATGAGAGCTTATATAGCCCCTAACTCTGGGCCAAAGGTCCTTTTATTGGGTTGGATCAGGTTAGGCCCAATAAGATGGACTGCCAAGATATTACCCTTAGATAGTGGGTGAAGCAGGGATCTGCTCCTATCTTGGTGGCGAGGTTCCACCATGTTCTGCTAACATGGATGTGGTGGGGCAAGCCATTATGGACTTAGGGGGTATGAAGTGGACTAGTTCTAGTCTAGTCCAGAACAGGAGCCCCCCAAGTTTTTGCTCCTAGGCATAGGAGTAATGACTTTTAGATTCAAGCCCAATGCCGAAGAGAGATGTCCTCGTTACCTCTGTTACTTTTTGTTCATGAGGAGATGCTCATTCAAACCTTGCTCGTAGCAAACATTTGGTGTATGTTTATGAGGATGTGCTCGTAAAAGTTTGTGTGCTCCTCATGATGTTTACGAGGAGGTTATTACGAGGAAGTGGGATTTATTGTTCGTAAGTAATTCGCGAGGAGGAATTTTGTGAAACGTTACGTTTTGTGCGAGCACGTGCTCGTTAGATATTATTTCTTTTTAGGAATTTGTGCTCGTAACTTATCGACGAGGAGAAATTTGTATTGGGGATGTGAAAGGGTGCATTTACTGCTTTTTATTTTACGAGGGGGTGTGTGAACCGTTGGATTAAAGCGTCTTTTTGTTGCCAAGGCTTTCGATCTCTTTAAATAGAGAGAACTTTTCACTCTCTCTCTTCGTTTTACCGTTTCTGTTAATCTCTGGAGTTCTTGTTCAAGTGTCACATCTTATTCCTTCGATTTTCTTCCAACATCAAGGTAATCTTCGACTTTCTTCTTGAAATTGCATGTTTAGATCTGGTTTTTTACTGTTTTTGCCCAGTTTAGTTGTTTTTCTGGGCTTTGGACAAAGAACATTCATGAATCTGACGAACTATTAGATGAACATGATGAATTTCACGAGCAATACGTAGATTTAGGATGAATTTTTGGAAATCTTAGTGCCTGCTCGTAAAAATTTCGTGACAGGGAGCTTGTCCCCGTTTTTTACTTAGAAAAAATTTAGGAACGAAATTTTGATGTAAAATTTCGTGACAGGGATATTGTCCCCGTTTTTTACTTAGAAAAAATTTAGGAACGAAATTTTGATGTAAAACTTCGTGACGGGGAGCTTGTCCCCGTTTTTAACTTAGAAAAATTTTAGGAACGAATTTTGTTGTAAAAATTCGTGACGGGGAGGAGTTTCTCCTCGTTTTGTTTGTTGTTCGTTTATCCTCCTCGGTTTTATGCTTGCTGTTTGATAAGGGCTTTGGTCGGAGACAGCGTCCTCGCCCTATCTTGCGCCATTTCACTTGAATTGTGGTGAAAGGGTGGATTTGATTGATTGTCGAATTCACTTTGTTTTCACTGCATTTTCAGGTTTTAATATGTCAGATACCGAAGAGGTGGTGGAGAGCCAGGGGGCCGAGAAGTATAAGATGGTCGACACAATTACGGATCCCGATTTGGACTAGGTCGGTCCAGAACCCCGAGGAATAACCTATGTGCTTTCCCCCGACGATCCAAAATTGCATACGATTGTCGAGCAGAGAAGGAGAAATGACCGTGTAAATTGGTTGACGTACATGCCCGACGAGGGTCAGAGAGTGTGCTCCTCCTTTGACAAGCACGGTTTTGCTATGTACGAATTCGTCTTTAAGGAGCTGGGGTTTCGTTTACCGTTCAACCCTCTTGTGATCGGCGTTCTCCAAACTCTACGGGTACCTCCCTCGCAACTCCATCCAAATTCATGGGCGTTTATCTTAGCTTTCGAGCACCTGTGTGCATATCGAAACGTACATCCTAGCCTCCCACTATTTTTTAGAGTCTTTAAGATCCAGCGTAAACCGACGAAGGTTGAAGGTGGAGAAGTTCCTCGTCAGAACTGGGTTTCATTGAAGCAGCAGGATGATGTAGAGCTCTTCAAAATGTTTACTGATATAAATTGCGATTGCGATTGCGACCACCAAACTTGGAAATTGGTAATATCCATACAGAAATGGCAATCTTACTTTACAAAATGAAACAAAGAAATTTTGCTGCAAAGAGCAATAAGAAATCTCAACAAAAGTGAGACTAGCTGGCTGAGACTACTCAGAATTTTTTTTAAGTTTTTTTTTTTTATAATTGTGTCTTTGCACTTTTTTTATTGGCATGTATAAAATTTTATTGGTATGATTTTTTTTTTTGCATTGATTACTTTTGCTTCAGCTAGCTTCCACTCAAATTGAAGAGTCAGTTAATGTAAATGTAAGACAGTTGTAATAATGACATCTTTTATTTTTTATAGCACTAGAATAATTCACACGGCTTAGTTTTTTTCTATAAAGAATATAAATGTTATTTTTTTTAATAAAACGGAAATATTTTAAAATAACATTTATAGTTTGGTTTTCTTAATTTTTTTTATTATAATGTGTTTGTGTTTTTAGGGTATATGGTATATATAAGTTTGTATTAATTTTTGGTATTAAATTTTCATCTCCGTGTATAAGATTTATGTTAAACTTTTATTTTTTTTATTTGTAAAATGTTCATCTCCGTATATTAAGAAATATTGTGATATGTTCATCCCGTATATTATTTATATTAAGCATTCATTTCTTTACTTGTAAAAAGTTCATTTCTGTGTATAAGATTTTATATTAATATGTTACTTCTATTAAGCATTCAAGTAGATATTAAGATTGTGGAGGAGTGGGGGTATGCTTTGGGAGAGGATTCCTGTCTCTTTGAAGAGGAGAGTGAGGCAAAATCTTCTTGTGGCGAGGGTCAAGAGGATCAGGAGGTTAATCGCAATGTTGATTTGCTAGTTAATAAGTTTAAGGAAGGAATTGAAGCGGAGGATCATAATGAACCTCAAGGCATGCAGGATGAAGAGTTTCTAGATAAGCTTGAAGCTAATCCTGGTTCGGCGGGAGTTGGGACCAATTCAGTTTTAAGAATGGACTCTCAGGAAGTGGTGGGAGAACCAGTTGGTCGGACAGATGTGTCTCCCCCATCGGGGGATGCAGTGGCTCGTTCTATTTGTCGGCCGCTTCTTAGTAAGCGCAATAGTACTTGTCCCGCGGAGGCGAGGCGTTCCACTATATTTGGGCCTTGGAGTTTGGAGTGGTTACATGATCAGAATTATGGGGATGCGGGAGTGATCTTCTCAGCAAGTAAGAAAAGTAAGAGCAGATTCTTAACGGACCGAGCCTTAAGCGGAAAGTGGATCTGGATCCGAGGAGACGGAAAGCAGGAGGTGTGCTGCGTCATCCATTCCATAGTCTTAAAAAAGTGGCTAGGATGCCAAGCAAAGATCGCTGTGAGGTGTTAAAGGCCTTAAAGAAGATTGTTCGTCGGCGCAGGGCGGGGATGGGTTTAATCGATCCTGCTCTATGAGCCGTCATGTTTCATCTTGAGATTCAGTTTCGTCGGGTTCTATAAACAACGATTGGACGAATTGGGTGGCTGTTCACGGCAGTGACCAGTTGGCGGTGGATGATGTGTGGGGGATTGGGAAAGCTATTGGGGTTAAGTTTAAGGGGGACAATGTGAATATGTTCAATATTCTTTCTAGGGAGAGTAAAGGCAAGAGGGCAGATTCAGGGTTGATGGTCGAGTCGGGGGGTTTCAGGAAGGAGAATGGGTGCTAGTGGTGTTTTTCTCTTGTTAGGGAAGGGGGAGAGAGTCTGTTATGAAGATTATTTATTGGAATGTTAGAGGGCTGGGAGGCCCAAAGAAGAGGAAGGAAGTGCGTAAGATGGTGGGGGAGTTGAAACCCTTCATTCTGTGTATTCAAGAAACTAAGTTGCAAATTTGTGATACTTTTCTTAGCTCGACTCTCTGGGGTAACTCCTCGCATGGTTTTTCTTATCGTCCATCGGTTGGGGCATCTGGAGGGCTTCTAACTTTGTGGGATTCTTCGGAGGTGGAGGTGTGGTCGACTGAGAGCCGAGAGCATGTGCTGTGGTGTCATGGGCGGTTCTCAAAGACAGGGGAAGAATTTTATGTGGCAAATGTCTATGCGCCCTGTGAAGATGGGGCTAAGCAAGGGCTGTGGGATCTTCTTTCGGTGCGGCTTCACTTGCTGGCAGGGAAGAAGGTGTGTGTGTGTGCGGATTTTAATGCGGTCAAACACATTGATGAAAGACGATCGGTTAGGGATGGGCATCGATCCTCGGATCATATCCCTTTTAATCGGTTTATTGAAGATAACACGTTGATTGATCTTCCCTTAATTGGACGTAAATTTACTTGGTTTAAAGGGGATGGTCGCTCGATGAGCCGTCTTGATAGGTTTCTTCTCTCAGAGGAGTGGTGTTTGAATTGGCCTAACTGTAAGCAAATGGCCAAACTAAGGGGGTTGTCTGATCATTGTCCTCTGGTCTTGTGTGCGGATGAGGAAGATTGGGGGCCAAGACCGTCGCAGATGCTTAAGTGCTGGAAAGATATACCTGGGTATAACTTGTTTGTTAGAGATAAGTGGAATTATTTCCAAGTCGATGGTTGGGGTGGTTATGTTTTAAAGGAAAAACTTAAGATGATTAAGGTGGCTTTAAAAGATTGGCATAAGACTCATGCTCAGAATCTTCCTAGTCGTATAGATAATTTGAAGACCAGGCTGACAACTCTTGATGAGAAGGGGGAGGAAGATGATATCTCTGAGGAGGATCTCGTTGAGCTTCATGGGGTTTCGCATGACATTCACTCGCTTTCTAGGTTGCATGCTAGCATTAGCTGGCAACAATCTCGTTCGCTGTGGCTCAAGGAAGGCGATGCAAATTCTAAGTATTTTCATTCAGTTTTGGCAAGTCGTCGTCGAAGTAACGCTTTGTCCGTCATTCAGGTTGATGGGGTTACGTTGGAGGGTGTTAATCCTATTAGGCAGGCGGTGTTCTCACATTTTGAGTCTCATTTTCAGGCTCCTAATGTGGATAGACCTGGGGTTGACGACCTTCAGTTCAAGAGGTTAAATCCGATGGAGATTGGAAGTTTAACCAAACCTTTTTCGGAGAATGAAGTGAAGCTAGCTGTGTGGGATTGCGATAGTTATAAAAGCCCAGGCCCTGATGGAATTAATTTTGGCTTTATTAAAGATTTTTGGGTTGAGCTTCGTGGCGACGTGATGCGTTTTCTTTCTGATTTTCACCGGAACGGCAGGTTGACGAAAGGTATCAACTCGACTTTTATTGCTCTAATCCCCAAAACGGATAGTCCTCAAAGGCTGAATGATTTTCGCCCTATTTCGCTTGTCGGAAGCCTCAATAAAATTCTGGCGAAGGTTTTAGCTAACAAGCTGCGTCAAGTGATTGGTAGTGTTATCTCTGAGTCTCAGACTGCGTTCGTAAAGAACAGACAAATTCTTGATGGTATTCTCATTGCTAACGAGGTGGTGGATGAGGCGCGGAAGTCTAAAAAGATCTTTTGCTGTTCAAGGTTGATTTTGAAAAAGCTTATGATTCGGTGGATTGGGGGTATCTTGATGCTGTTATGGGAAGAATGTCTTTTCCGACTTTGTGGAGGAAATGGATTAGAGAGTGTGTTTGTACGGCTACGACTTCGGTGCTAGTTAATGGCAGTCCGATTGATGAATTCCCTCTTCGGCGAGGGCTTAGGCAGGGTGATCCGCTTTCTCCTTTCCTTTTTCTTCTGGCGGCTGAGGGCCTTAATGTGCTTATGGAAGCTATGGTGGCGCGTAATTTGTTTCAAGGTTATAGTGTTGGTGGACAGGGGTCGGTCTCGGTGTCGCACCTTCAATTTGCTGATGATACTCTCTTGATGGGGGTAAAAAGTTGGGCAAATGTTCGGGCTTTGCGGGCAGTTCTAGTGCTTTTCGAGACTATGTCTGGCTTGAAGGTTAATTTTAATAAAAGAATGCTGGTTGGCGTTAATATCCCTGAGTCATGGTTATGCGAAGCTGCGTCTACTCTCTGTTGTAAAGTGGGAAAAATTCCTTTCCTTTATCTGGGTCTTCAGATTGGGGGTGATCCGCGACATTTGATGTTTTGGGAACCGATGTTGAATCGTTTAAAGAATAGATTGTCTGGGTGGAAGAGTCGCTTTTTGTCTTTTGGTGGTCGTCTGGTTCTGTTAAAATCTGTCTTGACCTCTTTACCTGTCTACGCCCTTTCTTTCTTTCTTCAAAGCTCCCTCAGGTATTATTTCCTCTATTGAATCTCTTTTCATTAAATTTTTTTGGGGGGGTTGTGAGGATTCTAGGAAGATTTCTTGGGTTAGTTGGAAATCTGTTTGCTTGCGTAAGGAGTATGGAGGTTTGGGGGTTAGACAGTTGCGTGAGTTCAACATAGCGTCGCTGGGGAAGTGGTGTTGGAGGATGCTGGTGGATAGAGAGGGTTTGTGGTTTAGAGTGTTGGTAGCGAGGTATGGGCTTGAGGGAGGTAGTCTTCGGGCGGGAGGTCAGAGAGGATCAGTGTGGTGGAGGGAGCTAGTGCGTATTAGGGAGGGTGTTGGTGAGCCAGGAGGCAGTTGGTTTAGGGAGCATGTCTCGAGGAGGGTGGGGGATGGGTCAGATATTCTTTTTTGGACAGACCCGTGGTTGGATGGGATTTCGTTGAGGGAGCGGTTTGGGCGCCTTTTTGAGTTGGCTGTAACCAAATCTCGGTCGGTCGCAGATATGTTTGCTTTAGGTTGGGGGGAAGATGGGGGGGCGTGGGAGTGGCGGAGGTGTTTGTGGGTGTGGGAGGAGGAGATGTTAGGGGAGTGTCAGTCTTTACTTCTTGACATTTCTTTGCAGGATCAGGCTATTGACAGGTGGCAGTGGAGTCTTGACCCTGACACAGGTTATACGGTTGGGGGAGTTTATCAGCATCTGACGTCTCAGGATTCAGTTACTTTGGACGATGCGGATAACCTTATTTGGCATTCTCAGGTTCCTTTGAAGGTTTCCATCTTTGCTTGGCGTTTATTGCGGGACAGGTTGCCTACGAGAGCAAACCTGGTTACTCGCGGCGTTTTGTCTACTACGGTTGCCACTTGTGTTTTTGGATGTGGAGTGACTGAGTCGGCTCATCATTTATTTCTCTCATGTAGTATTTCTGGATCGCTTTGGGATTTAGTTCGCACCTGGATTGGTATTTCTTTGGTGGATTCCACCTCTCTGCGTGATCATTTTGTCCAGTTTACGGCATCATCAGGTGGTTCTCGTGCGAGACGGTCCTTTTTGCAGCTTGTGTGGCTCGCTTGTGTTTGGGTGATATGGACAGAGAGAAATCATCGGTTGTTCAAAGGCTCAATAGGCACACCTCATATTTTATTGGACAAGATCAAACTTTTCTCTTTCAGGTGGTTGAAGACGACGAACATCACGTTAGCTTTAAACTACCATAGCTGGTGGTCTAGTCCATTGTTGTGTTTGGGCCTTGTATGATTTTACTTTGATTGTATCTCTCTGACTCTTTTGTATTTTTATAGTCTACCTTGGTACGCCTTGTGCTGGGGAGGCTGTTAGTGTTAATATATATCATTTTGGCTTCTTCAAAAAAAATAATTCATGAATCGAACTCAAGTTAAAATATATATATATATATATATATATATATATATATATATATATATATATATATATATATATATATATATATATATATATATATATATATATACTAACGTGAAAATACTAAAAATGTGAATCAAGGTATAAGATTCCAGGTTGCAAAGTATATTTTTTTTATGAAAAAATAATCGAGTATATGTTAAAAAAAAATCGTAAAAAATTTAGAGGTGTTATTTTGAATGATTTGAAGAAAAATCATTTTGAATTTTTTACGCTATTTTTGAATGATTTGAAGAAAAACCTAGTATATAGTATGTTATTTATAAAATCAACATATTGAAATAAGTTTAACAAAGAATTTATATTTATATTTATATTTGAAGGAATTAATATTGTGTATTATTTTATTATAGTTCTTTAACATGAAAAATATTTTCTTTTTTCAAAATTATGAACAATTTTATTTAATTAACGAAATTCCTTCTAATTCCTTTATTAATTAAATATAAATAAAAAGACTCCATGTAAAAAAGCGACACGTGGCATCATTAATGGTAGTCATTAATATTTTAGATAAAAGTTTTCTTAAAAATTTATAATATAAATATAAAACAAAGCACGGGTATGAAGAGACGAGAAGGAGCAAGAACGCAATAACAATAAGAGAGTAAAGCCCCAACAAGTAATCATAAATTTGGCACCGGTTATATGAATGAATAAAAAAAATTCTAAATTTACTTTAAATAAGTGTTGTATTTTATTGGGTTGGACTTATTCTATTCCTTACTATAAAAATGAAAAGATAGATTTTATATTTTTATATAACTCGCGGGTCAGCACGCCCTGCTCCATGTCCGCCTTTTTTTTTTAAGTGAGTTTGGCGGGGCGGATCAACTAGGGGGTCAAGCTTAAAACTTAGGCTCAACCGGCCAAAAATGGGGGGATAAACAGGCTGGTCCGGTGGATATATTGGGCCATTTTGCCACCCCTAATATGCATCCAACTTGTCACATGTAAATAATCCGAGGATCCTGTGGAGATTTATGAAATATATTAGAAAGTTGACCCTCATAATTGACAAAGTAAGTTCTAATGACTCGGAGAAAATCATTTCTCTAATGAATTGACAATCAATTTCTATATGCTTTGTCCTCTCGTGAAAAATTGGATTGAAGGGAGAGGTTTGAGACTGATATGTGATAACATTAACGCAAAAGTTCCTTAGAACGTACCTCACAAATTGTAGGTCTTGCAATAAATGTTTCCACCAGTCAATTTTTGCAACGAGTAGCAAATTGTTACTAAAAGGATTCATTATAAAAATAAGCAAGAACTTAATTTGATTAATTAAGGCAATACAAAATATTTCCTTTTAAAATGATTTGACCAAATGAAATAAATAAATAATTAATGGTTTATATTTATAATAGGCAATTGTACCAGGAAAGGAAAACGGGATCAACTAGGAATTGATACTAGCAAACAAGGCATGAAGGGAAATAAATTAGTTTTAAGTTATTTGTCTTATAACTATGAAAGTAAAACGTGTGAGAAAATAAATTGAAATCATGGGCATTAAATGAAGGTAATAAATTAGTATATGATCAAACCATGAATCCACCATGGTCAAGCTTCACGTTTGGCTCACGAGAGAATTTTAAGAGACCAAAATTTAAAACCGTTTGGTCAAAAGAAATCAATTAACCAATAAAAATAAATTATCAAATCATACAATCATCAAAATAAAATTAGAAGATTGGATAATTGACATAAAAATAAATTATTAATAAAAAGCATCACAATTTTCATTAAATCTTTCAATTAAAATATTGGGATCATTACACTTATTCTTATGAAACTCTCAAAGACCATGTTTATCGGTATTCATGAACAAACATAACAAGAAACTACAATTATCAAATAGCAAGCTCCAACGTCTAGTCGCAACAACAATTAGTTTCATCTTTCGTACAATGGCCACCAGTGCTGCCCAATGTTGTCTGACAAAATTGTTTACAAAATTCTGAACCACCAGCACATCTTTCATAAGGAAAACACTTTCCAGCTACTCCTGTTATGATCAACAAAACTCTTTAGAATTATTATGTAATATTTCCAGAATTTTATTTTGTATTTTCCATTAAATATTTTCATAAAAACACCATTCCTAAAACTTAAGTTAAAAATATGAATATCAAACAACACTTAATTTTAAATTTATAGAAAAAATTCAAGGTGAGAGGATTATGCACAAATCCTAGGTAGGGAAGACCTTAGGACTTTAGACAACATTGGCCCAGGGAGCCAAAGCCTCCAGTTTTGTCACTAGACCAAAACCTTGGGATTAATATAAAACACCACTAACAAATAATATATTTTCTATAAAGATGTAACAAAGTTGATTTATTGAAAAAAAAATTTACCTGCAGCCATGACTGAAACAATGTACACAATTAACAAGGCAAATAGAAGACAATTGACGCGGGTTGCCATTCTATTTTGCAAGGTTGAGAAGAAACACGTTGCAATAAATTATTTATAATGAATAGTGATGTTATTTTACGGTAACGACATTCAATAGAATTTAATTTATTTTATTATTTTTATATCAATTTCTATTTATAACAGATTTATTGTCAAAGAACAATTATGTTTTGGTTGACCAATGCGTTTGTAAAAATTATTTTGAATCCTTAGAATAACTTTCTTCTGTTTAAATACATTAATCGTTTATTTTTGGTACATAAATACATTAAATTTATTACATATTTGATGAGGAAATATAGAAACAACTGATAGTGTCTATCTGAATAGTAATAATATACAGTAGCGCTATTATGGGCGGATTATAGGGTGGGAGAGTGAGATGGGTCTCTCACCGTGGGTGAGTAATAGAAACCGTTGGATGGAAGATGTTATCATGCACCGTTAGTAGCATATACATTTTTTTTATATCTCTTTCCTTCCCTCCATCATCTCTCTGCCTTTCCATCTTTGCTGTTTGTTCTCGTGTGTCTGCAACAACACCCTCTCCTTTTCATTTCTTCTACCTCACAACCACCACACCCTCTTTTACTTTACTTTACTTTCTTCAAGATCAATACCCAAATCTCCCAATTTAATCACATATTAATTCATTTAAATTTCAAACCTAAGGATATACAACCAATCACTAACTAGATCTATACATCATAAAATATTCATGAGTGAATAGAAAAGTTCATCAAACAATTGAAGAATAATTGACTTGAGGTCCATCGAATGCAACATAAAATCAATTAGTTTTTCTTCTAGACTGCAGATCTAGTTTATGGATTTCTGTTGTGTTGCTTTGAAGACCGCAGTTTTGTGTTTTGTTGCCGGCATTAGCTACTGATTTTGTTGTTTGATGTAGTAAATGTAAAATTGAATTTCATAAGGAATAACAAATTATAGAAGTGTCTTTCATGCTGAGTTTTGTGTTTAATTAAACTATGAACAAAAATAATTGAATGGAAAGATGAAAGAAAATGGTGATACTGAGAATAGAAAGATGATGGGAAGAGAGAGAGAGAGATGTATATGGTACTGACAGTGCATGATAATATCTCTCATCCAACGGTTTCTATTACTCACCCACGGTGGGAGACCCATCTCACTCTCCCACCCTAAAATCCGCCGCTATTATAGAGTATAAATTATGTTCCGTCTCGAAGCTGGCTAACCGTAATTTCTCATTTCTATAACCCATATTCCACCAAATTATATTGCTTAACAAGTTGGCTAACCGGAATACATGTAGGGATGGCAACGGGCGCTCATGGGTGCGGGTTTGACACTTACCAAACTCACACCCGAAATCATCACCCAAACCCAAACCCAAAGGATGTTCGGGTGGCAAAACAACACCCACGCCCACACCCATTGGGTTCGGGTTTTTTCCACCCAAACCCGCAGCACATTTGAAAATAATTTGCAAATTTAAGAAATTAAATTTCAACATAGACTTTGAATTAAATTACAACTAAAATTAAGGTCTTCCAAGGAAATTCAAACGACTTTCAAGAAATTACAACATAGACTTTCAAGAAATTAAATTACAACTAAAATTTAAGGTCTTTCAAGGAAATTGAGGGAGACTATGGGGGTAATTAGGTAATTGTAAAATATTTCGGGTGGGTGTATGGGTTTCGGGTGTGGGTTTGACTTATACCAAACTCACACCCATATTATCGGGTGTCACCCGAACCCAAACCCAGTCAAATCGGGTTTCGCCCGTTGACTTGGGTTTGGGTTCGGGCGGGTCTCTCGGGTTTGGGTTTTTTTGCCATCCCTAAATACATGTGGTCTATGAAGGACTACTACTTTTCACTTTTTTCTTTTCAATCCTAACCATTAGATGAAATAAGTGTATGGATGCTATCATAGACTTAAAACACTGAATAAAATATCTCTTTTTACTATCCTTCTCTTAGTCAAATCACTTGTCAGAATCTCTCCTCCCTCTGGTCTCTTCTGGCTCTATTTCCATTCTCACTTTTCTTAATATTTTTTTTACCGATATTATTTAATATTAATATTTTATGGATTTTTCTTAATGGCAAATATATTAATATTTTATGGGTAAAATATTTTTTCAGGCCCTACTTTTATAATGAGTTTTGGTTTTCGTCTCTGTAAAATAAAATCACTTGTTTTAATCCCTACAAAAAAAATATTTTATTTTTAGTCCTTAATGAGCAAAAATTTCACATGTTAATGTCATTATTATGTTCAAAATAGTCTATATTATGTCTATATATCATGTTAAGTCCATATTATGTTAAAAAAAGTCAAAAAAATATAAAATTTTTACCAATTAGGGACTAAAAACAAAATAATTTTTTTTGTAGGGATGAAAATAAGAGATTTTATTTTATAAGGACAAAAACCAAAATTTGCTATAAAAGTAAGGATTGAAAACATATTTTACCCATATTTTATTACTAAACTAGATCAAAAATCCGTACATTTAAATAGATCCATTTACTTTTATTTGATATTTAAATTTATTTTTATATTACAGTAAAAAAATTACTAATAATAAAATATTTAAAATTTTATTATAAAATATAAGTGGAATTATTGTGCTTTACTTGTAAAATTTATTAATCAATAAATTACAAATTTTTTTAACCAGGTAGTTTAGTAGCTAGAATTTAATGTTTGATAAGTGGAGTATCCAGAGTTCGAACTTCGAATCGTGCATATAAAGTGATGTCTCTATTAACGGAGTTAAACTCACGTGGACTAAATAAATTGTAGTTAATATGTTCTAATATTCGAATTTTTATTTAGAAGATATAAAAAATAATAAATTTAGTTTATTAATTTGTATAAACATATGTCCCGCCTATGATTTTAGTAATATATTATAGTTATCAATAGCAAATATTTATCCATTTTTATATATATACAAGCGACAAATATTTGTTTCATGTTTTTTTATATTTATCATTTACGGGAACTAATTGTCATGTTCTTTAAAAAAAAAATCTTTTAATGCACCAGCCCGTTGATTTTTTCTTAATATTTAAGTTTGATATTATACTAAAGTAGAATTTTTGTATAATATTATTAAAAATAAGTTAAGTACATTTTGTGTCCCTATAAAATTAGCGAATTTTTATTTTCATCCTTATTATAAAATAAAATCACATATTTTTATCCTAATTTTGTTTTTAGGGACATGAAAGTCATCGTTATGTAATTTTCATCCTTCTTGACTGGCCCACAAGATTGATTAATGAATGTTTTGGATAAACAAAGAAAGGTGGAGTATTTGTTTAATGCATTGGTAGTAGAAATTAGAAAATATGCAAAATTACATCATAGGTATTTTATCTTATTTATTTGTAACATATTTTTCTTTATCTATTTTCTCACGCAAGTATTTTATCTTCACAAACGTGCACGAATTAATTTTTTATCTTATTTATTTAAATTAATATAAATAAGATAAAACTAACAAAAAAATAGTCGTGTCCTGAATTTGCTTTTAAGTCTACATTATATTCAAATTAATATATTATAATTATTTTTATTTTTAGGGGAATGTTAACATGTGCACATATGACACATATTAAGGAATCAAAAATAGAAATTATGCTTTAAAATTTGTGCATTTTAACTTTTCAAACATTAAATTTTTTGTATCATTAAATGTTGAATTTCTATATTAAAATATCTTAACATGTGCTCTATATGCATATGTTAACAATACCCTTATTTTTATTAATAATATTATCAAAATATTAAAAAATATTAAATTTTATAAAATGATTAATGACAAATATTTGTTTCGTTGTGAACTGTCACTTTTATAGATAAACAACTTAGTAAATGTACTATAATTGTTTTCATTTTTATTTCGACACTAAAAGCATTAATTTTAATAAATTCGCTAGTCACAAATATTTGTCTCATGTATGATTTTTATAATAAATTATATAATTAAAATATTATAATTATGCTCCATTTTTATTTATAAATTAAATTTAACTAATTATTGACATATAAACACTAGTCCCTTTGACCATTTGATTTCTCACGACTTATTTATAAATGATTGTTTGTCCAATTAGATGAGATTAAACTGTCTGTTTGAAAATAATTGAATTTCATAGTCACAATTAGTAAAATTAGTATAAACTAAAAGTAGGGGCGTTCAAGGTTCAGTATAGATCAATTTTGAGGTAAGAACTTATCTGGTGCAAATATAAAATTATTTGCAATTTGGTTTTAGATAATTAATTACAAATTCTTTTTTTTTTGGGTAGAATTAATTACAAATTCTAATCCAATCAAAATTTGTGCAGTTTAGTTTGAATTGGTTTTTCAATATCCAAATAATAAATTATAATTCTTATATTAAATATTAATACTACAAAACCACGGTATATTAATAGATTTGATGTTACATATAGTAACATATAATATTAAAAATTTATATTATTGAATGACAATTATCAATTATACTTGAAATATTAAAATTATTTGCAGATTGGTTTTAGATAATTATTTACAAATTCTTTTTTTTGGTAGAATTAATTACAAATTCTAATCCAATCAAAGTTTGTGCGGTTTAGTTTGAATTGATTTTTCAATATCCAAATTATAACTTATAATTCTTATATTAAATATTAATACTACAAAACCACGGTATATTAATAGATTTGATGTTACATATAGTAACATATAATATTAAAAATTTATATTATTAAATGACAATTATCAATTATACTTGAAATATTAAAAAAAATATTAAATTTAACTAATAAGTAATATTAAAAATATTTAAAATTAACAAATAATAGGTTAATGTAATAAATCATACAAATAAAAATTTAAATAAGTACTAAAATACATGTATGTGGTTTGGTTCGGTTTGAATAAGTTTTGAAAAATTAATCTAAAATTGGATCCAATCTAACGATTTTCACAAAATAACATCCAAATAAATAATTTTTTTGTTGTTGTGATTTTCAAATGTTTTAATTGTTTTGAGGTTTTTATTTGAATTGCTTAGAATTTGGTCACCCCTAACTAAAAGGCCCTTTCATTGGAATTTGTTTTCTTTAGTCATGGTTAGTCCAATAGATGAGATTGAACCGTATGATTGTCGAAATTTACATTCTCGGGTGATTGTAGTCATATTATGTAAGATTGAACGGTTTGATTAATAACATTTAAATTTGTTAGTCACAATTAGTATAATTAATCGAGACATTTGATTAGTCATCACCAATGACAATATAAACTTCGTACAAATACCATTGTACCCCCCAAAAAAAAAACAAGACATTTTGTATGCATTAGGTTTTCTCAAGTCATAGTTAGGGTTGGGAACAGGTCAGGCCAGGCCTTGATAGGCCTAAGCCTGACCTACGATTTTTCTTCAGGCCTGAGTCTGGCCTACGGCCTATCAAATGTTATTTTTTTTTGCCTGGCCTGAGCCTTTTTAAAGTCTGGCCTGACCTTGTAGTCTATTTAAAAGTCTGTGTTACATAAAAGTCTCTATATAGTCTTTTTAAATAGGCTAAACAGGCCTTAAAAGCCTATTTCATATTTAAATTTTTATAATTTCTTCATCATTAAGAAAAAGCTAATAAAATGATTAACACAATAATTAAAAGTTAATAAAATAAAAAATATGATTAAATAATTATATATTTTTTCTTTGGCAAAGAAAAATATAAATAATAATAATTAAATATAAACAGGTCGCCCTATCAGGCTTTGTAGGCTTTTTTAGAAGCATGAGCCTGACCTATTTATGTAAACAGACTTTTTTCAAAGCGTAAGCCTGACATTTTTAATAAAGAGGTCAGGCCAGACCAGACTTACACAGACCAGGCCGAAGGCGCCCGTAGGCCACCTGACCTATTCCCAACCCTACTCATAGTCAATCCATCTAGATGGAATTGAACCGTGTAATTGTCGAAATTCTAATTAGTTGACGTGGATTGCCACGTGTGCAATTCAAAAATATTATTTAAAGGAAATGTTAAACTATTTGACATTAGTTTTGTTTTATTTTTAATATAAATATCTGTAACATTAGTTAATGAACCCAAATAAAATAAAAATCCAGCATAATGAAACTTATGAAGTCAGCTTCTTAAGTTAAAAGTGTAAAAAATGCATTTTTCAATATAATTTTTTTTGTTTTTGTTTTTTTAACTAGTGTTCCAGAACACTAGTTACCATCACTCTTATTTAAATTAAGAAACTACTCTATTATTATTATTATTATTATTATTATTATTATTATTATTATAATAATAATCATTAATTAATTAAAAAAAAATAACATTTAAAAATGAAAAATTAAATCTAAACCGAAAAAAAAATCATTCATTTCTCTATCTAAGCATTGAGAAGCTTCCCGACTGAGCAAGCAAAACATAGATCTACTTTTCTTTGACTTTCTGCAACCTTGTAGATACCTTGTCCAGTTCTTTGACATAGATCTATTGTGTTTGGTTAGATCCTTTTGTTGTGGTCCTCTGTCCGGTGATGTAGATTTGAGTTTTTCTGTTTGATTTTGTTGAAATTTTGCAGAAATTCCACCCTTAAATTTGCAAAAACAGGGTGTTTATGTTTGATTTTGAGTGTTGTTGTTATTGGGTTTGTTTCGTTTTTGTTTGGGTGTGGTGGTAGTGACTTTAGTGATGTAGTTAGTGTTGTAAATTTTGATCTAATTAATTTATTTTAAAGTTATATTAAAATTATTTTATAATAGAATTAAAATTATTATTAATGTTAAACATGTTTTAATTACTTGGTCATGATATTCACGTTACTTCTCATGAGATCAATGCTTATTACTAGGCTTTATGGTTAGTATGTGGAGATTAATTTGGGGTGACTCATTGCACATACATATGTGTGTGTCGAACATAATAATATATTTTAGGGGGAGAGATAATTGTAATGAGCTGAGCAATATTCACGTTTTCATCAAAAGAGCTTCTCTCTTATTGGTTTTCATAAGTGATCAAAATCTCACTGAAAAATAGAGAAATAATTTTCCTCTTCCTCACAAATTGAGTTGTTATCTTCTTGCATTACATCCCATGTGTATATATTTATTCTTGCTAGTTCTGTCACCTCGGATATGATTCATATCCGGGAAGGACCTGTTGAATCCTAGGGGATTTGCGCTTATGAGGCGGATAAATCCTTAAGGACACACGCCTCAGGTATCATTTCTTTGTCTATGGTTTTGCAGCTGAGGATGGTTTGGTTCGCCGTTAGTATCATCACATATTAAAGATAAGTTTACTGATATTTGATCTCTACTTTCTTTTATTCTCATTAGTATTTATTTGATTACTCAAATTTATATGTTGTTTATTATTGTGATTAGGTCCAATTTTTACAACAATCTTAAGGATTTATTTTTATTGAATGTTTAATTTTCATTGTGACCTAGATCAGATATCAACGTTCACAATTCAATTTTGATAAAGCAATGGTATCATAGATATTACCCACATGATCGAAGAACTTAGAGCTATACGATGAAGTCTCTTAAACGAAGACGTAAAAGCCGCAAATGATTAATGTACGGAGCTAACAAATACTCAGTTGACACTACCGAATGATGCTGACACACTGTGCATTTGAGGCTCAAGCAATCGGTAGGCAATTTGTGCCAAGGAAAAGTACAGGTTATGATTTCTATCATTTAGCCATAGGACTATTATTTCTTCAAACAATTTCTTTTGGCTGAAGTTTATTTTCACACGCATGGCTTGGGTCATCATAATCTAGAATAGTAATAAGCATATGATGATGTAGTTATTTAAAATTAGTCAAAGTATCTTACATGATAGATAATGACAAAGTGAATAATGAAATGTTTTGGCTGATAAACTAAATCTAGTTTACTCGCATGCCTGTATTATTTTGAGAGATATAAAGACGAAATACTGCTACTACTATATTACAGTGGCATATTTACATATCTGTTTATCTGCGCCGCATGTGAAGTTAATTTGTATCCTATAATAGAGTTTTATTAGACTAATTATTTTATGGCACTTGATGGGGTTCATTGTTTATAATTATATTCGTCCATTGATCGTTATTCAAGTGTGATGCAGTAATATTTGTTGCCACCGAAGAATGTAAATTTGTAGAGCGGTAATGAAGCAAATTGGGGAGACATTGAGAAATTTATAGAGATACATATTTATATGTGATAAAAATGTTGTCGCTTAGAAATATTCTAAGTAGACCTGTACATGATTGTAATTCATGAAAGATTTTTGAGACACCATAAATCATAATATGGTATATTGTGGATTATCCATTGTATTAGAATAATACAATGATGTTTAGTGAAATTGTGGATTATCCATTGTATTAAAATAATACAATGATGTTTAGTTATAAGAAAATATTTAAAATTATAAATTGTCCTTATTGAGGGGTCACTGTCACTTGGAATAATTCAAGTAGACATGAATAAAAATCCACCTATGTTATCAAATGTGGGGGTGTCGTCGTTTGAAATCTTTCAAGTAGACCTGTATAATAAATCTAATTATAGATTTATTTTTCTCTTTGTGGAGATGTTGTCGCTTAGAATTTATCTAAGTAGACCTGATAAAATATATTATAGATGCAATATATGAGATATTGCTTGTAGAGAAAGAGCCATTATATTAAAATTATATAATGATGTTAATTGGAATTAATTTCAATGAGTAATTATTTTACTCATCGTGTTAATGTTGTCGCTTTGGAAGTATTCAAGCAGACCTGTATAAATTTATTGTGAAGAACAAGCTTGTTGTTATAAACTTGATAAATATGAGATTAATTGACTTAGAGAAGTCTTAGTCAATATTATATTGGTGAAAGAAAAATGTCTTCATCAATTGTATTACTTGATGAAAGAAAATTATGTCTTCATCATTTGTGTAAAGTACGTACTGAAAAAGCCCCTGGGAAAAAATAATTTTGTGACACATCGAGGGGAATTGGACTTAAGCCAATTGAAATCAACAAGTGATAGGAACCCAACCTTTGTGATTGGAGATCCCATGAATAAGGTTCATATGGGTAAGAACAAGTTACTTGTTAGATCTGCTAGCACACAAAAATTAGCTAATTAATTTTTGTCTTAGTCCTTTTCCAATGGTGTGAGTGAGAAAGTGCTAGACACTGCATTATTGAGAGGGTAAGCAATAAAGCTTTTAATGATTTTCATATCCCTTATGGGTGGTGTATGATTTGCAGCATACACTTGATGAAATCACCTATGTGAGTGTCAGCTTATCAAAAAAAAAAAAAAAAAAAAACCCTATGTGAGTGTCAAGTGGGGCCGCTTGTATGAGATCTTGGCGAAATCTCTAGAGCACTCATGAAAGAATCTAGGCACGCGCACGGCCTATTCGCGCAACACAGCGACAACAGCAAGAACTGTGGGGGTGTAATGCGATTGGTAGACCGCTAACATACGTTAAGTATCATTGGTTCATATAGCTTGCTACACCAATGTTACTGTGTGTTAAGTACTATCAGTCTAGCACTGGTTCATATAGCTTGCTACACCAGTTTGATGTATTACATCAACGATGTTAATCCAGGAAATGTTTTTTTGAGTATTCTTCTATACTTTAAAATAAATTGTGGGGGATTGTTGTAAATTTTGATCTAATTAATTTATTTTAAAGTTATATTAAAATTATTTTATAATAGAATTAAAATTATTATTAATGTTAAACATGTTTTAATTACTTGGTCATGATATTCACGTTGCTTCTCATGAGATCAATGCTTATTACTAGGCTTTATGGTTAGTAATGTGGAGATTAATTTGGGGTGACTCATTGCACATACATATGTGTGTGTCGAACATAATAATATATTTTAGGGGGAGAGATAATTGTAATGAGCTGAGCAATATTCACGTTTTCATCAAAAGAGCTTCTCTCTTATTGGTTTTCATAAGTGATCAAAATCCCACTGAAAAATAGAGAAATCATTTTCCTCTTCCTCACAAATTGAGTTGTTATCTTCTTGCATTACATCCCATGTGTATATATTTATTCTTGCTAGTTCTGTCACCTCGGATATGATTCATATTCGGGAAGGACCTGTTGAATCCTGGGGGATTTGCGCTTATGAGGCGGATAAATCCTTAAGGACACACGCCTCAGGTATCATTTCTTTGTCTATGGTTTTGCAGCTGAGGATGGTTTGGTTCGCCGTTAGTATCATCACATATTAAAGATAAGTTTACTGATATTTGATCTCTACTTTCTTTTATTCTCATTAGTATTTATTTGATTACTCAAATTTATATGTTGTTTATTATTGTGATTAGGTCCAATTTTTACAACAGTTAGAGAGGAGATGGAAGAAGGGGTAGTGGTGACGAACATGAAAATGAAGAGATTGAAGGTCATGTTGAGAAGATGAACAATGTTCTTGTAGGGAAAGATGAAATTGTATTAGAAAAAAAAAATCATATAAAAAAATGGTAAAACATTAAAGTTTAAATCAGTAATTTGGTTTTGTCAAACAAAAAAAATCATTAATTTGGTTAAGGATTTAACGTAAATATATTTAAATTATACAGTATTTCAGATTGAATTTTCTTAAAAAATTTAGCAAAAAAAGATTATAATCAACTTAAAACAAAAATTACGAGAAAATAAATTATTAGAATATAATAGAGAGAAAAGAAACATAATCCCTTTTACAAATAAAAAGAGAGGGAGAAAAATAATCACATGTTGAGGATCCACTATAATACTATATGGTATTGATTCATCTAATGATCATAATTACTTGTCCATCATTGTCCATCATGAACCATATGTGGCCCTGGTCCATGTTAGAATTAGTCTTAACAATGCTAATGCTTATAATGTTACTTTTTTTAAATAAAAAAAATGCTTATAATGTTGCTCGATGAATAAAGGTCTTCATGCTTGTTTTGAATTCCATAATAAATTTCATTTGTGTAAAGTTTTAAATATGCTTGGGTGGAATAAATTCTTGGCCAGGTTTTACTTACCTCACGACCGAACTCTGATTATTAGGGTTTCTTTTTCGTAGGAATCAGAGGGTTATAAACAAACAATTATTATTATTTTTTAAATATTTCTAAGATTTGAGTAAAAAAAAAATTCTAAGATAACGAGACAAAAGTGTATTCATACCCTTGATGCATGTTTGGTTCGAAGTAGATGGATAAGAGGGGAGGGGAGGTATAACACCCCAACTAAAATGTCTAGAATATTTAGTTGAGATATACATAATTGAATCTGAGTACGAGTCCGTTTGGTGCGCAGGATAAGAGACAAGATAGGATAACTATATCATGTCATGTCTCAATCCAGCGTTTGGTGCGACATCAGGATATGATAAGTTAATCCTGAAACTTATCCCGTCTCTCTAGTTAAAATTCTTAACTTGAATTTGAGCTTATCTAGTTAAAATTCTTAACCTGAATTTGAGCTGGGTTACCAGCAGAATATGATAAGAAAATAATTTATTGATAATTTTTTTAATAAAATATAAAATAAAAAAATATAAATTAATAAAATATAAATAATAAAATAATAAATATAAATAATATAAATTATAATTAAATATAAATAATTAAATAATAAAAAAATATAAATAATAAAATATTTTTGATATTAAGGATATTTTCTACAATTTTATCATTCTTCTCATCGCGCCACGCCCAGGTTCATCGTGGGTACGATGGTGCGCTTTTTTTATTCCATTTTTGCCATTTTTTGCTGCCTTTTCCATTTTTCTTGTTTCTGATCCTTATGTCTTCACTTTTCCTGATATTTCCTTGCTTTTGGTCTTTATTCACTATAAAAACTATACTAATCTACTACTAAAAATGTCATATTATTGGTTGTCAACACAACCCCACACTTAGATTGTTGCTCGTCCTCGAGTAACACGCCTGCCAAGCAAAATTGTCAGGGAAACAACAGATAACTTAGATGACAGACAATTCACAACCTTATTATTTTGTCGGTAATGGTGCCACCGATCTTCACTCCAGCGATCATGCCCAATCAGCGCTTGGTGCAAGAGACGTCAATCTTAGCAAGTACAACAGATGTCCACGAGAGTCCATGTTCAACTTTTTCTCTCTTCTCACATTTTCGCTCAGATTGAAAGGGTACTCTCAATCGACGTGAAACCTGCCATCTTACCGTAGGCTTGAAATGACTCTAAGCAACCAATCAAAGTTCGAACAAATACGCATTATAAGAAGTCTTTATGGGTTGTAACGTGGCTTAGGTAGAGGTAGAATATTTTTGGGAAAGTAGGCTAAAAAAGTTTTAAGAAATTTTAGTTAAGTGTAGTTAATTTTCTTATTTAACGCAAAACATAGTTAAATTTACCATATTACCCATTTTGAAAAGTGTAAAAGTGAAATAAATGTCTAAAATAAAATAGAATTACATAAGAGTATACTAGGAATAGTAGTATTAATCCGTTTAAAAAATTACTGCCTTCGTCCTTAATTATAAGGACCGTGTTTGACAAAAATGTACTATTTATTTACCTTGTTTTGGCCATATATTATTAATAATATGTAAATGTAAATATTAGCATATAAGATCTTGTTTAATTTGTATTGATGAGTATTTTCAAAATATTAAATTTTTATAATTTTTACTAATAAATAATTAAAGATATCTATAATCTATAATCTATAATATGTAAAAAGGCAAAGTTATTTGTCTTTCTCTCTCCTTTCCTCATGCATTTGACATTTAATGCTATTATTACAATATTAAATATTATATGGTTTTTTTTTTACTTTTAGTGATAATTATGTCATAATTGGTTTTAATAACACAAAATTATTCATATGTCAATTTTTTTCTCTATACATGATTTTGTCTAAACACTACAACTCACAATTTTCCAAATCTTTTCTTTTAGTTATTCCTCTTTAGTTATTTTACTAATTGTTATTGTTATTTATTTACTCGAATGTTTAAGAAAATGCCTCCAAAATATAACTCGATTTCTGGAATTTATTTCTAGAATTTATGATATATCTCCTTCGAAAAAATTATGGAATATTCTGGATTGTATTATAATCATACTGCAATTGGGTGTATTATGATTGCAGATATCATAATATTCATATAAATGAATCATATTCTTGATTGTATTATAATCATACTAATAGCAAAATTGGGTGTATTATGATTCATACACCCAATTTTGCTTATGTGATTCATTTAACATTTATTGATATTTGTCAAATATTTATTCTTCATATTACTTCCTCATATATCAACCAGCTCCGTTAAATTATTATGGAAATATATTGATTGACTTTGACCAGAAAATGCATAATAATTCAAATGGTTACCGTATTTAAAATTTAAATTTAAAATTAATAATATAGGCTACGATTTATTTATATTTTGATAAAATAAGTTCCGAAATTTTAGTGATACAAAATATATATATATATATATATATATATATATATATATATATATATATATATATATATATATATATATATATATATATATATATATATATATATATATATATATATATATATATATATGCAGTATGTTTCCATAACTAAGACCGTACCATTTTATGTTCTTCAATTTTCAGTATCATGTACTATTATTTTTCATATATGTATAATTTGAATTTGATTTTTTTTTTCTTTTTCGTTGTTTCATTTTCATTGATTCTCTTTTTACTTAAATAAATTAATTAAATAATTATGTACCAAAAAAAAAATTAATTAAATAATTTAAATATTATTTTTCAATTGTTGTTGACATTCATTTCCTCAAGTTAAATCCGATCTTGAAAGAAATTTGACCGGATTGATTTACTTCCCTCATTTAAATGCATTCATCAATTTCTCAATGATTTTTCATTAATGTTTTCGATTTGAAATAGGTTACCTTCCGTAACATTTAAATGCATTCATTCCTTAATACAATGAAATACTCCGTATTTTATTCCTTAATACAATGAAATATTGATGTAAAATGAAATATTAGCATTAACGTAAATTATTATTTATTAATGATTAATGATTTCCTTTAATTGATTGTGTTTTTTCTCTAAGTTTGTATCAACATTATTTTGCTATAAATATATAGTGCTACCATTCCTTGCATCATTCGTATGTATTTTCTTATGCTTATAAACTTTTTATAATTTCATAATTTTTCTCATTCTAACTTTTTTGTCTGTTGGTTCTAATATAATGGTGTCAATTCTCTAATGAAATATGTAGATTCTAATTTTATTATGTGTAGCTACCGATAAAAGCAAATTGTTCCAAGTCCGTGACATTGGTGTGTGAAGTGTGAACTTTCATCATTCTCTTCTCTATTGATAACTCTACGGTATTTGTTCATTAATCCATCCTTTATTCTATTCTTTTTCGTTAATTAGTTAGTTTTAGTTGTTAATTTCTTTCAAAACTTGAATGTGATTTTTCTAATCCAAGATTTTTTCTTTTTTTCAGATGATTCAAGGTTCCTCTTTGATGTTTTCAAGATTTTATTGTCAGTTTCAAGATTCATAAACTATCGATTTTGTTGTAATTATATTTGAATTAATTAGATTTTTGAAATGTTTACATGAAAGACATTTTTTATTGTTGAAATATCTATATATATAAATCCTAGATAGTTCTCCTACCACTAATCATAACCCTAATTGTATCGATCAATCATAGCCTTTAGATCATTTCTTTTTGTGGATAAATCAAGAGTTAGATAATAAGTGAAACAATCACCTCTTTTAATGTTTTTTAGTGCCAAACCTTTTGATTGACATTCCCACTATAATAAAAACGGTTTTGTGAATTAATTATTTTATAATATATATGTCTTATATTCCTCCTCATACATATATGGACATGTGAAATTTCTATCTCGAAGGGTTATTAGTGTTGTAGAAGAATGATATGTTTCTGAAATTTTACGATTTTATTGTATCTTTCTTTTTCTTTGTATTTAACGGGTGAGACTATATTGTTGATTTTGCAAGTATATATAGATTTTGATGCTCTTTATTCTATTTTAACACTTTATCATAGTCATTGTATAACTCTTCTACCCAACCCTCTTTCTCATCCTTATTTCTTCATTTCTTTCCCTTTTAATATTCAATATTTTTTTTTCTTTGCATGATATTTACGAATCACTACAAATAAATTGTTTGAAATGCAATTACATATATAATTCATATTGTTAATATTTTTAATTAAGTTTTATTGCTAATATTATTTTGATAACATCTATTGTTTCAATTATTAATTTACTATTTATACAAATAATTTTTTAACACTTCATTATAAAATAACGCATAATGTTCGTGCATCACACACTACTACATTTACCAAGATCGATGCTCCACACATTCCATTGAACCATTTTTACTTTATGGCATTCCAAGATATTTTGAATTCAACTGAAGAAGAAAAAATAGCTGCTAATGATTATTAGCTTTCGTTTTAATTTAAATCTCATATATTGATTCATATTTTAATCTAAATAATATGTCTGTATTTTAATTATTTTAAATGTTATTGCGCATGTAATTGAAAGAAGTGAATTCAACATTATTATAATATAAAATATTGCATAACACCCGTGCATCGCACGAGTGTGGGACTAGTATATATATATTATTTGGACTTTTTAGGGTTTAATGTAGACATGACACACTCATATCAATCCTCTTCTAGCATTGTTTTAACATTATTATCATAATCAAATTAATAATAAAGTTGATCTTTCTATCATTATTCTGCTTCAAAAAAATAAAAGGAAAAAGAGCAATGATAATTTATTTTATCATTATACATTCTGATTCAAATTTCACAATAAGCAATGATCATTTATTTCTAATTGCAATGTCAATTGCTATTGGAATCTATTGATATATTATTTGATAGTTGTTTTTCAGAGACTTTTGTACACATGGCATTTCGATAACGATCCTCTTCTCATATGATTTTTACAATAAATTCACGTAAGCAATATCAATCTCATTCAATGTAAAACGCTCCAATTTATTGATCTTTACTAATAATATATCTTTTTTTTTTTACAATTTTTTACAAAAAATTACTAATAAGCCAAATATATTTGAGAGAAAAAATATAATATATTTTAATATAATTAAATGCTTTAAATGCTATAATTTGAGTATTAATCCTTTCTCAAAATATTTGGTAAGGATTGATTAAAAAAAAATATTTGGTAAGAAAATACTACAATGACGAAAGAAAAAGTATTTAAAACAGAGATTTAGTAAGAAAGTACTATATATAATCAGTAAAAAAAAAAAGAGTAGTGGATAAACGGAAACTTAAATTTGAGAAAAAGAATTCATAGTAGTATTGAAATTTTCCTCCGTCTTATATTATTAATAAATAAAAAAATTCATACTTATTAAGAAAAGTAAATTAGAATAATTTAAAATATGAATTTTTGTGTTTTACTTGAAATAAGTTTCATGGGAAAAAAAATTACAAACACGTTTTTACGTGATTTGAGTCCTTTTTTGAAAGAATTTTGTACACATGGCATGTTCAAAAGGTTTCTCTTCTCATATGGTCTTGACAATTAATTCACATAATTCACATGAGAAACCAAAAATTCAAATTCTACATAGACAATTGATGATTTATAGTTGTACCATTAATACTAATAATATGCAAAATTGAACGTTATTAAAAACATTCTATAATGAAATAGGCGATGCAACATTCTATTAATAGTTGTACTGAAAATTCACATCGTTAAGGAATATTCTTTTTATTGCAAACATTAATTTTATTATATTTATTGTACCGTAGAAATATCCAAAGCAATGTTTTATATTGGATTTAACCATTTATTATATTTTATTTGCAGATGTATAGAAAGACTATGAAAGGAATGGATTAAGACCAAGTTGGTTACGATAGAATTTGACGGGATCAATGATATTCTTTTCTTAGAGTGGATTAAATTTATTTCATTAGGTTAAGATTATTTTATGTATTAATTTTTTATTTATTTAGAGAAGACCAATAATTTGTACCAAAAAAAGAAAAAGAAAAGAGAAGACCAATAATAAAGAGGAGGAAGAGAATTGTTCAAAAAAAAACGAGGAAAATAGTACAATTATTTTAAGACATTTATACGGGATTTTAAGACATTCTCATATTTTTTTATTAATTTTCTTTTTTTTTTATCTATTTTATTTGTTATATTTTTTATCGTGGTTATATACTTTTATTTTAAGACATTTATACGAGATTTTATACTTTTACTCATATATTAATACATAGACCTATTTTTTTGTATTTTTACGTGGTCTGTGTTCTTTTTATTTTGTTATTTATATATGATCTATTTTCTTATTTATATGAGAATTTTGCACATGTATTATTTGGGGATATATATGCACATGGCAGTCGAACTATTAATTATCGGAGAATTCTTCCCATAAGAACAAGATGGTAAATACCAAAAAGTATATATTTTTTATGAACGAATACCAAAAAAATATATTATTCTAGGAACCGTATGTTTGTTCATATATTAATACAGAGACATATTTTTTTATTTATAATATATAGTAGGTTCTATATTTATTTTATTCGGAGGATATTGATGTGAAATTTTTTTTGAAGAAGTATTGATGTGAAAATTAACTAATATAAGATATATTATGATAATTTCTTTAGGGTATTTTTGTTTCATATTTATTTTAGGCTAAATTGCAGTTTTGGCCCCCCACGTTTCATAATTGTGCGATTTTGGCCCCCCACGTTTCAAATGTGCGATTTTGGCCCCCCACGTTTCATAATTGTGCGATTTTGGCCTCCCACGTTTCAAATGTGCGATTTTGGTCCCCCCGTTTGCCCCTTTTGCATTTATTGGTCCCCATTGACTATTTTGACCAAAAAATTGATGACATGAAATATTTTTTACACGTGTCTTAATTGTATTGGCCAACCAAAATTTATTATTATTTTTTAAAAAAAAAAATAATCAAGGAAAGTCACGTGATTTAATTTTTTTTGTGGGTTAATTTTTTTTTTTGTTGACAAATTATAAATAACAACAATAAAAAGCCTTAATTTAGCAATCAGATGTTAGGGTTTTCTAACCAAAATTGCGATTAAGAAAATAGCAGAACACGAAGCAGACATAGGTCTCGTTAATGGCTTTCAACGGTGGTGGAGGAAGTGGAACCGCAATACCTAACACATCTGTATCAAAGTAAGTTTGCTTCTTTGTGCTTGATTTTTCCCGCTGTGATGGTTGGCCTTGCTTTTGTTCTTTATCTTTGTATTTTAAGTAGGTGTTACTTCGTTCGTTGGAAAAAATATTGGATAAGATTGGTATTTGTTAACTCTTTGTATTTTATATCTCTATTGGAAAAAATATTGAATAAAGTAGGTGGGTCAATGTGCAACCTCTTTTAATATTGTTTTCTGTCTATAGTGTTAATTGTATGAATATTTATTGTTTGTGTTCTTCCATTTAGGCGTGCCAAAGTGCACATGATAAAGATAAGGTTACACCACAAAGGCTACTTTGTGTCAGACCCTGAGCCAGCATATATAAGAGGTGAAACTTATGAGGTTAAGGGTAATTTTGACATAGATGCCATATCAACAATAACATTCTGTCAGTTAGTAAGAGATTTAGGGTACCCACCAAACACCCCACTGTGGTATTTACACCCTGTTGAAGGATTTTCATATAATGATAAGCTTAGCCCCTTTGTTATGGATCTTAACAATGCTCGCAAGGCTGAAAAGGAGAATCACAAGATTTGTGCCAATAAAAGATAACTTATTTTGACCAATTAGAAACAAATAAAATCGGTACAAAGAAATGTGTAATTTAGTATCAGTAAATATATATTACTGTTCAAACTTGATATTATTTCAGAGGCATATAATGTCATTCCATCTAACATTAGGCACTAAAACAACATGTTGATAAAAAAGTTAGTAATAAAAAAGACTAATAAAGAGGAGTTACAAATTACTACTAATGATTTGAAACTACATGTAAAAAAATATATAGAAAAATGCGAATTGATACGAAACTGAATTTCGTGAAAAACTAATCTCATTAGCAATTCAAATGGTGACAATTGTGGAGAGGTAAAAACATTAATTGGGAGGTGCTTGATGATCTAGTTTATAAGGTTAAACATTAAGAAGTATAAGGTTAATTGATACTCACCGTGAAAGATTATCTTGAACTACAATTATATAAAAGTATCCAACATAGGAGTTATGTGTCGAACACATGCTACCAGGAATCAACTCAACAATTGTATGCATTTTTCATCGGAAGCAAGGCATAACCATACATGCAATATGTGTCACTTCTCCTATAGATGAATTGGTATCAAGGAAATCAAAAACATCTTCAAAACTTTGTTGTGCTTCACCTGCACTTATATCAAGGAAAGGAATGGTATATATGTCAAAATAATGTCAATCAATATAATCCTATTTATATATTATATGTAACTAAAAATAAATCAAAACTAATATTTATACATTATATGCACAAAAAAGTGAGGGGATGATGCTTACCCTTCAACACATTGCAATATTAGCTAATAATAATAAACCAAAGAGAAAATCAAGCTCTGATAATTGATCAAATTTAAAATCAATAATGTTTTCAAGTTTATTGTTATCGATCATGTCATTAAAACTTTAACATTAACAAAAAAAGGTTATTGAGTAATGATGTAAATATTATTAACCCAGTTCAAAAGTTATATATCTTCTGCGAAATGAGTGCTACTTATTTCTTCAAAAGTAACTTATAGGCCCATATATGCTCGGGAGTTTCTTCATGGAACAAAAAAGTTTTTTTTTTTTGGTGATATATTTCACAAGGGTCATGAGTATGGTGATATATTTCTGGAAACTTCTGAACCATACTCTGCTGAATTAGTTGAGGTTTTAGTTGAAGTAGGTAAAGGTGCAACTGAACAAGGTTTAGGTGAGGAAGGTATTGGTACTAACTTTGGAGGTGAATTTGATGAGGAATATAGTGATGAGTATGATGATGATACTGAATTAGATGATGATGCTCAAGTAGATGATCATGTTGATGCCAATAGTGAAGAGTTGGAATTTGAAGATAGTGACTACGATGAAGACTGGAACTGGACAAATATACTACCAGATGTGACTCAAGATCCAACTCTAATCAGTGCTGCTAATGTGAGACCAGGAGGGGATATTGTGGAAACTACAGTTGAAGACTTTGAAGATGAAGATGGAGACACCGAAGAATTAGAAACACCTGATGAAGCTAGTGATGAAGACAATATTAAGACTAAATATCCCAAATATAAAGAAGGTGATGAAACTGTAAATTTTGAGTTAGAACAAACTTTTGCTACTGTTGAACTTGTTAGAAAGGCTGTCAAAGATTATGGTGTATTATCTAACAAAAATGTCTATATGCACAAAAATGAGAAAAAACGGATTGTTGTTAAGTGTGTAGAAGGTTGTTCTTTCTATATGAGAGTTAGTAAGGGTAACCACAAGAACTTTTACCAAGTTGTTAGTTTAGAGAAAACACATACATGTCATAGGAATGGCAAGAATAGGCAAGCAAAGACCAAATGGTTAGCAAAGGGGTTTGTGAGTATCTTGAGACATACACCAAACATGAAAATTAGAGCATTGCAAGAAGAAGCTCAAACTAAATGGAGTGTGATGCTTAGCAGATATCAAGCTTATAGAGCTAAAACAAGAGCCTTAAAAATGATTGAAGGAGGCTGTATAGATCAATATAGGAATCTGAGGAGTTATGGAGATGAACTAATTAGAAGTAATCCAGGAAGCAGTATTCAGTTTTTTTTCTAGTTTTTTTCATTAAATTATTAACTTAATGATATTTGTATTATGTTCGAAAGGGATTGGTTGATACTTTGAAGTCAGTTGCTGTTAATGTGGAACATAGGTTATGTGTTAAACACCTTTATGGCAATTTGAGGAAGAAGTATCCAGTTGAACAAATGAAGCAGTCTCTATGGATTGCTGCAAGAGCTACCACAGTTCCTGAGTGGGAAAAGGCAATGGAAAATATGAAGAAACTGAATGAAGAGGCATGGAAAGATATGTCCCAAATCCCCCCGTCTATGTGGTCCAGGTCTGCTTATAGTACTCACACACAATGTGACTTGCAGGTCAATAATATGTGTGAGGCTTTTAATAAGGCTATTTTGGAATATAGGGACAAGCCTATAATATCTCTTGTGGAGGGTTTGAAATACTACATGACTAGTAGGATAGTTAGACTTAGAGACTACATGCTTAGGTACGGGGGGGAGATATGTCCTATAATACAAAAGAGATTGGAAAAGTCTAAGAAAGATGCTGACGGTTGGACTCCTATGTGGTCTGGAGACTTGAAACAATCGATATTTTCTGTGTCTAATGGCATAGATCAATATGTGGTCAACTTGGTAGAAAAGACATGTGCTTGTAGGAGGTGGGAATTATCTGGAATACCATGTGTGCATGCTATAAGTTGTTTGTGGTTTAATAACACCAAACCAGAGGATTTTGTTGCTCACTGGTATAGGTATAGTTATTGTATCTTGAGCCTTTAGTTCTGGTACATATTTTCAAGTATTTAATGACATTTATTATTTAACTGGTTTCATCATGCAGGAAAACAACATTTGTGGATTGCTACAACAACATCATTTTGCCTAACAATGGACCCAAACTTTGGCCAAATGTTGAAGGGTTACCAATTCAACCTCCATATGTTAGGAGGGCACCAGGAAGACCAAAAAAAGCTAGAAGAAAGGCAAATGATGAACCAAATCCCAAAAGAATGAAGAAAGTTATAGGGACTGTGACATGTAATAGATGTAAAAGAGTGGGACACAATAAAAGATCTTGCAAGGGAAAGACAGCGGCTGACAGAGTTATACCAATAGGTGGAAACAAGGTAATTTAAGTTTGTATAAAATTTGATAAGTTTGTTATGTTTGTTCAATTACTAATTTGTGAGTTTTATTTTTTGTAGTCAAACACATCTATCAAGCACCCTGAAGCACAAACTGGTGTGAATTATACTGCACAAACTGGTGCCCAAAGTGCTAAAAATACTGCTCAAACTGGTGTGAATACTACTGCACAAACTAGTGCAAAAAGTGCTAAAAATGCTTCACAAACTGGTGTGAATACTACTCCACAAACTGGTGTGAATTCTATTGCACAAACTGGTGCACAAAGTGCTAAACATGCTGCTCAAACTGGTCAGGCAGTTGATGTGCAAGGCCAGAATGCTACTACTTCAAATGCAAAAAAAGGAGGAGCCAAAAAGGGGAGGAAGAAGAAAAATGAAGATGCAATAGGCACACAACAATCAACAAACAAATCTTAGTTATATGTTTCTGTATTTACCTATTTTGTAATGTTTAATTTCCTAAATATGTTGATTTGGCAAGAACATACAAGTCATTAGGCATTAGGCAATGTCCTTTTGTATAATGAATGAATATTTTGAATTTGAAATATTTTAAATTATGATTTTTTTTTTAAACCAATTAATGAGACCAATTTTTTAGATTCTGGTTTTTCAATATAGCATAATCAATTCTTGAAACCAATTAATGAGAATTTGGTAGAAGCAAGTGCATCAACATAATATTTGTGGTGGAGAATAATGTTCTTGAAAAAGTCACGTGACCTATCCTTTTTTTTTTTAAAAAAATAATAATAATAAATTTTGGTTGCAAAAAATATTCCATGTCATCAATTTTTTGGTCAAAATAGTCATCGGGGACCAAGAAATGCAAAAGGGGGGAAACGTGGGGGACCAAAATCGCACATTTGAAACGTGGGGGCCAAAATCGCACAATTATGAAACGTGGGGGGCCAAAATCGCACATTTAAAACGTGGGGGGGCCAAAATCGCACAATTATGAAACGTGGGGGGCCAAAACTACAATTTAGCCTTTATTTTACTATCGAATTTAACTTTTTTTTGTTTGTTTGGTTTTTTTTTTTAAAGTTTACACACGAGTCTATATTTTTACATTGAGATTTACACGGGATTTATATTTATATTCATATATTAATACAATATCCTTTGTTTTATTTTTTTACTAATACGTACGGGATCTTTTTTTTATGTTTATAAATTTCCATTCTTTTTATTTGAGAATTTTGAAAATTTTAATATTAAAATGTTATTTTTGTAGTCTCATTTTACCCGTGTTTGGCACGGGTCCGGATACTAGTATGTAAAAAGCCAAGGTTATTTACATTTCTCTCTCCTCTCCTCATTCAATCTCATTCCTCATGCAATTGGCATTTATTGTGATTAATAAAGAGCGTCACTCATCATCTTATAAATATGTGTTGTGAGGAGAGTTATCTATAATCTATAAATATGATAAAACATTCTATTCTCAAAATTGCTGGCATCTCATGCATTCTATTCTCTCCTTCATTTGACAATAAATGTCTTAATTCTAATGTTTAATCACTCGCTTATTTTTTTCTCTTTCTGATATCATGTCAATTGATTACCCATTAATCACACATTATTATTTTTCAAAATCTCTCATGAAAAAAAGAAAAGGAAAAAAGAAAGCATCAAATTAGATAAGCAATGGAAACTTTCAAACCCATGTCGCTACCTCTCTAGCTCCCTACCCTAGGGTTCATTCCACCATCATCAGAACTCACAAACTCAATCGATCTCACATTGGTATTTCTCATTCCCCAAATTCATTTCCTTCTAAATCTCTTAGGGTTCACTCCGCCGACTTGAAATTTTAGGGTTTTTTTACAGGTTTGAAATTTTCTAAATCTATTACTATTATTAGTTTCTTCTACTTTTTTATTATTGATCTTCTTTTATTATCATTGTTCATCTTCTCTCGATTGCAAGGTGAGAACATTTTATCCATCTACACTAATGGAAGATTGTATGGCATCTACCTTTTCCATTCTATTGTTGAGATCATATGGGTTCCTATTATTTCCATTCTCTTTTATTTGACTTTGAACTTTAATAGAATTTCTTTTTCATCCCCTAATATTGGCACATGTTGCATGACACAACTTGAGTTTTTTCCTAACGTACAAAGAAGATCTATAATATCGTGTTTGATTTGATTTTAATCCCTAAATGAGTAACTTTATATCATTTAGAAGTGGTATATATTTGTCACTTCAATCATTGGAAAAACTCATTGTTGTTAGGCTTATATTTATGTGTGTTTGTTTCTTTTCCCCCTTTTTCTTTTATTTTGTATCAAAAATCAATATCATGTGGAGTGGAAATTGGTTTTTTGGATTTGGTTTGAGTAAATGGCATAACTAATATCATTTGAACTTTTATAGGTGAGCCACTCATGATTTTTTATGTCAATTTTTAGATTAACGATTCCAACATGAAGAAGAACTCTCCAATTTTAAAGAACTACTTTCTATTAGTGATTGGTAATATTTATCTTTTCCACATATTTAGTGAATTTCTCAATGTGCTCTCTAATAACATACAAGGGTTGTGAGATATGAGGTTACATTGTTTGTTATTGTTTGTTATGTATGTAGATTTGGTATTTGTTAGTTCAATGTATATTTGCAGGGGTTGTATTTGAGGATTTTCTGCATATGAAAGACAAATGGTTGTTATTTTATGACTACAAAATAACAAATAGATATACAAAATGTCTATTTGTTATTTTGTAGTCATAAAGCTGGTTTTGATGGACACATAACTCATCATAGTTGTACAAAAAAAATGGTCCCTCTAAAAACCTATAGTTCTAATTTTTTGTTGATTATTTTAAGATTGAATGATAGGCTACAAAAATATCCAAATTTTGTTGTTTAGTTGATATTTGATGCTTATGTTTATTCTTCTTCTTTATTTACCGTGTTTAGGTTTTGATTGCAGCATAAGACATATTGAGTCTTCTATTTTGTTTATATATTGAGGTAATGTAGTTATTTCTATTTTGTTTTTGTTGTGTTTTTGAGTCTTAATGAAGAAGGCTGCTTAGATAATTTTCTTTTCTCAACCCAAAAAAAAAAAACTTTTTTGTTCCATGAAGAAACTCCCGAGCATATATGGGCCTATAAGTTACTTTTGAAGAAATAAGTAGCACTCATTTCGCAGAAGATATATAACTTTTGAACTGGGTTAATAATATTTACATCATTACTCAATAACCTTTTTTTGTTAATGTTAAAGTTTTAATGACATGATCGATAACAATAAACTTGAAAACATTATTGATTTTAAATTTGATCAATTATCAGAGCTTGATTTTCTCTTTGGTTTATTATTATTAGCTAATATTGCAATGTGTTGAAGGGTAAGCATCATCCCCTCACTTTTTTGTGCATATAATGTATAAATATTAGTTTTGATTTATTTTTAGTTACATATAATATATAAATAGGATTATATTGATTGACATTATTTTGACATATATACCATTCCTTTCCTTGATATAAGTGCAGGTGAAGCACAACAAAGTTTTGAAGATGTTTTTGATTTCCTTGATACCAATTCATCTATAGGAGAAGTGACACATATTGCATGTATGGTTATGCCTTGCTTCCGATGAAAAATGCATACAATTGTTGAGTTGATTCCTGGTAGCATGTGTTCGACACATAACTCCTCTGTTGGATACTTTTATGTAATTGTAGTTCAAGATAATCTTTCACGGTGAGTATCAATTAACCTTATACTTCTTAATGTTTAACCTTATAAACTAGATCATCAAGCACCTCCCAATTAATGTTTTTACCTCTTCACAATTGTCACCATTTGAATTGCTAATGAGATTAGTTTTTCACGAAATTCAGTTTCGTATCAATTCGCATTTTTCTATATATTTTTTTACATGTAGTTTCAAATCATTAGTAGTAATTTGTAACTCCTCTTTATTAGTCTTTTTTATTACTAACTTTTTTATCAACATGTTGTTTTAGTGCCTAATGTTAGATGGAATGACATTATATGCCTCTGAAATAATATCAAGTTTGAACAGTAATATATATTTACTGATACTAAATTACACATTTCTTTGTACCGATTTTATTTGTTTCTAATTGGTCAAAATAAGTTATCTTTTATTGGCACAAATCTTGTGATTCTCCTTTTCAGCCTTGCGAGCATTGTTAAGATCCATAACAAAGGGGCTAAGCTTATCATTATGTCACCTACTAATCAAGTACTTCTTTGGAGAACTCACTTACAATAGGCTTCACTCATTGGTGTGTTCATGCTCCTTTCATCTTGGTCATTTGTCTGTTATTTTTAATTTAAAGAATTCATGCTTATTCACTTTGTGATTTATATTTTGGTTTATGGCACTTATGTTTGCTAACTTAAGTTAATTTTAATGTGTTAGAAGTGTTGATGTGCATTTTTTGCTTGACCTTCTTTAATCTGAGCTCAGTAGGAGATAGATGCCCTTATTTGTATGAAGTCTTTAAATTAAATTTGATTAGTTTTTATTCACCTTTTCAATGTATTGCCCTGATCATAACTAATTGAGGATGCATGTTTGTGGGGTACATTAAAAATTCAGATCATACTCAATTATAGCAACTTGAGAATCTTGAGATTGTTTAGAAGCACTACTTGCTATATAATCTCTGGTGCTCGATAGATATCCAGAAAGAAGTTAGATGTGCCAAGAACGGGAAATATAGAGGGAATTTACTATAGTATTGGATAATATAGAGGAAGGGTATATCAATTAGTTCACTCATCTATGATCATGTGAACTTAATCTTCTGTTTGCAAATTTTCAAAATTATAATAATATTCATAAATTTCACATGACAGTAAGATTTCCTCTCACATTCCTTCTCATGTATACTTTTTGAAGGTTGCATTTAGATGTTTCAGTTACAATTTTAAATGACACTTATATTCAACCACATGCTCTGTCATGAAGATTTCCTCTCGCATTCCTTCTCATGTATATCAATTTCTCTATTGTTTCGTTTACATTTATCCTGCTAACTATGATTTTCATTTTATCAAACTGCACTTCATCCTTAAAATTGATTAAGCATATTCATAAGGTGGTAGAATTTAAATCTTTTGGGGTTCTGTTTTTACATTTCATTTTCATTAATTTATGAACTTCTAAATGTGAATTTATCTTTAGAAATGACATTCCATATGTAGGCCCCGTGTATAAAAATCCAGAACTCACTCTCAAAAGGCTCTCATCCTCCTTACCGACAATCTTCTGCATGAGTTGTCTCTCCCGTCAACATGGTGATGAGTATTCTAAGTTGATGAGTGTCACTTTTTTGTTAACCCTTTTTGCATTGTTATTTTGTCATTCTAGAGTTTTAGTCTAAATTTGGTTATTGTTTATTGGTCTTTAAATTTAGGTTATCTAATTACATCTCTAATTTCTCAAAAATCAAGTCTATGACCTATTAAAACACTCCATTATTTGGTGACAGATTTTATGCTTGAAGTTTAAAAGATGTTAAATAAATGACATTGGAAAGTCAATCAAACTTAAGGCAATAATATTAGATCCTCAATGAAAGATTTGAATAATGACAGATAGTCCTATAAGCTTTTAATCACAACTTTAAATTTATGACTCAAACTGATGTCACTTACTCACTTTAATAACCTTTAGATACTGAATGGTGAAAGGCAACAAACCAGATGTTAGAGAAAGCTTCTGCTATGTTATATGATGAATCCGCAAATTTTATAATAGTCGTTCATACTAACATGTTCATGGAAACAATGGGAAATCATGCAATGGCTAACGTGTTCCATCAACTGAGGAGAGTGGCAGCTGGAACACCTGCAGTAAGTACTGTTTTGGCCACAATTTTTTAAAGACATAATAAATTCTTGATTATCCTTGCCTGCATTTCACAACCTTGCATAAGCACTTCAAGTTGGAATTCGTACTTCCAAATAGGACCTCTTCATCACCTTATAATGCATATAATAATACTATAAAACGAAAAGGTATTATGCCCTTTTAATTTTAGCTGTTTTAAAACTATCATTTTGCACTTCTCTAATCAAGCAATGGTTAAGCTCACAAGACAATAGCCACTATCTATTTTTTAGTTGCATTATTACATTATTTTTATTAGTTTAGATTCATAAATCAATCCATGTTAAACAAGTGGTCGTTTGTGCCAAGACCTTATTGTAATAGGTTGCCAACAAGATGCTTTGAGAACTATGCTTGGCGAGTGATATTAAGTCATTGTTTTCTCACCTATAAGGGAACTTGCTGCTGGGAAAACTAATATAGTTATGAATAATAATTTTCCTCAGTATTTGCAGATAGATGCTCAACAAGTTTGTTGCTCAAGTGGTCATGTGTGTATCATCATATGTAGCATTGACATTTCACAGTGAATGATTTGAATAGTACCATCTATCATTTTGCTTTATTTAAACTTAATTTTATGTTAATATATATTTTTTCTTACACGTTATATATTTTTCTTTGATTGATACATGAGAAAGTGGCTGAATACATGATATATTGCTTTGAAAGAAATGACAATCCAATTATTATCAATAGTGGGATTAGTTTCTATTGATATGTGTTTTATGTTCATTAGTATCTCCCATCGTTGCTCCAGTTCCAAAGACATTTGCAAATGTTTTTGTTCAAAGCAAATGCATTTAAATAGAACGATTTTTTGTTTTCAATGCATATGATTGAGGAGGATCCAAACTACGACCACCATTGCAGGGGCTTTGTTCTCCTTGATGAAACACTTATTTGATTTTCTTCATACATATGTTAAGCTTAGATCCATAGATGAAATTGCAAAAAATAAACTGTGCTTTCATGATCTAAAACCTTTTTGAATAAATTTTGTGAAACTTATTTATTTTTTTATGTAGTCACAAATCTAAGAAAAAAGAACACGTTCCTCATGTTGAGCAAATGAACTATTGAAAAAACATATGGGATAAACAATCATTAGTATTTTTTTAAAAAAAATATGTTATCCTTTAAAAATGTGTATATATGTCCAATTTATTTTAATTTTTTTAGTTGCATTTGTAACTTCATGTTTTTTAAAAGCAAGGTTAAAATTGATAATAAAATAACAATTAAATGATGTGTTATTTCATGTTCGAGAAAAATTGGATTGTTTAAGTTTTGTATTTAATTAATATATGCTTAATCATATATGTTTAATCCTCCTATTTAAAAAAAACAATATTTTTTCCCCCAAATTATTATTTTTGTATAATTTTGCATCATTTTTAATTCAATTAAAAGGACAACACTTTTTTTACAATAAAGTGACAACACTTATTTTTTTTGGTTGATACACGAAATGACTGTCAATGGAAATTCACCCAGACAAAGTGGAGTGGTCAGGGTTCGAACCCTTATCCCGACGTCCAACACTAACAATTTAGGCAATTTTGCCACTTGAGCTAGGATTTGTAGACTGACAACACTTATTTCTCGGTAAACATATTTTTACTCATGGTTAATTTATGTGATGTTCAGCTTTTTTTTCTTTTTTTATTTGTAATTTATGAAAACTTTAATATTTAAATATTATTTTTTACGGTCACATTTTTACCCGTGCTTGGCACGTGTCCGGACACTAGTTAATTATCAAAATTGTTCATAGTATAATATAGAATATAGAATAAGTAATTATATACAATCTATTATTTATATGTTTAGGAGTTTCTCTCTCATAGTCTTATTCCTATGTGGCACCATTTCATTGATCCATATCTTATGTGACATTCTAATATTTCTCCAATTCCTATGTGGTTAACTATGAAGGCCTTTGCAATTTCTCTAATACATGATGATATCATTTTACTTAGAATCTTTGGCTAATTTGGAAATTCAATCATTTCTCAATTTCTCAATTATTGTTTATAAATCGTAAAAGGAAACAACTCAAATTCAAATATAAATAATTATATCTCATTAATATATATATATATATATATATATATATATATATATATATATTAATATAATACATAATATTATACATGAATTTTTTTTTGTGAAAGTATTATATATGAAATTTTATATATATATATATATATATATATATATATATATATATATATATATATATATATATATATATATATATATATATATATATATATATACCAAACAATGAAGTTTTTTTACGTAATCTATTATTTATATGTTTAGGAGTTTTTTCCCATGGAAACTTTCCTATGTGACATTCTCTTGCTTAGCCAACTTTGTTTTAATCCTACATGGCATCTTCTAAAGCATCAGTTGCATATGTGTCATTTGTTTACAACTTTTTGAGTTTTATGTTCACAATTTTGGTAGTTTTTTATCTTCTTATCACATTTAAAACTCCTTAAAACTCCTATTTAAGTTTTTTTTTAATTCTCTTTGTTTATAGGTTTCATATGTGTCAACCTATTAGAGACTACTCATATACAACCAACTCATAGTATTTATTTTGCTCAATTATAAATTGAGAAATTGCTCAATCAGGTTTTATGAACAAATGTCTATATATTAATATTTTGATACAATTGAAATTTTACATATGAAAACTTTTGATTATTGACCAACTCATTTTTGGAATATATATTGATTAAATTAAATCAATGCTTTTTTTTTTTTTTTAAACTCAAAATAAATTATAGAAAAGAAAAGTGGAGTACAAAGAGGGGGGACCAAACCAAACCCTCAAACAACATTAACATATTCTAAAAAACGGGAGGCCGAGCCTATTTCTATCAAGATCCTCTCTAATGATGATAGGAGAAATATTCCACCAAGCATAATCGTTCAAAGCAAGACCAAAAGAGGCAAGTTTATCAGCACAGTGGTTCCCTTCCCTATAAATATGAGAGATACAAAAACTCATATTTTTTATCTTTGTGATGCAATTCAGCCAACGATTCTTTAATTGCCAAGGAATTACATGAGGGGATTTGAAGGCTAAAACAACTAACTTAGAATCACATTCTAACCAAAGCTGCTTCCAATTTTTCTCAAAAGCACATTCAATAGCTATAATAACTCCCATGATTTCAGCAAATAAAGCATTAGCTATTCCAAGATTTTTTGCAAAACAACCAAGAAACTCACCCTTGTAATTTCGAAAAACTCCAGCACAAGCAGCTGGCCCTGGATTTCCCATTGAAGTTCCGTCAGTATTGCATTTGTACCATCCATTTAGTGGAGGAGACCACAAAACTTCAACAATTTTAGCAGGTCTAGATTGATGAATTTCAATCTTAAAAAACTTCAAAATTTCAAAATCAGTAATAGAAGAACCAGCAGTCAATCTAGAGCAATTACCAACTAATGAAACATTGGCAATTATCAAAGAGGTAATTGAATTGAAATTTGGCTTGATATTTTTGAATCTCAAATTGTTTCTACTAAGCCAAATGTAGTTCAATATATAAATAACAACAGCAGTAATTGTGATTTTGCATTGAGGGTTCCAATTACCACTTGTGACCTGCCATAGAGTTGATAAAGAGGAGACATCAATTCTATGATTAATAATAGCAGCCAACCAATTCCATAAAGCAAGAGAAAACTGACATTCGAGAAACAGATGGTTGGTAGTTTCAGAATCCTTGTTGCACAAACAACACATAGAAGGCAGCTGTATTCCTCTAGCAGCAAGAATTTCATCTGTAGGCATCTTATGATGGAATAATCTCCAAACCATAAAAGACTTGGAAGGAGGAATAGCTATGTTCCAAAGAGATTTTGCCCAGCTAACTTTTTGACCTGAAGTTGTGAAAAAGGAGTATGCATCTTTGAGGGTGAGCTCGCCATGAGCATTATGGATCCATATCAATTTGTCCTCTTTATCTTCTAATGGAATAGTGAATTGATTGAGATATGGTAAGAGTGTAGGATAAGCAGCTTGTAAGTCTAATGGAACAATCCATTGATGATTTAAGATGAAATCTGACACCTTTGCATGGAGAAAATGATGTAAGTGCTGAGGAATTTGTAAAAAGTTAACCAATTGAACTCCACTCCAATTATGCAGCCAAAAATTAATATTATTACCATTACCAACAAGCCATCTGGTATTTTGAGCGATGAGATGATCCTGATTCTTGATCCCACTCCATAAAGAAGAGTAAATGTGATGTTTAATAAATCCATTTTTTCTAACCACCCTGCTTCTCAATAAATTGGCCCATTGATTGTCTGAGTTAAAGAGTTCCCAAAACAATTTAAGATTTGAAGCCTTGTTAAGGTTGGAAAGGGATCTGATGCCTAATCCACCTTCATCAATAGGACTGCACATCTTATTCCAAGAAACTGTAACAAGTTTTCTAACAAGAAGATCACCACTCCAAATGAAGTTTCTCATATATCTATCTAACATTTTGATTAAAGAGATTGGCCAAGAATAAGTGGTTATAGAATAGACCAACATACTATGAATTACACTTTTAACAAGTTGGATTCTGCCAGCATAAGTTAGAAGAGATGCTTTCCAAGAAGCCAGCTTCATCTTAACCTTGTCCACAAGTGGTTGAAAGTAAACTGCCTTAGGCTTTCCTTTGAAAATAGGGACTCCTAAATACATGAAAGGCAAGGTTCCAATGCAAAAACCAAGAGAGCTAGCAATGCTTGTGAGCCTAGTGTGAGTGATTGATCCTGCAAAGATAGTTGACTTATGAGGGTTGATGTATTGACCTGATATCTGAGCATATCTAGCAAAAAAAGAGGAAAGCACTTCAATGTTTGATGAAGTTCCTTTACAAAACAGCATGACATCATCAGCATATAAAATGTGTGAAGGAATGGAGACATTTCTAGTTCCATTGAGAGGCTTCAACTTATCTTCAGACACCAGTTTAGAAAGACCTCTGCTAAGAACCTCTTCAGCTATGCAAAAAAGCAAAGGAGACAAAGGATCACCTTGCCTATAACACCTCTGGCACAACTAAAGAACCCTTCATGTTTTCCATTGATTGATATAGACAATTTTGCAGAATGAAGAATTGTTTGAATCCAATTGCAAAATTTTTCACAAAAACCAAAAGTTTTCAGAACTTTAAGTAAGAACTGCCAGTCAAGAGTATCAAATGCTTTGGCTATATCAATTTTGATGGCTAAATTTCCTCCATAAGCTTTGTTGTGCAGCATATTAATGGCCTCAGAAGTAAGACAAACACAATCCTTAATTTGCCTCCCTTTGATGAACCCCCTTTGTTCTTTTGAAATGATATTAGGCAAAATTAAAGCTAATCTATCCGCAAGGATCTTTGAAATGATTTTGAATTTGAAATTTGCTATAGCAATTGGTCTATACTGACCAATTGAATCTGCATTTTGGACTTTAGGAATGAGCACCACTGTGTTTGAGTTATAATTAGGCATGAGCCAATTAGTGCTAAAAAATTCCAATACCGCATTAGAAACATCATCTTTAACAATGTTCCAATAAGTTTGAAAGAAAAATGCTCCAAAACCATCAGGTCCAGGTGCCCCATCCTTATTCAAAGAGAACACAGCATTATGGATTTCAGACAAAGATGGAAGTAAGGTGAGCATACTGTTTATGTCAATAGTAACCAATTCTGGGATAACCTCTTCAATCAAACCATTATCAAGAATTGCATTGTCACAAGTGAAAAGGTTTTGGAAGTGATTAACCACATGACTAGTAATAAGATCAGGTTCTGTAGTGATCACATCATCAATCCTGATAGCAGAAATTCTCTTGTAGGCTTGTTTGATTTTGCAGGTCCGGTGAAAGAAAGCAGTGTTTCTATCCCCTTCATTATGCCATTTAACTCTTGCTTTTTCATGCCAATATGCCTCTTCCATATTAAGAACTGCTTCCAGCTCAACTTTAGCTAAGTTCTCTTGGCTCATTAAACAATCAGTGTAACCATCATCATGAATTTTTTGTTGGATCTCATTAAGCTTATTTACAGCATTTGAAACTTGATTTTGTATGTTACCAAAATCATTTTTGTTCCAAATCTTTAGTTCATCTTTCAAAATCTTAAGTTTTTTACAAAGAATTTGCATAGGTGAACCAAAGATTTGGTTGCTCCAAACAGTTTTAATAAAATTGAAGCAATCTTTGTGGTATGACCACATTTTCAAAAATTTGAAGTTTGAGACATACCTGAGCTCTTGTCTTTGATAATCAAAGAGAAGAGGGAAATGGTCTGACTTATGCTTGGTTAAAGTTGAAACAGAAATAGAAGAGCAAACATCCAGCCAAGCTTGTTTGCACAACACTCTATCAAGTCTTTTATCAAAGACAAGATGTAAGAGAATTAAGGACCAATGAGAATTAAATCAATGCTGAAATGTATGGAAATTTCAAAAATTAAGGACCAAAAATCTACTATAGTTTCTATATATACGGGTCAACATGTAAGAGTGAGGGTCATTGAGTGTCTCAGCGCCCCTTCTCTATTTTCTCTTCTCACCTTCACTACTCTTCTTTTTTTTTTTTGACAGAATCACTACTTTTTTTTTTCTATCTATTGCTATTGTTAGTTTTTTTTTAAAAATAAAAAATCTATTGCTATTGTTGGTTATTTCTTATTTATTTGTTCAATATAATTTTTGTTGCTCTCAAGTGGAATGAAATCTAAATTTTATTTGTTTTTCTTTGCAGGTATTTTGTTTACTTGTGTTAGGCTACAATAAGAGGATTCAACATAAAAAAGAGAAATCATTTTCTTCTCTAAAGTCAATAATATTTTGTAAACTTGTTTTTTTTTGGTAGAAATTTTAAACTTCTTTTTAAGAAGCCAAAATATTATATATTCATCTATCTTTGTAACTTTTATTTACTATTTGGATTCTTGCAGAGACTGATCAAGATGACTACGAGGGATAAATAACATGTGGATTGAGAACATAGGAGTGGATAAAATATTCAAGTTTAATTCTACAATCAGAAAATTGTACTAATTTTGAGTTATAATTCTTTATTTGCAGGTCCATATACGGAAGAACAACATTGTTTGTTATTCAAATTAGGATTAAGTATTATCAATTGATGTTAGAGTTTTAAGTATTTATTTATATTTTTTATATTTTATTGTCATTTTTTTTTAATCATATGTTTATTTATTAAAAAAGAATTGTTGTTTATGTTATTTTTTATTGGATTTAAATCATGATTATAAATGTTTTTTTACTATTATTTATAAATAAATGTTGTACTCTATGTTTTTACTCATTATTTTTTTATTTGTCTAATTTTTCATGTGATATTTAACAAATACACTGATAAAATAATAGAAACTCCTCGAATGACTATACTATAGAATGAATTGAAAAAATGTGGAATTGAGAAATTGATAGGATTAAAATAAATTATTCTTAAACTTCATACTTATCAAGTAGAGAAAAAGGTGTCATTGTCTGAAATATAAAAGGAATGAAGTAATTGACTTCATAGATTATTTTTCTATTTCATTTTATTATTCTATTAATTATGGTTTACCTTAACGTGGTTTTTCTAATAAAAAAAAAATACATAGTGATTTGTACCAAACAAAATATTAAAATACTGGGTATTGATAAAAAAAAATAACCAACATGGAGGTATTAAGCAAAAAATAACTTACACGGGGTGACACATACATTTGTAGATTTTATTATATAAAAAATACGATATCAATTGAAAGCAAGGAAAGTAACAATGATTTTATATATAAAAAAAAAGAATTAAAAGCAATAATATCATGTATTATTTTATTTTTATTCTCCATACATCACTGTAAAATAAACAAATAAAAATAAAAACAAATAGATACATTTTTTAAAATTTGCACATTATCAAATGAGATATGCTTAAAAAAATTATATAAATTTTTTTTGTGTCAAGCAAATGACAAACAATTCTACTGTTCATTACTTTTAAATAAATAATATTAAAATTAAAATCGCCCCATTTTGCTTCTCAAATGTGAAATTTTTTCACACGGGGACATGAGATAAAATACTCCTGAAGAAAACAAATGTCTAAAGGAGAGAGATGACGATTAAGAACAAATATATTAACCGTTAGATTAGTTTTTGCATAATGACATTTTTTTTATGAAAATAAAAGAACAAATATATGAACATGTGAGTTGGGAACGGGGAGTGGAGTATCACTCTCCATTATGCCATCTATTATTTATATATTTAGGAGTTTCTCTCTCATGGTCTTATTCCTATGTGGCACCATTTCCTTGATCCATGTCTTATGTGGCATTCTAATATTTCTCCAATTCCTATGTGGCTAACTATGAAGGCCTTTGCAATTTCTCTAATACATGATGATATCATTTTACTTAGAATCTTTGGCTAATTTGGAAATTCAATCATTTTTCAATTATTGTTTATAAATCGAATTTAATGCACCTATTAAAAATAATTTTAAAAGGAAATAATTTTACTTAGAATCTTTAGTGTTTTTCTGAATCAAAATCATGTTAATATTTTACTTTCTGATTCTTGGTTGGACAATCCATTTAAATAAATATTGTTTTTGAAGTGCTATATATAACAAACAATTATATAGTCATTATTTTTGTTGACCGAAAATCATAAATTTACTCTAATAATTATTTTTGTACCAATTTCGTCAAAAAAAAAATATTTTTGTACCAAAGCAATTGTTTTTAAATTTTTTTTTTATGAAAGGAAGATTGCCAACTGCATATAATAATTAGGTATAATTGTCAGCTGGATATAATAATTTTTATGGTCTTTAAATTCAATTTAAAAAATATTAAATCTTTATGGTCTCCAAATTATTCTCTCACAAATTTTTTTCTAAATGGTCGTGTATCAAAATACTAAGGTCATATATATATATATATATATATATATATATATATATATATATATATATATTGTATTACGGTAAAAATATATGTTATATATTTTCATAATTTTATAATTATATAGAGTCACATAATATAATTAATATTTTATTATTATTTAAAAAAATTGGAATATGTGTGTTATATTCATGTGTATTAATTTATTTAATTTATTTATAATATAATGGAATATGTCTTATTTACTAATTTACTAATTACTAATTTACTAATATATTTTTAAAATTAAAAATGGAATCAATATATTTGCCTTTAATGAATTTAATTTCATATTAAAGACAAAATTACTCATTTGTCCATTTTTTTTTACTATATATATAACATTTATCTGAACTCTAAAACTCACAACTCACAATTTTTCAATCTTCATTATCTCTTATTCATCTCTCTCGATAATCACTATTTTTTCTGTATATTGTCACCTTTTTAAATTTTTTTATTTTTTCTTCTTTGTTCGATATTTCTTATATTTTTAATATATTGTTTGTTTTACCTTTTAGATTATTTTCTTTTGGTCATCTTTTTATTTATTAATCCTATTTATTTTCGTGACAGGGAAATAATTGAGAGGCAAGACGAAATGCATCGCATTCTCACAAAATGGATTGAATTGAGAGCTCGGAGTCTGTTTTAACAACTGTAGTTTTATTTTTTTTTATAAAATCTTGCTTATAGCACTTTATCAATATCAATGATGTCTTGGATACAAGTTGGAATATCAATGATGTATTTACTTGATGAATCTATTAACAAATTAATCAAATGATGTATTTTTTCAATAGTATTAAGTTCATCATTATTGTATATTTTTCTATTGCAATTTTTATTTTATACTTCTTTTTTTTTAAAAAAAAGGAGATCTTTATTTTTGTGAATCTATCTATTATTTATATGTTTAAGAGTTTTTTCTCAAGGAAACAAATCTGCGTGTCACTTTCTTATGAATTTTAATTTTTATTAATCCAATGTGGCATCCTCTCATTCATCATAATCTATGTGGCAACAATTGAGAACATCTTTTCTATATGGCAATTTAGAGAGCATCTTCAATAGAATTTATGTGCGGTACTCATATAAGGAATATTTTTTCTTTAGTGTTTTTCTGAATCAAAATTTAATGCTAATTTACAAATAATCATTCAAAATAAAACAATCGAATACGTTTTAATTTTTTTTAACAACATTACCAATTCTCTTTACAATCATTATGAATTCTTATTATTTATTTTTTTTACCAATCCATTTTATTTTTTTAGAAAAAAAACTCATTTCATATTATTAAGCACACTTGAAAGACACAAAATAAAATAAAAAAAATAACAACCGTCAATATAAACTTCAAATATATATTTTTTAGAGAAATAATGTTAACATGGTGGATTCTAGGGTGAGGGCTCAATTAAGTCCCTAACCGGTGAACCATTCATTTTTACCATTAGATTAAATAAGACCATGTGATCGAATAATTAATTGTCATACCGGATCCAATTTCTTTCTCTTCTCCTTCGGCAGATCTCACTCTTTCTTTCTCTGCACACAACTACTAATTACCCTTAAAATGATATTTTTTCACCATATGAAGTTCAGATTTAGTGCCTCAGCAATGATAGTTAAAAGTGACAAACAACATAAGACTATTATTTCTTCTTCATTTCACCTTTATTTCCCCTATTATTGATGATGATGTGCAAAAGCCCTCGATAAATTTCAATATTTAAGCACCTGTGAATGAAATTGTTGACAAGAACATGGAAGAAAAAAAATCACCCATTTTATAACTATGAATTTTTTAGGCTTGTGTTTGATGTCTTTTTCTCATATCAATTTTGCTGGGCCGTGTTTAATGTAAAAATACTTTTTTCCATTTCCAAATCTATCATGTTTGAAGTTTGTTGTTTTTGTTTGGTTATCATAGACACAAGAGGAAAAAAAAACTGTGTTCTGCCATGTTTAATTGAATTGGAAGGTTGGGTTGGGGCCTGGGGACAGTATTGTGTGGATAATTCTGGATATGTTCTTGTTTTATTTCTATTAAATCTAGACCATTGAACAGATCAAACGATGCATTTTTCCTGCCTCACCGGTGAGGGACTTAATAGATCCCTCACCTTAGAAGGCACCTGTTAACATATTATTATTATTAATACATGCATACAGGTTGCTTTCACCGTAAAATAAATAAACATTAAAAAAAAATGCAATTCCACAAATCAATCAAATGATTTCAACTAAATCAAATCAAGTAGTAATTCAAAATCATTAATACACGATCTCTCAATTAATGTGAATTCAAAATTTCAAATCATTTGTTACCAAAAAATAAATTCAAATCATTCCCCATTATCTATTATCTATCTATTATTATTATTATTATTATATTATTTGGGAGGGTTTGATAGAAGGATTCTGTACACATGGTGTTCCCAAATGCATTTTTCTCCCATATTTTTGGCCATAAATGAATTAAATGCTTTATATGATTTTTCATTTTTTTTTTGCATTATTACAAAAGGAATTGTTTTTGAAGTGCTATATATAGCAAGCAATTATATAGTCATTATTTTTGTTGACCGAAAATCATAAATTTACTCTAATAATTATTTTTGTACCAATTTCGTCAAAAAAAAATTATTTTTGTACCAAAGCAATTGTTTTTAAATTTTTTTTTATGAAAGGAAGATTGCCAACTGCATATACTAATTAGGTATAATTGTCAGCTGGATATAATAATTTTTATGGTCTTCAAATTCAATTAAAAAAATATTTATGACAAACAATTCTACTGTTCATTACTTTTAAATAAATAATATTAAAATCAGCCCATTTTGCTTCTCAAATGTGAAATTTTTTCACACGGGGACATGAGATAAAATACTCTTGAAGAAAACAAATGTCTAAAGGAGAGAGATGACGATTAAGAACAAGTATATTAACCGTTAGATTAGTTTTTGCATAATGACCTTTTTTTTATGAAAATAAAAGAACAAATATATGAACATGTGAGTTTGGAACGGGGAGTGGAGTATCACTCTCCATTATGCCATTTCTCCTTAAAATCTCCAAAATTTGGATCTTTTATCATATTTAAATAAACTATTACATTAAATATAAAATTAATTTTACAAATAATTAAAAAAATCACAATATTAAAATTTTAATAATCCATATTTTTCATGTGTGAAAAAAAATGATCTATATTTTTCATAGAACATTAACCCGGGCGATAGCACGGGTAAGTTATACTAGTTTCTCCTTAAAATCTCCAAAATTTGGATCTTTTATCATATTTAAATAAATTATTACATGCTTATATAAAAAAAAAAAATTATTACATTAAATATAAAATTAATTTTACAAATAATTAAAAAAATCAAAATATTAAAATTTTAATAATCCATATTTTTCATGTGTAAAAAAAAAATGATCTAACATTAACACGGACGATAACACGGGTAACTTATACTAGTACATTTTTAAAATGAAACTTTTTTATATAGTGTGGGACAGTTGGCTTTGTTTGCATTTAAGTGAAATAAGTGATCTCTTCTTCTTCTTTTTGGTGTCTACTCGTTGGATTCCATTTTTCTGTTTTGAGACTAAACTTGTTTAAAACATTTTGTAAAGCATAGTTTCTATAGTTGTGCAGTTTTTTCTGTTTTAGGCTAAAGTTGTTTAAAGCATAGTTTCTATTTGTGCAATTCAGTGTGTGTTATTATGATGAACCACAAATTCATGGAATTTCAATCAAAAAGAAGAAGAAAAAAAAACAAAATTAATACTCAAAGAAGCACAGCACGCACGGTTTCACGTTTTTGCTTTCTCTTTCTCGATCCCTCTCTCTCAAAATCGCTGTTCCTCTCTCACCCACCGCCACTGGCCGCCGCTCTCAATCCCTCTCTCACTGCTCTCAATCTCTCTCCCTCACCTCGCCGTAACGCCGTTCAATCTTCCGCCGCAGCCGACCACTGCTCAGCTCACCGCACCACACCGCACCGCACTCACTCTTTCTCTTCGTCTCGTTTCAGGTAAGCAAACTAACATACTGCAATTAATTTTTAACAACCTAACCTTCTCAATCTAGAATCTTTGTTTGATGATTTGGTGTTGTTTTGAATTTTAAATTTATTAAGCTGTTTTGATTGTTAAGTGATTATATAAATAAGCTGTTTTGGTTATATAAATAAGTAGTTTTGGTTGGTTCTGCAATAGTGTTTTTGTTCTAAAATAGTGAGAATGAAGGGTTTTTGTTCTAAAAACTATTTGATTTCATGATGCCTCTTGTTGTAAACTAACTTGGTGATTTTCTACTTTGTGATATTATTGTCATCGTAACTGCAACTAAAACTTTGTTTAATTGTGGACATTTGTGTTGTGTTCACTTTGATGGATCAAAATCACCTTTGTTGATGAAGCACTTTCTTTCTTTTATAAGCTGATGACAAACCTTGTATTCTTGATCTCAGTTTGATCTTATACACAATATTAAATAAGAATAAGATAGTCTTGTGATATTTGTATTCAGTTTGAAATGTAGTCTCGTTGATCAGATATCAGTTTCTTTCTCACAGTTGTTTGTTATGGATTTCTTTCATTAGGGGAAATTACATTATATTATGTTGATTTCATAATTGACCAAGCCTTACAATAGGCATACTACAAGTGTATATTGTGAAGAATATTTTCTTTTGCATAAAAAGAGAAGTACTAATGTAATTTAAATATGTTTTTGAATTGCAGAAACAACTTTGTCTTTTAAATATTATTGTATCTAGAAATTTGGTTGATAAAATTCCCTCCAAAATTTTGCCTAGGCTCTCTAATATTACTGGAATCGCCACTGATTCCAATTCACCATAATTCTTTTTCTCTTCTCTTCACTCTTGATGGTTAATTACTCATATAAGCAAAGCTATCTCCTAGTCTAAAAGTGTTCATGGGTAAAGATTTTGGAGTTAGGGTTATTGCTCTAAGAAAGGAGAAGAATATCCATCTCTTGAAAGTTGGTCATTTATATTCTTTGAGGTAAAATTTTATGATTCACTAGTTTAAAAATGATATCTATTTTGGATGAGTAGCAGAACTAGTGTGTAGTAAACTCTTAGATTTTCATGAGTCACTTTAAACTCTAACTCTAACAAATTGGGGGTTTTGTCTAATTCTTTTATCTATTGGTAGTGTGATCTTAAATAAGTTTTCACGAGAGCTGAAATTGTTGTATGATGTTCAGATTCGATGAAAATTGCTCCGGTGGTCATTCCGGAAGGCATTGCTAGGAACGGAGTTGATTCGTCATAGTTGTGAGTTGATGATGATCATTACTACTTATTTTAACTACTATTATCAATTTTATGTTACTTATTTTCTATGTTAAAGTATTTATAAAATTGGGGAACACAACCTTTGAACATTTTCTCGTCATTGTTATATAATTTCCAAGTCATCAAATTTAACTATACTTTATTTGGACTTATCCATGACTTGTTGAACAAATGAATTGAAAATGAGGTTTGATTGTGGTATTTTTAGATAAATTTCAATATCTTGTGAAACGTGGATTTTGATAAATATGTTTTGAGAATAATGATTTCGATCAAGTAACCGATAACGAGGATAACGGTCTAGGTGCACCTAGTTATATAATATCGAGTAGAAAAGGGCTATCCGTTAGATGGAGCCGCCCCTAAGTGAAAGGCCACTCTTAGGAGGAAAGGGCTATCAACGAGATGGAGCCGTCTCTCGATTCTCTCGTTGTGACTTCTTTTTATTTGATTGGATTTCTATATTTTTTATTATTTCAAATTTCAAACTCTATAATGATTTGGATCGAATATTATTTATAGTATGTAGTTACTGCTACACAATAATTATTACAAGCTTTCTAAAAATCAAATGCTCGTGCCTTTGTGTGTTTCCCATCTAGTTGGTAATGGTTGTTATCTCTCACTAAGTCCTTGTGACTTACTCCTTCATCTTATATTTTTTTCAGATTCAAAGTCAACTGAATAGAAAGCTTCTATCAGAGTTAAAGATTTGTCAATGTCACTCTTTTGGTAGGCCTTCTTGATGAACAACTATTTTGTATATGTATATTTGGAGTTGATCGAGTATCTGCAGCTATTTTGAGTCTAGGAATATCTTGTTTTGAAATGTATAAATTTAAACATGTATATTTTGAAAATTTTGACTGAATGATGTATATGCTGCAAACAGGATTTATTCTGATTTGGAAACATTGAAAATACAGATGAGACATTGTCGAAATTTCAGTAAAATTGTTCTAAAGTAAATAGTCATTTGGAAATAATATATTTATTGTTTGTTAAATTCGGTCATTAGGCTTGCCGGACTAGTATTAGTTCGTGCGCCGGTCACGATTGGAATTGGGTCGTGACAGCTTGATTCCGTGATTTTTGCTTCAGGTAAGCAGATCTTGATTTATGTTGATTTTTAAGCTTGTTGTTTGATGACTGGTGAATGATGATGAGTGATTGTTAAGCTGTTTTGATTTTAGTGATTGTTAAGTTGTTTTGATTGTTAAGTGATTATATAAATAAGTTGTTTTGATTGTTAAGTTGTTTGACTGATTCAGATTGTGTATTTTAAGCTTTGAGTTTTTGATTTTGAGTTAATGCATAATTAGTAGTTTTGAGTTACTGCATAATTAGTAGTTTTTTATTGTTAATTGATTATTGTTGGCTCTTTTGTTCTTCTACTGCATAATTAGTAGTTTTGAGTTGATGCATAATTAGTAGTTTTTGATTGTTAAGTTGTTAAGTGATTATTGTTGGCTCTTTTGTTCTACTGCATAATAATAAGGAGGTTTTGTGCACTACTAATTATTAATTTCACTTTGTTATTATGATGAATGACAAATTCATGGAATTTCAACAATCAAGAAGAAGAAAAAGAAAGAAGAAGAAGAAGAAGAAGAACGACGATGATTCGCTTTGGTTTGTTCCTTTCAATTGGAACATCTATTTTCATCGTGTTGGCTTATTTCTTGAGCCGACACTTAGTAGTCAGAGTATTGATTTCCGAAGCTGACAAGGTGATCCATTTACCTGATCAGCCGGAGGTTGACTTCCAACAGTTTGCTGGCTACATTACTGTTGATGAAATCAACCAAAGGAACCTCTTCTACTATTTTGTAGAATCTGAGGTTGATCCTGTATCAAAACCTGTAGTCCTATGGTTAAATGGAGGTATTGTTTAACAACTTTCTCATATTTTTTCATCCTGGCCTTTTCAGTATTTCTTTGGCTATTTTCCTACATTTGTAGTTGGCTCTTCATAGCTTTTGGCTTATTTTCCTAAGTTGATAACCTTAGAAGTTTGGTTAATCTGGTCAAGGTGTTTTGGCCTTGCTTGTTAGGCTTTTAGCATGTTGTGTTTTGGTTTTTAGTATGTTGATGGTTCTTATTGTATTTTCTTAGCTCCTGTTTTCCTTTGTGGAGCTTTGGTTTTTGTTTTCCTCAATTTAATGTACTTTTTGTACATTAATTGATATTATTGATTCTGTATTGTTCAATGACTTTCTCATATTTTGATATTATTGATGTCTCAATATTGTTTCATCCAGTTGAGGTGAGGGATTATCATTGCAGTTTTATCAAAAGTGTCAACCGGTGTTTTTGACCAAGCCCATATATAACGATGACTTTGCATCCTTTTAACATTTAATTTGTCTATCCATTTCATAGTGTGTTTATTTGTCTATCAATTTCATATAGTGTCTGATGGGTTTTTTATACTTTGCATCCTTCTAAAGGAATGCTTTAATGAGATTGAAATGACAATGGAACTTTAATGAGATTGAAATGACAATGGAAGCATGAAATTAGTTTACTGTTTTTGAAATTAGTATATTAATTTAATTTAATTTTGTAAACAAATACCTCTGATCATGTTTTTTTCTTTGGATTTCATAGGACCTGGTTGTTCTTCTATTGGTCAAGGAGCATTTACTGAGCATGGTCCTTTCCAGCCCACCAGAAAGGGTGGTCTAGTAAAAAATCAGTACAGCTGGAACCGAGGTAACCTCGACCCAATTTCTGTTGCATGTTCGTTCAATTTTGCTTATACTAGAAATTAAATTTCTACATTGTTGCGCAGTGGCCAATATGCTGTATTTGGAATCCCCTGTAGGTGTTGGCTTTTCTTATTCCGCCAACACCTCTGATTGATTATTTAGGGAAATCTAAACATTTTTACTTATTGCAGCGGCAAACATGCTGTATTTGGACTCTCCGGCCAGTGTTGGTTTCTCCTACTCCACCAACAAATCCTTTTATGATTTGCTGAACGATGAACTGACAGGTCTTTCTTACTCTTTTTTTTTTCTTTTCGGCAAAATAACATGCGAATCATGATTATTGTTAACAAGTTGAATTTAAACCATGTCAGTAATGTTCTTTTTTGGTTGTATAATTTTCAATTAATTTTGAATCCAAAACTTAGTTTTTTGATTAAGTATGTTATTTTTGTTAATAAGCACTTCTGATTAAATGGAAGTGATAAAAATTATTTGTGTTAGGTTAAGAAATTTACAATATTACATTTAAAACTAACCTAACTTTAGAGGAAAAGAACATGATAGATATGTTCATTGACTTAAAACACTATTTTAACCAAATCAACTTAAGTGCACTTTTACTTTAGTTTTTGAAATTTGATTATTTTCTAATGACCTGATACCAGCTCTATGTTATACAGCACGTGATAACCTTGTATTTCTTCGTGGTTGGTTCACCAAATTCCCACAATACAAGGACAATGACTTCTTTATCACAGGGGAGGACTATGCAGGTAGTATCTTAGTGATAAACGATTAATATTTTCATTTAAGGTTGTGCTAATTAATGCAGTGTATGCTTTTGTTCAGGTCACTTTGCTCCACAACTTGCACACCTCATTCTCCAAGGCAAAACCAAGATCAATCTTAAAGGGATTGCAGTGAGTACGAATATAAACCTGGTTATATATATATATATAGTATATATTTCAAAAGAATTTCACTGGCTCCCATATTTATATTTGCAGATAGGCAATCCTCACCTAGAATTCAACACAGATACCAATTCCAAAACAGATTTTTTATGGGCTCATGGGTTGATTTCTGATAAAACATATGGGATGTTGCTGAAACTTTGCAATTATTCCCAGATCAGTAGGGAATATCGAAATCTGACAACTGAGAGCAACATCTGTCGTAAAGTGGCTATTCAAGTGGCAAAGGAGGTAATTATATATATATATATATATATTATTGGTATTTATATTTTTTACGACCTAGAACCCTTTAAAACCTTTCCCACACTTCATGGACAGATTGGTGCTGTTGTCGATTATTCTTACATCAGGGATGATATTTGCTCTCAGACAAAACAACAACTGGTATATACACTTCATCCATTCTTTCTCTTTTATTTTGTGTTCATTTTCTTATGCTTGCTTTCATCTCTGGTTTAGCAAGGGGAACAAAAGAGGGATGCTTGTGTGGAACGTGAAACACACACCTATTTGAATAGGAAGGATGTCCATAAAGCACTTCACGCCGTACTCGTTGGTATCAACAAATGGTCTTCCTGCTCCGGGTACGGTTGCTGATTTTTTGTTCTCAGGCTGTGTCTGCTGCTATTTCGGTTTTATTTTCTTATGCTGCTGTTTCTGGTGTTGTTTGTCTCTGCCTTTTCTGTTTTGTTTGAGTCATAGAGTTACGTTTTTTTGTATTGTTAAGGGTGTGATTGTTTAGTTTTGGTTTTAATGCTTGTCTTTGGCCGCTGGTTCTATGGGTCTTTTGCTTAGTTTGGTTTTCACTTTTCAGTAACATCAAAATATAATGGGTGGTTCACAATCACCAAACAAAATGTGATTCAGTTGCAAAATAAATGGATGATATTGAGAAGAATAAAATGTGATTAAATTTCAGTTTAGTATTTGTTTTCTCTATAATGGAACATTAATTTCGTTGTACTTGTTTCTATTCCATCCTTTCAGTTTTGACAATCAATTGATTGTTTTGTCCAAGTTTTGTATTGAGTGCTAATTTTCCTTCCTTCCTTCTGTTATAGTTTTTTAACATATGACGTGCAAAATTTGGATATCCCAACTATATCTCTTCTCGGGTCACTTGTTAGATCAGGTGTAAGAGTAATGGTGTATAGGTAAGTTTTTTCACCTCCAACATTTTAGTTACTTATTCACATCAATCAATGTCATATACTTTTAATTAACAAAGCTATTTTCCTCTACAGTGGAGATCAAGATTCAGTGGTACCATTTATGGGGACACGATCTCTAGTAAATCGATTAGCCGAGGAGATCGGATTCAAGACATCACAGCCCTATAGAACATGGTTTGTGGGGAAACGGGTAAATATTATTTGTAATGTATAATAAGATCTTTATTTATGTGCTCTTTTGGTGGCCAAACAGAACCTTTACTATATTTTCAGTGCTACCTTTAAAACTAATTTCTTTTGATATTTGATTGTTTAGGTTGCTGGATGGAATCAAGTATATGGGGATATCCTTACATTTGCAACCGTAAGGGGGGCAGGTGGTGCAGCTCCAGCTACTCAACCTGAGAGTTCGTTGGTGTTGTTTAAAGCCTTTTTGGAAGGAAAACCACTTCCAAATAATCATTGAAAGGCAATATGTTAATTTTTATAAAGCATGATGGAGGCGATCGATCGAATCACGAAAAGAATGACCTCTGATAGTATGTTTCCAGATGCTACATATCTTGTGTTCGTTGGTATATAATCAATTGATAGAATTTGTGTTACATGTACCAAAAAAAAAAGAATTTGTGTTAACTTATTAGTATTAATCAGTTTGTTGGTGTTAGAATAATTTCACCATGCATGACTTTGTGTTAACTTATTGATAATCAGTTAAAAGGAGTGTGTTAATTATTACTACTATAAATGCTTTTATTATTATAAAGTGTTGGAGTTTTTGTTAACTTACTAGTATTAATCAGTTTTTGTTAACTCACGAGTCTTTGGCTCTGAGCCTGTGTATCTTTTTGGGATTTTGTGTTTGGTTGATTGTGCTTCTTTACATATCAAAATGATCTACTACAAATTGTATTTAGTAGTAAGAGTGTTGGGAGGAAATTGAGGTAAGTTTCAGGTGTGACCAATGGATTGGCACCGTACATTTGAAGGAGTTATTTCCAAGAACTTTGAAGTTTTTTTTAAAAAATTGTGATTTTGTGATACATAAGTGGTTCCTAGACCAAACGTCTATCACCGAACATATTGAAAAGAAAGACAATGCGTATGACGAGTTTGATACAATTTCAACGCAAATTAATAACAATTAAAATGTGATAAAGAAAGTAAAGCAATTGATTAGGGAGTTCTGGATTTTCTTCGTCCTCGTTATTTTTCTCAAAATATTGTTGATACAAAAGTATACAAAGAAAGTAAGAGAACGATACACAACAATTGCAAGCCACACTCCAATCGATGTCGAAACTCTTCACTTTCCAATGATCTTCAACAAGATCCCGATTTCAATCCTCATTCTTCAATTTCCATTGATCCTTGATTGCGATCTTCAATTCTTCCTTGACATATGTTCTCTAAACCGTAATCAAATCCAATGATCAAGCCCTCTTGATTCTTGACACGCTCGCAAGTGCATGAGTATGTAGTCGTAATAAAAAGAGTATCAAATCCACAAGGAGTCAAGGACTAATGAACAATAGGATATAACTTTCAATTCAAGGAAACTTTTTTTTTTGAAATAGCAAAATTTATTAATGACCTTTGATCTTAACTGTTGATCAGATCAGGTGGATGGCCAGCTAGCAGTCCGTTGAGCAGGTAGTTGACGGCGGGTCGAGCAGCTGATCCACAGAGGGGGGGGGGGGGGGGGGGGGGGGGGGGGGGGGGGGGGGGGGGGGGGGGGGGGGTGTACCTGCAGGTGCTCCGATGCCAAAGTTAGAGAGGGAATGAAAGCAAGAGAGATACAAGAGTGAGAAAGTAATTGAGTGAATGAATAGTGTTACCTAGCTCTCCTGTATAGGAGAGCTTATATAGCCCCCAACTCTGGGCCAAAGGTCCTTTTATTGGGTTGGATCAGGTTAGGCCCAATAAGATGGACTGCCAAGATATTACCCTTAGATAGTGGGTGAAGCAGGGATCTGCCCCTATCTTGGTGGTGAGGTTCCACCATGTTCTGCTGACATGGATGTGGTGGGGCAAGCCATTATGGACTTAGGGGGTATGAAGTGGACTAGTTCTAGTCTAGTCCAGAACAGGAGCACCCCAAGTTGTTGCTCCTAGGCATAGGAGTAATGACTTTTAGATTCAAGTCCAATGCCGAAGAGAGATGTCCTCGTTACCTCTGTTACTTTTTGTTCATGAGGAGATGCTCGTTCAAACCTTGCTCGTAGCAAGCATTTGGTGTATGTTTATGAGGATGTGCTCGTAAAAGTTTGTGTGCTCCTCATGATGTTTACGAGGAGGTTATTACGAGGAAGTGGGATTTATTGTTCGTAAGTAATTCACGAGGAGGAATTTTGTGAAACGTTACGTTTTGTGCGAGCACGTGCTCGTTAGATATTATTTCTTTTTAGGAATTTGTGCTCGTAACTTATCGACGAGGAGAAATTTGTATTGGGGATGTGAAAAGGTGCATTTACTGCTTTTTGTTTTATGAGGGGGTGTGTGAACCGTTGGATTAAAGCGCCTTCTCGTTGCCAAGGCTTTTGATCTCTTTAAATAGAGAGGAGTGAATCCATTTTTCACTTATCACTCTCTCTCTTCGTTTTACTGTTGCTGTTAATCTCTGGAGTTCTTGTTCAAGTGTCACATCCTATTCCTTCGATTTTCTTCCAACATCAAGGTAATCTTCGAATTTCTTCTTGAAATTGCAGGTTTAGATCTGGTTTTTTACTGTTTTTGCCCAGTTTAGTTGTTTTTCTGGGCTTTGGACAAAGAACATTCATGAATCTGACGAACTATTAGATGAACATGATGAATTTCACGAGCACTACGTAGATTTAGGATGAATTTCTAGAAATCTTAGTGCCTGCTCGTAAAAATTTTGTGACAGGGAGCTTGTCCCCATTTTTTACTTAGAAAAAATTTAGGAACGAAATTTTGATGTAAAATTTCGTGATAGGGAGATTGTCCCCATTTTTTACTTAGAAAAAATTTAGGAACGAAATTTTGATGTAAAACTTCCTGACGGGGAGCTTGTCCCCGTTTTTAACTTAGAAAAATTTTAGGAACAAATTTTGTTGTAAAAATTCGTGACGGGGAGGAGTTTCTCCTCGTTTTGTTTGTTGTTCGTTTATCCTCCTCATTTTTATGCTTGCTGTTTGATAAGGGCTTTGGTCGGGGACAGCGTCCTCGCCCTATCTTGCGCCCTCTGACTTGAATTGTGGTGAAAGAGTGGATTTGATTAATTGTCGAATTCACTTTGTTTTCACTGCATTTTCAGGTTTTAATATGTCAGATACCGAAGAGGTGGTGGAGATCCAGGGGGCCGAGAAGTATAAGATGGTCGACACAATTACGGATCCCGATTTGGACTAGGTCGGTCCAGAACCCCGAGGAATAACCTATGTGCTTTCCCCCGACAATCCAAAATTGCATACGATTGTCGAGCAGAGAAGGAGAAATGACCGTGTAAATTGGTTGACGTACATGTCCGACGAGGGTCAGAGAGTGTGCTCCTCCTTTGACAAGCACGGTTTTGCTATGTACGAATTCGTCTTTAAGGAGCTGGGGTTTCGTTTACCGTTCAACCCTCTTGTGATCGGCGTTCTCCAAACTCTACGGGTAGCTCCCTCTCAACTCCATCCAAATTCATGGGCGTTTATCTTAGCTTTTGAGCACCTGTGTGCGTATCGAAACGTACATCCTAGCCTCCCACTATTTTTTAGAGTCTTTAAGATCCAGCGTAAACCAACGAAGGTTGAAGGTGGAGAAGTTCCTCGCCAGAACTGGGTTTTATAATTGTGTCTTTGCACTTTTTTTTATTGGTATGTATAAAATTTTATTGGTATGATTTTTTTTTTTGCATTGATTACTTTTGCTTCGGCTAGCTTCCATTCAAATTGAAGAGTGAGTCAATGTAAATGTAAGACAGTTGTAATAATGACATCTTTTATCTATAATATGAATAAAGTCAAGGTTACTTGTCTTTCTCTCTGCTCTTCTCATTCATTCTCAATCCTCATGCATTTGATATTCAATGCTATTATTACAATAATTAATAATTAAATTAATATATTTTATAAACAATTCATATTTGATTAAAAATTTCCTTATTTTGAAATTAATATATTATTTTCGTGCAAGTTTTTTTATAAAAGTTCTTTTTTTTTCAAATATAAATTAAAATAATAATAGATTTTAAAATATTTTATAATAAATTTCGAAATTATTATTATTGTTGTTATTATTTTATTGTAAGGAATTATTATTATTTTTTATATTCTACTATTTTTATTATTATTTTATATTTTATAATGAAATGGAATACATATGCCTTTCATTAATATTGAATTAATAGTGAATTAATGTGTGTAAAAGTGAAATAATTGTTATCATTAAAAAAAATCGTTATTTTTTAAAATTAGAAAATGAATCAATATTGAAATTCTGGTATCACTAGAATAATGTTGCCTAAGATGTCCCAACAACTACTTTGTGAATAATGTTGTTTTCTATTGTTGGCACATCTTATATAACATATAAAAAAAAACTGACAGAGAATAAATAAATGACACAAGTAATTGTTAACCCAGTTCAGCCAACTGCCTACTCTGGGGGATACCAATCCAGGAAAGAAATCCACTAATAGCTCTAGTTACTAAGACCTCCAGCAAACCCTAGGATTTACGCCTTAAACTAAGACCTCCAGCAAACCCCTGGTTTACGCCTTATAACCTCGACACTACTCATGCAACTTCTGCCTAGGAACTCCTAGACATGAGATCCCATCTCACTTCCACTCACACAACACAACCTGTGTTGATTATACAATGTTAAGAATGATGTGGCGACAACTTGCCAAGACAACACTTCACTTTTGCTTAAAAGCTTCAAGTGAATCACACACGGTAAACTCCGTACTTCAAAGCTTAGGAGTAACCTTAAAATAATAAACTTACTTCTTAACTCGTGTTATAGAATCCACAAGCAAGAATTACAATCAAACAATAAAAGACTCAACAAAGACTCAATATGTGAACTAATATTTTTCAATGAGATCCTTAGTCTTGAGCTTGGTCTTCGTATATATAATGATCTAGCACGCTCCTCTTTCTTCACAAATGCTCAGACGCTCCTTGAGAATCATAAAGTGTGATCTGATACTTTTTCAATCTTCATTAAGGATGTATCAAGACTTTCCAAAAGTGTTCAAAGGACTTTATATGATAGGATAAGTCATCCAGCTATTTTATTAAGTTTGTCTTATCCTTAAAACTCCTGATTAGATCAGATCTCCATTAAGCGTGCTCTTTAAGTGGATTTCCATATATAGCAGATGCTCTCATAAATGCGCGAGATTTCCTTGAATAAATATGATGTTGTAACATGTTTTCCAACATCTTGTTAGTATATTTGTTTTAGCAAAATTAAGCCAATTCAAATATCCAACAATCTCCCCCTTTGGTAATTTTTGGCTAAAACAATTTCAGGCCATTACCCTTGAGAGATTAAAAAGCGCAATCCTTCAAATCACCATGGTCACACAAAAGAAGGAATGTTAGAGCATCATCTAAGCAAAATTTCACATAGGTGAAAAATATATGCATCAGAGGCAGCAGCAGCGGAGTTATCATCAAATAGCCTCGAGCAAAAATAGAACGTGGTATCAGAGCAAATGATTAATCATATCATATGTCATATGTCATCACAGATGTTGTGACATATGGGAGCACATCTTCTAGCACATGTTCGTCCAATCAGGGCAGCATCCATTCAGCAGCAAACTCCCCCTGACTTTATCAGCTTGTGCATCATCAGGGTAAAATTTTTACTCCCCCTGAATACTTGTTTACTGCTACTTAAAAACATGTCATCACAAATCACACAACAACATGTAGCAGAAACAAACAAATCAAAGTACTACTCCCCCTTTTTAGCCACAAAATGTGCCAAAACAGGAAACTAAAGTATCCAAAGTGCAGAATTTAAACAAAGTACAGACCATGCACTCAGAAGGTGCTAAATCCAGGGCACAAAACACCCACAAACCAAATAACAAAGTACAGTAAAACATAAAAAAGATTACAAAATCATTCATCATCACTGCTATCAGAGGCTTCATCCTCATCTGTAGCAGTATCATATCCTTCATCTTCATCAGCATTGTTTTGATCACCTGTAGCAGCCACATTTGCACTAGCTTTGACAGGTACCTCATCAGCTTCCAGTCCTTCAATCATCTTCAGAAATATTTTCTTTCTGTCCTCAAGCTCAGCCTGCTGTTTATCAATGTCCTGACATTGAACCTTTAAACCAGCAATAATCTCCTTTTTGGTCATAACACCAGCTCCAGCAGCAGATGTCCCAACATGATCAGTAACATTATGATTACCAAAAAGCTTATGATGAAAAGTAAAACCAGATTCCCTCTTCTTTGGTGTGTCAGTCACAACCTTGATGTCTGGATATTGGGCCAAGATAATTCCACATAGCAAAGATGGAAATGCTATTGGCATCTTCACAGCAGTTGATCTAATATGCTTAATGGTTTGATCAAAAATAAAGGTCCCATAGTCATAGTCAACCTTGGTTCCTACAGCATATATAAATCTACCCAGGTTGGTTGCAACATTGGTTGCATGCTTAGTTGGTACCCAATTAGTTGACCCTATCCTATTGAGGATGGCATACTTGACATTCAATTTACTAGTGGGTATCAGTTTCTTTGTGGGCCAGACCTTAACCTTACCAGCAGTTATTTCAGTACTCACAACATCATTAGCAACCTCTAATTCAGCCTTAGGTTCTACAGATCTTCCTAAGTAATTATTGATCACAACAGGAGAAAAATTGATACATTTACCTCTGACAAAAACTTTGTGGTAGTCCTTGCTCAGTGGATTATCACATTCTTCAGGGATGTTTACAAGAAACTCTTTCACCAGCAGCTCATAGCAGGGACTGAAGTCACAGACTGTCTTCATCAGACCAGCTTCCTTGATGTAGTCAAAGATGTCTTGACATTTTAGAGCATCTTTGCCCAATTCCCTTTCAACAGCCAGCCTCCTCTGGTAGATGTAATCCCATCTCAGTGCAAAGGCAGCACGATGGAATGAAATGTTATCACATGGGGCTTCTTCAATACCTTGAGGAACCTTCTTTGCAGTAGCCTTCTTAGGGTTTGGAGATGAGATGTTAGCAACATCTTCAGCAGCATCATAATCTGAGTCACTGGATGACTCCTTCTTTCTCTTCTGTGTCTCCTTCTTCTTGGCAGGAGGGGAGAGAACCTTACTCCAACTTTTTATAGGTCCAACACCTTTTGTTTTTACTCTTGGTGCAGGAGTCTTGCTTGCAGTGGCCACTGTAACGACCCAAAATTTAGTATTCGTTATTTAATTATTTTATTACGCGAGGGCGTGATTTATAATTAAATTATTAAGCGGCGAATAATCATTTAGCGAGAACGTAAGTTAATGAGCGAGAAGTTATGTTGTTTGGGCCTTTGGGCGTGGAATAGGCATTGGGCCTAAGCCAAGTGGGCTTGGATCCATGAGAATGGAGAGAGCTATAAGTAGCATAAGTTTGGGTGAATAGTCTCATAAGTTACAATTCCATGAGAAGTTCAAGAGCTTAGCTAGGGCAAGGAGCTCATGAGGGAGAGGAAGAGCTCGTGGGAGAGAAAGAGAAGAGCAAGCTTGTGGATTCGTCGAGCTAAGGTACGAGAGTTAGATTACATATTCGTGAGTGATTCGAAAGAGGGGAGGATGTCGATTCCTCCATTCCCAAACTCTTTCCACTCTATTTTCTTGTGGGTTTTGTGGGTGATTTTCTTAATAGAAAATGGATTCTTTTGATCCTAACATGTGTAGTGAACTCATGGTAGATGAGGTAAACAACTTTGGGGAGTTGAAAATGGGAATATGTAGATGTTTGATCAATGATTTGCATGTTTTGATAAACTTGCTTAAAGTGCAAGAAATTGACATGATTTTGATTGTTTGATGTATTTGGATGTTTAGAAGGGATGATTAATGTTCCTTGATACTATATATGCTTGAATTAGCTGTTTATAAGAATTTATAACATGTCTAGATGGATTTTTGAGTTGATTTGAGGTTAAACCGCCTTAGATAACTCAAGAACAGATATTCTGTTCTGGTGTGGTTCGCTAAGCGACCAGGAGTTCGCTGTAGCGAACATGTTCGCTGAAGCTCGCCAAAGCTCGCCATGAGCAGGTGACTTCCTGGTGAGGTTCGCCAAGTCTCGCTAAGGCTTCGCTTAGCGAAGGCCTCTGTGACAGCAATTGTTGTTGATGTTTATAAGTGTAACTAGGCACTTGTAACATGGTTTAAGGGTATCCTTACATGATTGTTGATACATGTTGATACTGTTAATACTTATTGTTAATCGTTATATGATCAATAAACGTGTATGCAATAAGTTGTAGCTTAAAGTGAGCAATGTGATGTTTTAGCATTAATTTGCAATGTTAAGGAAATGATGTGTGTTTTATGACATAAGTGTAAATGAAACTTTATGTGTATAAAAATGGTTATGCAGATAATTATCATGTGAATAATTATGATTGGAGTGATAGGATATTGTGTTATCCTAGTGTGTTAGATGTTGGAATTGTGTTTCCGCATCAGTGAATGAATAGCTTCGAGCTAGATAGCGTCATGTCTTTGATGTGTTTAAAAGTAATCATGCATTCATGAATAATTGTGTTATGGGAATCATGTGAATTCCAATAATTGATGAAAATGGTTTATGTTTATGAAAAGTGGTCGAAGATGGGATCATGTTATCCGAGATCTGGAACCCATATCCAAACATGATATAAAACTGTGTGACTCCTCTTTATGAGTGAGATGGTTGATGATAACCGAGATCCGACATGATTTTAAACTGTATTGATGATGATCCTGCATGATCTAAAACTGACACCATCCAGCAACGATGTAAAACTGAATGAGATGGTCTAAGTTGGCCAGCATCCTGCATGATGTAAAACTGATGTAGAGTCCGTGCATGACTATAATCTGAACAGTCCGTGCATGACTATAATCTGAACAGTCCGTGCATGACTATAATCTGAACAGTCCGTCATGACTGAAATCTGAACAATGTAAATGGGTACCACATGCATTAGTCGTGTCTAGGGATGACATGACATTGGATAATTGGCATTAGATGCATTAGGGTAAATGCACATGTATTTGATAATTGTTATGTGACATTATCTGATTGGATTGTAATGTGTTTTCCGTATGTGTTAAGCTTTGGTATTTACTAATTGTTTAATACTGTGATTGTTGCCATGTCTTGGTATGTGAGCAGAGTCCGTCATGACTATAAAATGAACAAGTGTAGAGTCCGTCATGACTATAAAATGAACAAGTGTAGAGTCCGTCATGACTATAAAATGAACAAGTGTAGAGTCCGTCATGACTATAAAATGAACAAGTGTAGAGTCCGTCATAACTATAAAATGAACACTTTGGTAGTGTCCGGGAAGACGTGAAACTATATGATTGGTGTGTTTGTAAATGAATGATTAATTGGTAGTCGTATTTGACGATGTATGTGCGTGAGTTAGAAATGTATGATAGCGTGTGAAGTGTGTAGTATACTACTCTCACTTATATTTATGTTTATGTTTTCTAACTCTCTGCTTTGTGTTAATTGCTGGACCTTTGGGGGTCCAGGTTGACAGGTTATGTGATAGCCTCGTCCGAGTGCAATGGTGAAGCTCTGCTCTGATTGAGACACGGGAAAAAGGGGTTTTTATATGTATATGCATGTAGTCCTCTTAGTATACTCTGTTGGTCTTAAGCTTTCATTTGAAAAGTATCCGTTTTGTATAACTAATAACGCATCGTTCGATGCGAGGTTTTGTTTTTAGTTCATTCGAATATTTTACTAGATAAATGTATTAGTATTATCTTTGAATGAAGTTTGTGATATTCAAACCAGCGCTTTATAAATCAGATTTTCAATTTTTCCGCTGCGTATTTTCGAAAAAGATTTTATAAAGGCAGAGTTAATTAAATAACGGGTTTGGGTGTTACAAAGTGGTATCAGAGCAGTTGTCTTCGGACTGTGAGGTTATGTGTCAATCAGAGCCGTTCTGTGCAGTCAGATCGAGTGAGCGTGTGTGCCAGTTGTGTCTGTCTTTTCTTGTTGTGTGTACTTGATGCGATTGATACTTATCATTGTTATAAGTTATCAAGTCAAGTAGTGGTTGAGTATTTTTATGCTTAAAGTTTTAAAAATTTGTGTGGTTTGAACTTTTGGTTTGTAGATGCTTATTGCTAACAGTTGATGATCCAGCATGATGTAAAACTGCATGTGATGAAGATTTTGTTGAAAACATAAGATTATTTTCTTTTGAGTAAGTGAAAATGAATTTTTCACTAGAGTGAGAAAGGAGTAGGATGTAAGTATATCCTAATGTGTGTTGTTATATGTTTGTTTATAACATGTGGTAGATTGATTACTAGTACTTAGTGTGGTTCTTTAATTGAACTATGTGAATGTATTCTCATGATGAGAACTTGTTTGAGAACATGCTATGTTTTATACATGTTTGAGTAGATGTTGTAAGTATGCGAACAAACGAAATGTAATGCATGTACTTGACTCGATGTCTTGTGTACATGGATGTTTCATTGTCTTACATATAGTTTAGTTATAAATATATGTATAGACATGTGGTAGTAATTATGTATGCTAGTTGTTACGTAGGTTGTTACATTAGCATAGATGGGAATAGTGTGTTTATGTATTTTGTAGTGGTGTGTATGTCAAGAGGACTGCACCGGGGTTTTGAGTAGATGTTTAGATATCTTACCTTATGTTTACCCTTTGCATACGACATGCATGTGAATGCTGTCGGTATTAGATTTCTCTTGGGAGGAATAGATTTGGAATCGATAGGACGGTTAGGTGCTTACACCGGATGTTCTAGTGGAAGTATAAAGGTGGGTTGGAGATAAGTGGGGGAGAAGATTTTGTCTCTCCAAGATGTTTCGAACGCGAGGAGTAAGGACGAATAGAGATGTTCTTGAAGTGGATTGTTTAAGATTGAGTAGCGTTGTTCGATGTGGAGTTCTTATTTGGAGAATACTTTGGAGGAAGTATCAGATGATCATTTCGGAGTGAGTCGGAATGAAGTTGTTTAGCCGTAGGGAGAATGTGGCCATTGGGGAACGATGGAGCAGATTGAATGTTAAGTGAACACCGTTGCTGGGAAACGGAGAAGACGTGTGCGTCGAGGGTAAGAAAACCTAGTGATGATCATACGACGAGTATGCGAATGGTGGGTACCTTGAGGGTTAAGTTAAGTGGGAGATTGATGTCAAGGATGGAAGGTGTGGTTAGGGAACTGAAAACCCGATTACGATAAGTGGGACTGGTGGTGTTTCTAGCGGAACTCGTAGCAAGAATGTTCCATTGTTTGGTTGTCTTTCACTTGATGGTTCATCCTCAAAGAGGAGGAAGAGTGATAAAGATGGAAGCTTTGTTGATGAAAAGTTTTCAGAGGAATCTGATGAGAGTTGTGTTGGAATCAACAAGACGGAGATCATGGTTGTTTGGAAATCAACTTTTGATAGTAGCTGAGATTAAATACAGAATTACTAGGTGATCAAGAAGAGCCTAGGAAGGATTTATAAAGGTTGAGTATGTTTGAACCGAGTAGTCATTTCTTGGAAGGATTTGAGAAGCTAAGTGCGAAGTGTTACCTTTGGATGTTTGGGGATAAGAAAGTTAGCCTTTGGAAACGTGTCGAGCACGAGTATTAGAGAGACGTAAGAAAGTGACTTATGTCAAGTAAGAATTTGCGGAAAGGACTATCTCACACATAAGTGATTGTTGTGTTTGGAAAATGTGTATTAAGAATTTGGAAGCAATGCTCAAAGTAAGTGTCAAATGATGTTTTGTAGCAATTGGAAAAAGTTAACTATGAAATGGAAAAGTCGGTGGAGATTAGAGATGTCGGACACATCGTATCTATGGGAATAGTATAGTAATACCATGTGGGAAGGAAATAAATATTTTGGATATCTTCATCATGGACGATGAAATGATAGTGAGTCGACGAGTGACTTAAGGTAATATTTTGGATAAGAATATTTCGACGGGAAATGATATCGGGAAGGTCATGTTAAGGAAGTCAGAAATCGGATAAGAGATTATTTGGAAAATAAAACAGTTATGTTGAATGTTCGACGCAATGATTTGGGGAATTGCAAGGAAAAAGAATTTGACGGTTGGATAATATATTTTTGGAATGTGTTAAGAACTTTGAGAAGTTAGACAGCAGATGAGCGTAGAAGTTGTGCTACCGAATGAATGGTTGGAGTGAGATTCGACGCAGTCAAGAAACTTATGGAGTTTGAAAAGTTGTGAAGTATGCAACGGAAGGGTCTTTCGGAGTATTTTGGGTTAAGTGGTTTTGTTTTGGAGTGGTGCTGTGAGTACCGTAAGATGTTAAGAGAAAGTTTTAAGTAGTTTGATGAGAATGGTTTATGCCATCATCACGATTGTTGACTATCTATCGACAAATCAAGGGATTAGCTGTCCTTGATCTATTGTTGATGAGTAGACGAGATTGTGTCGATTGGGATTGACTGATTTTGTCAAACTTGGTTTGGTTTAGAGTTTGTATGTTGTGTTGGTACGAATCCGGAAGAAGTGTGAATTTGAATCGGAGTTTGTGTAAGAGACCGTATCGGTTAAGGTATTATGACTAGAAACCCGTTGGTTAGAATGCAAGTTGGGAATTAGAAAGTCGGATGAGGGAGTTTATCCGGAGTTGTGTTTGAGTCGGGTAATTTTCGAGGGCGAAAATCTTTTAAGGGGGGTAGAGTTGTAACGACCCAAAATTTAGTATTCGTTATTTAATTATTTTATTACGCGAGGGCGTGATTTATAATTAAATTATTAAGCGGCGAATAATCATTTAGCGAGAACGTAAGTTAATGAGCGAGAAGTTATGTTGTTTGGGCCTTTGGGCGTGGAATAGGCATTGGGCCTAAGCCAAGTGGGCTTGGATCCATGAGAATGGAGAGAGCTATAAGTAGCATAAGTTTGGGTGAATAGTCTCATAAGTTACAATTCCATGAGAAGTTCAAGAGCTTAGCTAGGGCAAGGAGCTCATGAGGGAGAGGAAGAGCTCGTGGGAGAGAAAGAGAAGAGCAAGCTTGTGGATTCGTCGAGCTAAGGTACGAGAGTTAGATTACATATTCGTGAGTGATTCGAAAGAGGGGAGGATGTCGATTCCTCCATTCCCAAACTCTTTCCACTCTATTTTCTTGTGGGTTTTGTGGGTGATTTTCTTAATAGAAAATGGATTCTTTTGATCCTAACATGTGTAGTGAACTCATGGTAGATGAGGTAAACAACTTTGGGGAGTTGAAAATGGGAATATGTAGATGTTTGATCAATGATTTGCATGTTTTGATAAACTTGCTTAAAGTGCAAGAAATTGACATGATTTTGATTGTTTGATGTATTTGGATGTTTAGAAGGGATGATTAATGTTCCTTGATACTATATATGCTTGAATTAGCTGTTTATAAGAATTTATAACATGTCTAGATGGATTTTTGAGTTGATTTGAGGTTAAACCGCCTTAGATAACTCAAGAACAGATATTCTGTTCTGGTGTGGTTCGCTAAGCGACCAGGAGTTCGCTGTAGCGAACATGTTCGCTGAAGCTCGCCAAAGCTCGCCATGAGCAGGTGACTTCCTGGTGAGGTTCGCCAAGTCTCGCTAAGGCTTCGCTTAGCGAAGGCCTCTGTGACAGCAATTGTTGTTGATGTTTATAAGTGTAACTAGGCACTTGTAACATGGTTTAAGGGTATCCTTACATGATTGTTGATACATGTTGATACTGTTAATACTTATTGTTAATCGTTATATGATCAATAAACGTGTATGCAATAAGTTGTAGCTTAAAGTGAGCAATGTGATGTTTTAGCATTAATTTGCAATGTTAAGGAAATGATGTGTGTTTTATGACATAAGTGTAAATGAAACTTTATGTGTATAAAAATGGTTATGCAGATAATTATCATGTGAATAATTATGATTGGAGTGATAGGATATTGTGTTATCCTAGTGTGTTAGATGTTGGAATTGTGTTTCCGCATCAGTGAATGAATAGCTTCGAGCTAGATAGCGTCATGTCTTTGATGTGTTTAAAAGTAATCATGCATTCATGAATAATTGTGTTATGGGAATCATGTGAATTCCAATAATTGATGAAAATGGTTTATGTTTATGAAAAGTGGTCGAAGATGGGATCATGTTATCCGAGATCTGGAACCCATATCCAAACATGATATAAAACTGTGTGACTCCTCTTTATGAGTGAGATGGTTGATGATAACCGAGATCCGACATGATTTTAAACTGTATTGATGATGATCCTGCATGATCTAAAACTGACACCATCCAGCAACGATGTAAAACTGAATGAGATGGTCTAAGTTGGCCAGCATCCTGCATGATGTAAAACTGATGTAGAGTCCGTGCATGACTATAATCTGAACAGTCCGTGCATGACTATAATCTGAACAGTCCGTGCATGACTATAATCTGAACAGTCCGTCATGACTGAAATCTGAACAATGTAAATGGGTACCACATGCATTAGTCGTGTCTAGGGATGACATGACATTGGATAATTGGCATTAGATGCATTAGGGTAAATGCACATGTATTTGATAATTGTTATGTGACATTATCTGATTGGATTGTAATGTGTTTTCCGTATGTGTTAAGCTTTGGTATTTACTAATTGTTTAATACTGTGATTGTTGCCATGTCTTGGTATGTGAGCAGAGTCCGTCATGACTATAAAATGAACAAGTGTAGAGTCCGTCATGACTATAAAATGAACAAGTGTAGAGTCCGTCATGACTATAAAATGAACAAGTGTAGAGTCCGTCATGACTATAAAATGAACAAGTGTAGAGTCCGTCATAACTATAAAATGAACACTTTGGTAGTGTCCGGGAAGACGTGAAACTATATGATTGGTGTGTTTGTAAATGAATGATTAATTGGTAGTCGTATTTGACGATGTATGTGCGTGAGTTAGAAATGTATGATAGCGTGTGAAGTGTGTAGTATACTACTCTCACTTATATTTATGTTTATGTTTTCTAACTCTCTGCTTTGTGTTAATTGCTGGACCTTTGGGGGTCCAGGTTGACAGGTTATGTGATAGCCTCGTCCGAGTGCAATGGTGAAGCTCTGCTCTGATTGAGACACGGGAAAAAGGGGTTTTTATATGTATATGCATGTAGTCCTCTTAGTATACTCTGTTGGTCTTAAGCTTTCATTTGAAAAGTATCCGTTTTGTATAACTAATAACGCATCGTTCGATGCGAGGTTTTGTTTTTAGTTCATTCGAATATTTTACTAGATAAATGTATTAGTATTATCTTTGAATGAAGTTTGTGATATTCAAACCAGCGCTTTATAAATCAGATTTTCAATTTTTCCGCTGCGTATTTTCGAAAAAGATTTTATAAAGGCAGAGTTAATTAAATAACGGGCTTGGGTGTTACAGCCACAGCCTTCCCTGTACAGTTTCTCAATCTCTTTGTTATACCACCACTAGGTCTTCCAGCAGTCTTGGTGGTTTCATAATTATCAACATCTACTACATCTTTTTCTTTCTCAGCTTCTGCAGGCTTGTTAGCTTCAACCTCTTGCTCATCTGTAGGGATGGACTGGTTGCTTTCTTCAGACTGAGTGTCCCCTTCATTATCAGAGGTACCCTCATCAGCAGTTCCAGTTTCTTCATCTGTGGACTCAGATGTTGTGACAGTTGTCTCAACATCTTTTTCAGCAGCAGTTTCCTTCACAGGTTCTTCCTCAACAGTGTCAACTTCTTCATTCACATTCAAGGATGACTCAACATCCTCCATGACAACTTCTTCAGTAGCACCAGAGGTTGATTTTTCAGCCACCATCTCAGCAATTGTTGGTGATTTATTAGCAGTTTCTGTTTCAACCTCTGTAGGAGTGTCTTCCATCTCAGTGTCAACAGGCATAGAATTAAGATCTCTCTTTTCAGCTTCAGATCCCAAATTTTCTTGACTAGGGTTACCAGCAGTTGAAATAATTGTTTCAACAACTTCAGACACAGGTTTAGGGTTTTGCGGTTCTACTTCAGTTGCTTTCTCAGATGTGTTAACATTTGATTCAAAAACCAAATCAGACATAGAAAGAGAAAACTTAGATTTATAATCCCTTCTACTCCTTTTAGAAGTTCCTTTCTCAGATTTATTACTAGATGGAGTGATAGCATCACTTACTTTTGGAGTTTTCTTCTTCTCAACAGCTTTTCCTTTCCCTTTCTTCTCTGCGACATTTGATTGAGCTTTGGGTTTGGAAGCATGAACAATTGTAACAGGGACGGCGTCCTTGATGATCTTCGAGGAATCGATCTTTGCCTTTGATCGAGTAGAGCAGCCAGACTTTGTAGTTTGTGAAGATTCAGACATGTTTGGATGATGATTTTTGAGTTTCTGGAAGTTGAATGGATGAAAGTTGTAGTTGGAAGTGAAAGAATAGGGTTCACGATAAAAAATTAGGATTTGGGAGGAAGTGTATTGATTGCGTGTACAGACACATTTAAGGGAAGTTTGTAATCACTACAAGAAAATAAGCACTTTGCAACGGTTAAAATTGCAGTTTGCGACGGTTGAAACTGTCGCAATTGTACATTTGCAACGGTTGTGTAACCGTGGCAGATTTGTGTGTCGCAAGAGAACTTTGCAACGGTTCTGAAAACCGTCATTACAACCGTCGCAATGACATTGAAACAGTTTAAAACCGTTGCTATTTTTTCCTACATAACACTATTTAATAGCAGGTGTTGCAACAGTTATAAAACCGTCGCAAACTTATCTTCTTTTTTTTTTAAAAAATATTAATTAATTTAAAACACATTTTTTTCTTTGTAATGGCTTAAAAAATAATAGTTACAATATCCATACAAGAGTAAGAAAATTAAAATGCACAAATATATAAATATAAATAATTTAATCTCATTCAATTAATTCATTCAATAGTAACAACATCCGTACATCAAAATTTTAATTAATGTGCTTAAAACTCCAAAAGAAAAAAAAAACTAATGAAGTTCAAACATTCAAAAACTAAAACATTAGTAGAGTGGCTAAACATACAAAACATTACATCAAAATAAGTTCACAAAATATCTAAATATTCCCCTTTATGTGATGTTGCTTCATGATCCTTAATTAGTGCTATCTAGACTAAGAACGCCTAACATCTCTTGACTATTTTAATCCAGTTACCTAAAAAAACATAAGTATATATTAGGATACTTAAAAAAACTGCAGCTGTTAATCCATGGCATAATTTCACAAGATAGTAGTTCCTTCAAACATAACATAATGACATCTTTTTTTTAAGCTAATTAAATAAATGAACTCATAACATAACAAGTTTTTATTTTTTTGAAAAGCCTAGGAATAATTTATAAATGAAAGAGACATAAGTTATGCCAAAGAGAAACGATACAAACACTCCAAAATGGACAAGCACAAATAATTACAATGCCAAAGTGCCTCAATCATTAACAATCTCAAGCTTATAGCAGACACACAAATGACAAAACAAATATAGGGCAACAAAATTAAGCTACATCAAAACAACTCCTAGGCCTAAAACATGATTGCAAAACTAACAATACAACAATACCAAGCCTAAAAACTGGACAGCAATACAATAGCAGTGCACTCATACATTATCTCCATTTAGCATATAAATCAACCAAAGAAATTCCAAAGCAATCCCTATAATGCATTCAGTACCTCACATGTAACACAACTCAATATTTTTCAGTCAACCACAATCACAAACAATTTACCTGATTTTCCCGAGAAAGGTACACATCAGATATGTCACAATTGTTTTATGTAAAATAATTTTTATGAAAGTCCAAATTCACAAAAGATATGTTTAACAAGGAATATTGGCTGAAAATATAGGATGGTTAACATTTCATTTCATTATTCTTGTTAAAACAAGATGAAATTTGATACCTCGAGCATAATCTTCAACATACAATGCATTAGGCATTGGCCAACATAACATTGCTGCATTCAGTACCTGAAAATTGAAATGGCAACCAGTTTTCTATCAAACCACTAAATCAAATTGATAAATAGTCTTTAGATACAACCAAAACGATGGTGGTACAGAATATGCATCGAGTATATACACACAAGATGCTCTATTTTCACTTTCAGATAGTACGAAAAAACTATATGCACTGAGACAATCCAACAAGCCAGAAGGTTTGTAAATCGTAATTCCCTCTTGATCAGTACCAACATTTTGCAAAACTGAATTAAAACATTTTATATTTTCTATCATATATAGACACATGGCATTCATCAAAACAAAACAAAGATCATCTTCTACCAAAAAAATGTCAATAAATAAATAAATATACATGCTTACATGAGATGGCAGACTGGTTCAAAGTTAAGCCACCTCAACCCTGTCAAAATATGTATGTGTTGAATCAATGAACTGATTCCACAAAAATGGCTGATTGAATTGGTTCAAATTCACACGTTTAGTAGCTTGTATGTCCTGTCAAAGTCAATAGCAAAAGCATGAAAAGAAAAACATGTTATAGTCTTATTCAGAGTCTTTTCTACTAACTCATACCATATCCTTCTTCATCCCACCCACACCTTCCCTGTCACATAAATATGTTATAATTCTGAATTGCCCCTATTACACATGTTAATTTATTCTGTTTGAATGTAATTTGTGTGTTTTTAATTCAGTATGCGTCTCTCGTAGCCACATTCCATGATCCTTAGGTGATCCAAATTCTGAAGCAACATAGGGAGAGTAAATTTTTTAAACCAAAAGAAAGGAGACAGAAACATCATGTGCACAGATGTAACCAACAAAGCTTTAACAAAAATAAAGCTGTAAGAGCCAGAGGGGTAGTCAGTTATGTTCCATAGAATTAAAGATGTGAAAGTTTATGATTGAAGAACATTAAAGCATATTCACCATCAACATGTGTGCTTCTCCAGAATTTTGAAGTATGCATGACTCATGAGAGTTAATTTTACAACCTTTAAATTGTTTTGTTTGGATTTGTTATGTAAAGGAATAGTTTCAAGGCAATGCCAGCTATCCTCTAAAAGAACTTACACTGTACAATCCTTCCTTTATAGACATGAACGCCATATGGTAAGCTAATAAAACATATGGTAGTCCTATATATAAAGTTTGAGTATCACACCACACTCTACATGTATTGTGTAAGAAAAACACAGGTTTCAGAATCCTAAAGTAAATCCCTAAATCCCTGAAGTCAAATAAACAAATAGGAAAAAAAAAAAAAACAACTTCATTCTAGCAAACACCTACTTTCTCCGTCAAATTTGATAAACACAAAATTACAAGAAACTATTTAGAATTGAAAACTTTTACCCACCACCACCACCACCATGGAGATATTGATGAAAGAAGAGTTCAAGGAAGTGGAGCTTCACTTTCATAAGAACCAAAAAAAAAAAAGATAATTATAAATCTAAGCATTAAAATAATAATAAATTGACAACAAAGTACGGAGAACAAAAAAAATTGATTTATTCATACCTTTACCAACAACAAATGGTGGAAGCAGATGATGGAACTGTGCGACAAGAAGCAGAGACGAATAGACTATGCAGTCGATCTCCGGTTGAACGGCGGAGCGCCGGAGTGTGATGTGGAGATTCAGTACGGCGGCGGTGAGGCGGTCTCGGGTTCTCACTTCTCTCGATGGGAATGATAAAGGAATTGGACAGATCGAGTGATTTAAGGATTTAAGGTGAAGAAATTGGAGAGTGATTGAAGAACTCACATGCTTCTCTCGACAGGAACGGTGAAGAGGGTGGCGGAGGAGTTAGTGTTTTAGGGATTTGCATTGAACGTGTTTTGTTCTGTTGTATGTGTGTTTCAATTTTTTTTTTTTGTAAGTGTGAGTTTTGATGGAATGGGTATTGGAGCCAAAAACAATTTCAATAGGCGCTAAAGGGAAAGAAAAAAAAAAGGGGTATTTGACACTTTTGAAAGTAAAATATTGCAACAGTTGACCAACCGTCGCATGAACTGATGCAAAAAGTTTAAAATTAACACATTGCAACGGTTTTGACCAAAATGTCGCAAGGTAAGTGTCGCAAAGTGACTTTTTTCTTGTAGTGAATGATTTCCCTAAATTAGCGTGCATTGATTGATGGGAGAGAAAACGGTTTCCTTTTGCACGCCTCAACTACTGTAACTGCTATGCTTCTTCATGCAGGCAAATTTCCAATTTGCCCCTTAAAAATTCAAACTGATTAGCATCAAGCGCCTTTGTAAAAATGTCAGCTAGCTGTTCACTTGTACCAATGTGCTTGAGTTCCACACAATTTTCTTCAACAAGGTCTCTGATGAAATGATGCCTGATGTCTATGTGTTTGGTTCTTGAGTGTTGAACTGGATTCTTTGATATATTGATTGCACTCAAGTTGTCACAATATAATGTCATGACATCTTGGTCGACATTATATTCTTTCAGCATCTGTTTCATCCACATCAGCTGGGAACAACTGCTTCCTGCAGCTATGTATTCAGCCTCTGCAGTAGATAGAGACACACAATTCTGCTTCTTGCTGAACCATGAGATTAAATTATCACCCAAAAAGAAGCAACCTCCTGAAGTGCTCTTTCTATCATCAACACTTCCTGCCCAATCTGCATCACAATACCCTACCAAAGTTGAATTCTTTGTCTGGGAGTACAGAATCCCATAATCACTGGTGCCCTTTATATACTTCAGAATCCTTTTGACTTGTACAAGATGGCTCATCTTTGGCTTGGCTTGATATCTTGCACAAACACCCACAGCAAAGGTGATGTCTGGTCTACTGGCTGTAAGATACAATAGACTGCCAATCATGCTCCTGTATAGGCTTTGATCAACATCAATGCCATTTTCATCTTTGGTTAGCTTTACATGAGTAGCAGCTGGTGTTCTCTTGTGTGCTGCAGTGTCCATTCCAAACTTTTTGATCATATTCTTCGCATACTTGCTTTGAGAGACAAATATGGTGTCTTCCATTTGTTTGACTTGCAGACCAAGGAAGTATGTTAGCTCACCCACCAAACTCATTTCAAACTCTGATTGCATCTGTTGTACAAAATGTTGCACCATCTTTTCAGACATTCCACCAAATACTATGTCATCAACATAAATTTGAGCAATCATCAACTTCTCTTCCTGTTCTTTGACAAACAAGGTTTTGTCATGGCCTCCTTTTCTGTATCCTTGACTAACAAGGAAATTTGTCAGCCTCTCATACCAAGCCCTTGGGGCTTTTCATCTTGCATGGCTTCTATCCAGAACTCGTCAGTGAGAGCCTCTTTTACATTTTTAGGCTCAACCTTTGAGACAAAACATGAATTAGTAACCACTTCATTTGTCCTTCTTGTAGCAATTCCCTGGTTAGGATTTCCTATGATGAGATCCTTGGGATGGTTCTTCTGTATTCTTATTGAAGGAACTTTACTCACAGGTCGAGGTGTAGGAATGATTGATTCATCATCTGAATCTGATTCCTTTTCTGCTACAGCTTCTTCAGATGTTGGCAAAGTTGTTGCAACATCATCTTCAGTATCAGATGTTTTAGCAGGTGTCAAATCATCTATCACAACATTGATAGATTCTACTATTACCTTAGTTCTCTAGTTGTAAACTCTGTAGGCCCTGCTGTTTGTTGAGTACCCAAGAAACAATCCTTCTTCACTTTTAGGATCCATTTTTCTTCTGTGCTCTCTATCAGATAGGATATAGCACTTACTTCCAAACACATGAAAGTGTTTGACAGTTGGTTTTCTGCCTTTCCACAGTTCATATAGTGTAGTAGAAGTTCCAGTTCTGAGTGTGACACGATTGTGAATATAACAGGCAGTATGCATGGCCTCAGCCCAGAATTGATATGGAAGATGTTTTGCATGCAACATTACTCTGGCTGACTCTTGTATTGTCCTGTTCTTCCTCTCAACAACACCATTTTGTTGAGGTGTGATTGGAGCTGAGAATTCATGCTTGATTCCTTCAGAGATGCAGAATTCAAGAAAGCTTGCATTCTCAAACTCTTTACCATGATCACTTCGTATCCTTACAATAGCAGAGTTCTTTTCTCTTTGGAGTTGAAGACAAAGTTCTTTGAATGCATCAAAACTTTCAGATTTGTCTTTTAGAAATTCAATCCATGTGAACCTTGAAAAATCATCTACCATTACGAACGCGTACCTTTTTCCTCCAAGGCTCTCCACTTGCATTGGCCCCATCAGGTCTATGTGCAGCAATTCTAGTACCCTTGTTGTGGTAAGATGTTGCAACTTTGGATGTGACATCTTTGTCTGCTTCCCTATTTGACATTCTCCACATATACTTCCTTCCTCTATTTTGAGCTTTGGAAGTCCTCTGATAGCCTCTTTAGCTATTGCCTTCTTCATGCCTTTGAGGTGCAGGTGGCCAAGTTTTTGGTGCCACAACTTTACCTCATCTTCTTTGCTAATAAGACATGTTGGTACATCTTCTTCTTTAGGGATCCAGAGATAGCAGTTGTCTCTTGACCTTACTCCTTTCATCAACAGCTCTCCTTGCTCATTTGTAACTAGGCATTCAGCTTTTGTGAAGTTAACTTTCATGCCTTGATCACAAAGTTGGCTTATGCTGATTAGATTTGCTTTAAGACCTTTTACAAGCAGCACATTATCTAGCTCTGGTAAGCCCTGGTTTGCAAGTTTACCAACTCCCTTGATCTCTCCTTTGGCTCCATCTCCAAAGGTCACAAAGCTGGTAGCATATGACTTCAAGTCTTCCAGATAGTGTTCAACACCTGTCATGTGTCTAGAACAGCCACTATCAAAATACCAGGTTTCTCTTGAAGAAGCTCTCAAGGATGTATGAGCTATCAGACCTGTGATCTTCTTCTTTTCCCTCCATTCCTGTCTTGTTGTAACATTAGGAAAGACAGGAGTATAAAGTTCTTGATGAACTCTCCTTGGATATCCGTACAGCCTATAGCAGAAAGGCCTAATATGTCCTTTCCTTCCACAATGATGACATGTCCAGTTATAGAACCTGGGCACAGGATGTTCCATAGGATGTTGCGACAATCCTCCTGACACAAACGTGTTGTTGATTGGAGTATGTATAGTGGCATTGTTGAACTTCATCTGCTGCTTTACTCTTTCATGTTCAAAACCAATGGGCTTAGGTTTCCCGTAGTTTTGTCTTTGTAACATCTCCTCAAAGGCATCAGTACCTTTGGTCATCATTTTAGCCACTTTTGTGACTTGATCCAAGTCAGCATTTAGCCTGGTGACTTCTTCACCTTGTTCAGCAACTTTACACAGGAGGTTAGACTTCTCTATTTCCAACTGTCGAATTTGACTACTCTGATCTTCGACCTTAATGTTGAGATTATCAATGTTCATGAGTAAGTCATTTTTCTCAGCTTGTAGTTTACCATTGATCTTCTTTTGTTTCTCTAATGCTTTGCAAACTTCTATACTTCTTTTATGAAGATCTTTATAAGTAGCAGCTAGTTCCTCATAAGTTACCTCCTCATCACATGATTCTGAGTCAGATACACAAACCCCTGTTAAAGCATTAACAAATTTGGCAGATTCTTCCTCCTCTGAATCTGTATCAGACCATGAAACCACAAGACTTTTCTTTTGCCTTTTTAGAAAGGTTGGACATTCAGGTCTGATATGGCCAAAACCTTCACATTCATGACATCTAACTCCTCTTTCATCTTCATTTGCCTTTTTCTGAGAACTGGACTGTTTGTTGTTGTTGAATCGACCATTTGGCTTGGACCTTTGATCTACTTTCTTCATCAACTTGTTGAATTGTCTCCCTAGCATAGCCATAGACTCAGCTAAGTTTTCTTCTCCTTCAGATTCAACTTGTAAGTCATCAGTAGTGCTTTTTGAGGAAAAGGCTAGATTCTTATCTTTCTTTTCATTCCTCCTGTTCAGGCCAATTTCATAGGTCTGAAGTGATCCTATGAGTTCATCTAAGTTTAGGCTGGAGAGGTCATGAGCCTCCTCAATGGCTGTCACCTTCATATCAAATCTTTTAGGCAAAGATCTGAGTATTTTTCCAACTAACTCCTCATCTGAGATAGGTTTTCCAAGCGCATCAAATGAATTTGCGAAATCAAGCACATTCATTTGAAAGTCATGAATGGTTTCTTCCTCCTTCATTCTGAGATTCTCAAAATTAGTTTTGAGCATCTGAAGCTTAGATAGCTTTACTTTTGATGTTCCTTCATGAGCCTTTCTCAGAATTTCCCAGGCATGCTTAGCAGTAATACATCTCTTTACAAGCCTGAACATGTTAGCATCCACACCATTGAAAATTGCATACAAGGCTTTGGAGTTGCCAAGTGCCAGATCATCCTCATCTTTTGTCCATTCATCATGTGGCTTCTTAACATCAGTTTTATTGCCATCTTTGTCAAGAACCATTGGTGGTTCCCATCCACGTAATACAGCCTTCCATGTCCTGCTGTCAATTGATTTTATGAAAGCCTCCATACGAGATTTCCAATAATCATAGTTCTCAGGACCTGTCAGTAAAGGGGGTTTAGACACTGACCCTCCTTCTTTATCCATTGTACCAGAAAGTACTCTCCCTGGAGCTCACCCAAAATAACAGAACAGGGTGCCTGCTCTGATGCCAATTGAAATTATGGTATCACTAGAATAATGTTGCCTAAGATGTCCCAACAACTACTTTGTGAATAATGTTGTTTTCTATTGTTGGCACATCTTATATAACATATAAAAAAAAACTGACAGAGAATAAATAAATGACACAAGTAATTGTTAACCCAGTTCAGCCAACTGCCTACTCTGGGGGATACCAATCCAGGAAAGAAATCCACTAATAGCTCTAGTTACTAAGACCTCCAGTAAACCCTAGGATTTACGCCTTAAACTAAGACCTCCAGCAAACCCCTGGTTTACGCCTTATAACCTCGACACTACTCATGCAACTTCTGCCTAGGAACTCCTAGACATGAGATCCCATCTCACTTCCATTCACACAACACAACCTGTGTTGATTATACAATGTTAAGAATGATGTGGCGACAACTTGCCAAGACAACACTTCACTTTTGCTTAAAAGCTTCAAGTGAATCACACACGGTAAACTCCGTACTTCAAAGCTTAGGAGTAACCTTATAATAATAAACTTACTTCTTAACTCGTGTTATAGAATCCACAAGCAAGAATTACAATCAAACAATAAAAGACTCAACAAAGACTCAATATGTGAACTAATATTTTTCAATGAGATCCTTAGTCTTGAGCTTGGTCTTCGTATATATAATGATCTAGCACGCTCCTCTTTCTTCACTAATGCTCAGACGCTCCTTGAGAATCATAAAGTGTGATCTGATACTTTTTCAATCTTCATTAAGGATGTATCAAGACTTTCCAAAAGTGTTCAAAGGACTTTATATGATAGGATAAGTCATCCAGCTATTTTATTAAGTTTGTCTTATCCTTAAAACTCCTGATTAGATCAGATCTCCATTAAGCGTGCTCTTTAAGTGGATTTCCATATATAGCAGATGCTCTCATAAATGCGCGAGATTTCCTTGAATAAATATGATGTTGTAACATGTTTTCCAACATCTTGTTAGTACATTTGTTTTAGCAAAATTAAGCCAATTCAAATATCCAACAAATATATTTGTTTTTAACGAGTTTAATTGCACATGGCCATTTTTTTCTCTATAAATATGATCTTTATGTGAGCATTTCATCTCATTCATTTTCTAACTCTTTTCTCTTTCTAACTCATATTTGTTGTGTTTACTTTTATTTTCTTCTTTCTTATATTTTTTTTAATCTTTTGATGATTTTTTCTCCATCTATTTTACAGGAATATCAAGAACATCTTGGGATGAGTCACAAAATTGAAAACAATAATGGCATACTTTTAATCTAGATTTTTTGTAAAAAAATATTTCATGTTAGTGGGAAAAGTGGTTATGAGAAGATGAACAATCAAGCTTTTTGATGGATAATATATTGTTTACTGCACTCTAAACTAACCATTTTGTTGCTAAATATTAATTAATAAAATAATTTATGTAGTATGTAATTTTCTTTTTTTAAAAATAGAATAAAATAATATATACAGTTTCTATTTACTAATTTATAATACAAAAGTAAAACAGACTTTGTGCTAATGTTGAGTGTTTTTTCATTTTAATATAATATGTTCCTCGGTTTGAAATTGAGGTGATGTATATAACGAGAAATAAAATTGGTAACAAAAAATTGAGATGATTTAGCAAATTATTAATGTGAAGAATTATATACGACATAAAAAAATATAGGGTAAATGATCATTTACCCACCTGCAAAATAAGCAAATTTTCGTTTACCCCTCTATGCAGATTTTTTTTCTGTTTACCCCCCTGCAAAAAATAGATTCACTCATTTTGCCCCCCGTGTGTACAGCAGGACATGTGAATGTGCAAATCTGCTGACATGGCTTGTACACGTGGAAAAAATAATAAATATTTATTTTTTAAATTACACGTCAGATAATATATTTTTTTTTTAAAAAAAATTCCTACAAAATAAAAAAACGGATTTTATTATTTTTTTTTCCCAAAAAAATCCTACAAATAAATTTTTTTTCCTACAAAATTTTTTAAAAAATTTCCTGCAAAAAAAATAAATTTTTTTTCCTAGAAAGAATTTTTAAAAATTTCCAACAAAAAAAAAAGAATTTTCTTATTTTGCTCCGAAAATAAATATTTACTCCAAAATAAAGTTTATTTTCAAAATAAAAATTTTAAAGATTTATTTTCAAATCTTTTTGAATTAAAAAAAAACATGATCTTTATTTTTTAAAAACAAAACATTATGTTTTTGTTAATCTCTTTGAATTAAAACAAATAGAAAAAAAGTTTTATTCGTGTTTTTCTCTTATATCCAAATCATTTGCCTCAGAAGACAATAACGAAGTAGAAGACGATTCCGGTGATTCAAGAAGACGACGACGAATATGATGACGACGGTGGAAGCAAACCAGCGAAGATTCTGTTTTTTTTAAATCAAAAAGATTTGAAAATAAATTTTTAAAATCTTTATTTTGAAAATAAACTTTATTTGGGAGAAAATATGAAAATTTGTTTTTTTATTTTAGGAAAAAAATAATAATTTTGTACGAAAAAAAAATATTTGTAGGAATTTTTTAAAATTTTGTAGGGAAAAAAAAATTTATTTGTAGGATTTTCTTTTAATTTTGGAAAAAAAATTTGTTTATTAATTTTGTAGAATTTTTTTTTTTTGAAAAAAATATTATCTGACGTGGAATTTAAAAATAAATATAAATGTTTTTTTTCCACATATACAAGCCACGTCAGCAAATTTGCACAATAACATGTCCTGCTGTACACACAGGGGGCAAAATGAGTGAATCTATTTTTTGTAGGGGTGTAAACAGAAAACAAATCTGCATAGGGGGGTAAACGAAAATTTGCTTATTTTGCGGAGGGGGTAAATGATCATTTACCCTAATTAAAATGGGATGTTACACGTGTTTTCCTCTTATACCAAAATTATTTGCCCTAGAACTAGAAAAATAGAAGGAAGCACAAGACAATAACGAAGTAGAAGACGATTCCGGTGATTGAAGAAGACGACGACGAATATGATCACGACGGTGGAAGCAAACCGGTGAAGATTCTATTTTTTTTAAATCAAAAAGATTTGAAAATAAATTTTTAAAATCTTTATTTTGAAAATAAACTTTATTTGGGAGAAATATATGAAAATTCGTTTTTTTATTTTAGGGAAAAAATAATAATTTTGTACGAAAAAAATCTATTTGTAGGAATTTTTTAAAGTTTTGTAGGGAAATTTTTTTTATTTGTAGGAATTTTTTAAAGTTTTGTAGGGAAATTTTTTTTATTTGTAGGATTTTCTTTTAATTTTGGAAAAAAAAATCCGTTTTATTAATTTTGTAGGAAAAAAAATTTAAATTTTTTTTTGAAAAAAATATTATCTGATGTGGAATTTAAAAATAAATATAAATGTTTTTTTTCCACGTGTACAAGCCACGTCAGTAAATTTGCACAATCACATGTCCTGCTGTACATGTAGGGGGCAAAATGAGTTAATCTATTTTTTGCAGGGGGGTAAACAGAAAAAAAATCTGCATAGGGGTGTTGGATATAAATTTGGTATTTATCAATTAAATATAATTGGTGGGTCCAGTATTTATTTGGAGGTGATATTGTCAAAATGAAACTTTCAAAGTTGGCGTCGAAAGCCAACTAGGTCGAAGCCAAAGAGCGCTTCGAGAGATATGGATAACGCTTCAGTTTTGGTTTTGCCAGAAAGCTATCAAAAGCGCGAAATCGAACCGATGGAGAGTTGGGCCAAGCCCAAAGAAGGAACAACGAGCGGCCCAAGAGGCATTGGCGCGCGCTGAAGGAATGAAAGATGAAAGTGGAGAACGTGGTCGACGTGGCAGATGGAGGAGCGTCCAGATGATCAAGAAACAGTTACCACTTTGTAGTAGTATTTATAGTAGTTTTTCATTCAGAACAAGGGTCACAAAATTTTATACAAACACTCTCTCTAAAATTCTAAGTACTCAGCGATCGAACGAACGGAATTCAGAGGAGAAATGTATGTTTTGTGAACCATCTTTATTTGTAATTGCTTTTCATTCAATGCAATTTGCTTTCCAGTAATTTTCTTTAAGTTTAATTTCAAATACTTGCTTGAGAACTGCTACTTCGAGGCGATTCGAACTAGTTTCTCTTGTATCTTTTAGAAACGTTGTAATTCCTAAGTGTTTGTTTCCTTGTTAAAACGAACATTCAAACAGTTTTCCTAAAACGAATAAACACAAAATTGTCCTGAGATTTACTAGTTGATCTCGCGAGTTTAAATACTTAAACTAGCGGTTGTTTACCAAATTTCGACGTAAACAAATTGACACACCCAGTGGGACTGGTTTTGTGTTTATTAAAGTTGTGTTCATTTTTATGTTGTGGAATAAAAACTTGTTACTTGCATATAACTGATGATAAGTTAGGTTATGGTTAAAACTACTCAGAGATCTAATCCTAGTAAAACTCCAAATTCTAGTGCGATGAGTAGCGAAGCAAGTTCGAGTGGTGGAGTCGATCCACCTCCACAAAGTTTGGTAACATCTGAGTTGGTGAATGTTCCAATATTCTCCAGTCCAACCATTTCAACTGTGCATGATGTTATCCCAACTTTGCCAATACCAACTATGGCAATTCCGTCCGTGACTGCTGGTTTTGGACGTTCGAAACCCCCATCAGGTCAGGGTTTTATGTATGGGCCTCCCCCTACACTTGGCTTAGGGATGCCAAGTATCGAATCTGAGAGGTATACTTCGTCAAGGGTAACTCCCACAACCTTAACGACTGCGTCTGTGTTGTCTTTGAGACAGCAAATGGATGAGAGCAACCATGAAATGGTTAATCTCTTAACCCAACAAATTGGTACTGTGTTTAATCCATTAATTCAGAATACCAACGAGAGTTATCAAATGTTGGCATTTCAAATGAGTCGAATTGCAGATTTTTTTGGGACACCCCCACCACCTCCTAGAGTAAATCCTATTACTCCACAAGTAATATTACCTGCAATGTCTTCGACTCCAGTGCAACAAAGGCCAACTTATGTGGCCACTGAAACAGTTCCTAACCCAACACCTACGCCAGTTGTACAAGAGGAAACCTATTATCCTCACGAGGTTAATCAAATGCCTCAAGTAGTAAACCAAAACCCCCCTGTTGTCAACCCAAATCCACAAGTGGTACATCAGAACCCCCCAGTGGTAATGGTTAGGAGGAACCAGGATCCTGATGAGGTAGTGCGAGAGGTGCAGAACAATAACTTGCTTGGCCAACACAATTTGGCTAACATGGTCGAAATGATTTTGGCCCAAAACGGCCTAAACGCGGGTTGTCGAAGGCCAAATTTTGTCTCTGCCTTCACTGAATACGTGTTGCAAACAGAGTTACCAAGAGGTTGGAAAGTCCCAAAGTATACTAAGTTTGCTGGGGACACTAATGAGTCAACCGTAGAACATATTGCTAGGTATTTAGCTGAATCTGGGAATTTGGCAAATAATGAAAATTTGCGAATGAAGTATTTCCCTAATTCGCTTACCAAGAATGCATTTACTTGGTTTACAACTTTGCCTCCCCATTCGATTCATAGTTGGGCCCAATTAGAAAGAACTTTCCATGAGCAATTTTATATGGGCCAAACTAAGATAAGTCTGAAAGAGTTAGCCAGTGTAAAAAGAAAAAACCAAGAGTCAATTGATGACTATCTAAATAGGTTTCGTTTGCTGAAGTCCAGGTGCTTTACTCAAGTGCCTGAACACGAGCTAGTGGAAATGGCTGCTGGTGGGTTAGATTATTCAATTCGAAAGAAGTTGGATACCCAATACCTTCGAGACATGTCACAGTTGGCTGACAGGGTGAGACAAATCGAAAGGTTAAAAGCTGAAAAAGTTAGAAATTCTAAGTTTCAGAAAAAGAAAGAAATAGGTTTTGTTGATTCCTATGATAATGAAATTGATTATGAAATTAGTGATGAGTATTTAGATTTCGATGATAGTGATATTAATGTGGCTGAATTGAAGCCTGGGCCTCCTTACACTTGCAAATTGTTGAGGCCGTCGAATGGAAAAAATCCAATCGAACCAAAAAATGATAAGTTTGTTACGAAGACTTATACTTTCGACATTACTAAATGTGATGAAATTTTTGATTTATTGGTGACTGACGGCCAAATTATTGTGCCAAAAGATATGAAAATACCACCAATAGAACAAAGAAAGAAAAGAGGTTATTGTAAGTTTCATAACTATTTGGGACATAAAACTTATCAATGTGTTGTTTTCAGGGATTTGGTGCAAAAAGCGCTGAATGAAGGAAGGCTGAAGTATGCTGATAAGGCAAAGCCTCCAATGAAGGTAGATGCAGATCCCTTACCACCTGCTGATGCTACCTATGTCGAAGTCTATGACTGCAACATGGTTGAAGTGATAGATGCTGATGCTCCAATCAAGGCTGTGCCTGAGGAGGAGTATGAAAAGAGGGTGCGTGAGGTGTACCCCAATGCTGAGGAAGAACTGGTGGACTTCCTGAATAGGTGCAAGCTGAAGAATGCTGAAGTGATGCTTTGCCCCAGATGCAGTGCTGTGTGCGACAAAGAGGCCACTGCAGGCCTTCAAAATGTTGTACCTTATGCTGAAAACAAGAGAAAATGGCCAAAAGCTAGGCCAAATCAAAAAGCTTGGCCTTACAAAGGGGCCAATTGGGGAAAACCTATTACCAAAGGCCTTTCGATCCAGCAAAGGCTAGGCCCCCAAAACACTTTCAAACCATCTAGGAGAGCACCTGTTAACCAATGGGTGAGTGGACAGTACGTCACTTTCAATCGAAGGATGATGGAAAATGGAAGCTCTAGCAATGTTAATGTAAACATTGTGGCTGAACCCAAGGGTTCAAAAGTGGTAGCTGGAAAGGAAACAGTGAATGCTGCCACTGAAGTCAACAAATACTCTTATAGGAATAACTATAAGGGAAAAAATCCTATGACTCGCACTCAGTGGCGAAGGTTTCAGAGGAAACAAAAGTTGACAGCGACAGAGGCTGAGGCTGGAGGCAAGGTTGTTGCAACCCAGAAAGCTGAAAAGGTTGAAATGGCCAAGAGGCCAGTAAAGGAGAGGCTTTCCATAATATTGGAAGAGCCAATAGCTGAAAAGGCCCCAGGAGGGGCAGAAGATGAGGATGACATGGAGGATGATGATCTCCTGGATGAGGGGTCTGATTTCGACGTCATGGTCAATGTGGTGTCTATTCTGCCACTGGAATATGATGTGCCTACTGAAGTCAATGAGTTGGAAGAAGACTTCGAGGCCCTTAATTTGGCTGATCATAAGCCAATGTGTTACTATGTTATGCAAAATGGTTGTGTCGAAGAGCAAAAAGCTGTCTTCGAGAAGCCAGACCTGGGAATGCAGAACCACTTGAAGGCTTTGTTCATTAGGGCAAAAGTCAATAATGTGGGAATCAATAAAGTCTTAGTGGATGGAGGAGCTGTGGTGAATATCATGCCTCACTTCATGTTGAAGAAATTAGGTCTTTATGACACAGACCTTCATTCCCACAACGTGGTGCTGGCCAACTATGAAGGAAAAACTGGCCATTCCCTGGGGGCAGTGCAATTGGAAGTTTGTGTTGGTAGTACAGTTCGAAAGACCTTGTTTATGGTCATAGCTGCCAAACCTAATTACAATCTGTTATTAGGCAGAGAATGGATACATGGTGTTGGAGCTGTTCCCTCAACCATGCACCAAAGATTAATCATCTGGAGAGAAGATGGTTTAGTCGAGAATGTAGAAGCAGATCAAAGTGCATATGTTTCAGAAACAGGCACTGTAACTTTACAGAACTTCGACAAAAACCTGGCTTTGATTGCTCCTTGTGGTGAGCAAGATGCTGCCTTCGATCCAAATGAAGTGGTATAAAAAAATGTATACCACTCAGTTAAGTTGCATCCAACCCATGGCTTTTGTTGGGAAAGGGAAGACATAGAGAAACCCTTGTGTGAGGATGCATACCCACCAGTGTCTGGATGGGTCAACCATGATGAGTTTGATGATTGAGTCCCCAGCATGGGATCGAATTACGGCTTACGCGGCCGAAAATAGAATCAAAATGGCTCTTGAGGCCATTAATGTTCAAGAAGATATGGCTGTCGAAGCCAATGGTGACTTAAGAGACAAACTGGCCTTGGAGGCTAGTGAAGTGAATGATGGAAAAAAGCAAAGGTTGGATTGTATCTATGATGATGAGCCTTTGGGTTTTGAAAAGGACCCACATAGTTCGATTCAAAGAATGCAAGCCCAGGATCCTTTGCAGGAAGTTGATATTGGAGATGGCTCTGTTAAAAGGCCAACTTATATTAGTGCCAATATAGAGTCAACCCTAAAGGAAAGAATGGTCGAGTTGCTTAAGAAATACAGAGACTGCTTTGCATGGGATTATAATGAAATGCCTGGGCTAAGTAGAAATCTCGTGGAGCATAGGCTACCCCTTCGACCAGATAAGAAACCTGTAAAGCAGCTTCCAAGGAGGTTTGCACCGGAAATCATGACAAAGATCAAAGCAGAAATTGAAAGGTTGCTCAAATGCAAGTTCATGTGAACGACCAGGTATGTGGAATGGTTAGCTAATATTGTTCCTGTTATTAAGAAAAATGGATCACTTAGGGTTTGCATAGACTTTAGAGATTTGAATAATGCTACACCTAAGGATGAATAGTCCATGCCTGTAGCCGAAATGCTAGTCGACTCAGCAGCAGGGCATGAATATTTGAGTATGTTAGATGGCTATTCAGGTTATAATCAAATCTTTATTGACGAAGATGATGTGCCAAAAACCGCATTTCGTTGCCCTGGTGCTTTAGGCACCTATGAGTGGGTGGTGATGACTTTTGGATTGAAAAATGCTGGAGCAACGTACCAAAGAGCCATGAACTTAATTTTTCATGATTTTATCGAAATATTTATGCAGGTTTATATTGATGATATTGTTGTAAAATCCTCCTCCCAGGATGAACATATCGAACATCTTAAAAAATCGTTCGAAAGAATGAGAAAATGTGGATTAAAGATGAATCCACTAAAATGTGCTTTTTGTGTACATGCAGGAGATTTCCTTGGCTTTGTTGTGCATAAAAAGGGCATAGAAATTAACCAAAACAAGACAAAGGCTATCATGGAGACAAAACCTCCAGGAACGAAGAAACAGCTTCAATCTTTGCTAGGAAAGATCAATTTCTTGAGAAGGTTTATATCAAACCTAAGTGGCAAAGCTCAACCTTTTTCCCCACTGCTGAGGCTCAAGAAAGGTGATGTATTTGAATGGGGAACTGAACAACAAAAGGCATTTGATGATATCAAGGCATACTTGTCGAAGCCTCCAACTTTAATGCCTCCTATTCAAAACAAAGCAATGAAGTTGTATATCGCAGCATCAGATTCGACTATTGGAAGCATGCTCGCACAAGAGGATGAAAATGGCGTTGAAAAGGCTATTTACTACCTAAGTAGAATCTTGAATGATGCTGAAACTAGATATAGTCCAATTGAAAAGCTTTGTCTATGTTTGTATTTCTCTTGTACTAAACTTAAGCAATATATCAAACCAGTTCATGTTTATGTTTATTCTCATTTTGACATCATTAAGCATATGTTGTTAAAACCAATCTTGCATAGTCGAATTGGGAAGTGGGCGTTAGCGTTAACTGAATATTCATTGACTTACCAACCCCTGAGGGCTGTAAAAGGTCAAATAGTGGCTGACTTTCTTGTTGATCACTCGGTGGCTGAGATTCCAATAACATATGTAGAACATGAACCTTGGATGTTATACTTTGATGGCTCGAAGCACAAACATGGTACAGGAATTGGAATCTTAATCATTTCTCCTTTAAAGATTCCAACAAAGTTTAAGTATAAGATTAATGGGACATGCTCTAATAATGAAGCCGAGTACGAGGCTTTAATTGCAGGTCTAAAGATTCTTTTAGACTTGGGGGCAAAACATGTTAAAATCAGAGGAGACTCTGAATTAGTAATAAAACAATTGGCAAAGGAATACAAATGCATTCAAGAGCATTTGATGAAATACTTTGTCATTGCCTTCTCGTTACTAAAACGATTTGATTCATGTGACATTCAACACGTGCCTCAGATCGAGAACCAAGAAGCAAATGACTTAGCCCAAATTGCTTCTGGCTATAAGGTAACAAAGGAAAAATTAGATGAGATAGTCGAAATTAAAGAAAAACTAATCTCATGTGAAGTAGTACCCCACCAGCTGGGGGCAGATGAACCAAGTGTCGAAATGGAGTCAGAAATGGCTGATGCACACTTTGATGAAGTAATGACTGAGGTATTCGTAATTGACAACTTGGCTGACAATGATTGGAGACAACCCATTGTTAAATACATAAAAAATCCAACAGGTACAACCGATAGAAAGGTTAAGTATAGAGCCTTGAGTTACACAATCATGGGAAATGAGCTATTTAAGAAGACTCCTGAAGGGGTTTTGTTGAAGTGCCTCAATGAAAATGAGGCGTATGTAGCAATTTCAAATGCCCATAGTGGGGCCTGTGGCGCCCATCAAGCAGGCCACAAAATGAAATGGCTTTTGTTTCGACAAGGTTTGTATTGGCCTTCCATGCTTAAGGATTGCATAGAATATGCGAAAGGCTGTCAAGAGTGTCAAAAACACGCAGGGATACAACACGCCCCTGCCAGTGAGTTGCATTCGATTATCAAACCTTGGCCTTTTAGAGGCTGGGCTTTAGACTTAATTGGTGAGATTAGACCTGCGTCATCCAAGAACCAACGTTATATACTAGTTGGGATCGACTATTTTACCAAATGGATAGAGGTCGTTGCCCTAACAAACGTGGATCAGGAAACAGTGATCAATTTTATCCAAGACCATATTATTTATAGGTTTGGGCTTCCTGAGACGATCACTACAGACCAAGGAACAGTGTTTGTTGGTCGAAAGATGCAAGATTTTGCTGAACAATCAGGTTTTAAACTAATGACCTCAACGCCTTATTATGCTCAAGCAAATGGCCAAGTTGAAGCGGCCAACAAGGTTATAATTAGTTTAATTAAGAAACACGTTGCTCAAAAGCCAAAGAATTGGCATAAGACCTTGGACCAAGTCCTATGGGCATGTAGGAATTCTCCTAAAGAGTCAACAGGGTCGACACCTTTTCGACTAACATACGGTCACGATGCTGTATTACCTGTTGAAATAATGATGCAGTCAATTCGAGTGCAAAGGCAATGGGAACTACCTCCTGATCACTACGGGAACATAATGTTAGATGAATTAACAGACGTGGATGAGGAGAGGTTGCAGGCGTTAGATGCTTTGATCCGACAAAAGGAACGAATTGCTAGAGCATATAATAAAAGGGTTAAATCCAAACTCTTTGACGTAGGAGATTTAGTTTGGAAAGTTATCCTTCCCATGGACAGACGAGATCGAGTCTTTGGAAAGTGGTCACCCAATTGGGAAGGCCCATTTAAGATTTCTCAAGTTTTGTCAAATGGAGCTTATGAGATTGAAGAGTTAACTCCTGAGAAACGTTCAGTCAACATGAATGGCAAATATTTAAAGAAATACAAGCCAATGTTGCAAGAAATAAGCATAAAAGATGAATAACGCAAGAATAAAATTTGCAAGATGGTAAAAGAAAATGCCAAGAATCAATTTTTATTCATACAAAAATCAACAATACAACCAATCATTCAAGAATGTTCAAGAAAGTACAAGAATCGGTTGAATGTTGAAGGGTAACCATTTAAGGTTTACCCTGAGCCCGAGCTCCCTCATCCTTTGAATCAGCATTGGAAAGTTCTGAGATCTGAGAGTCTTCATCCTCAGAAGAAGGAGACGGAGTTCCTGGGTATTCTTCGTCAGGCTCTAGGGTGCTGAGAAACTCAAGGTAATCCTCATCTTCATCATCTGAACTAGAGCTTGAGGAATCAGAAGAGAGAACGATGGTTTCTACTACCTTGGCTGGTGCCGGCCTAGGGCGAAGGATTCTAGTGCGTGGAGGTTTGGAAGCTGGAATCTTGATTCGTCCCCTTCCAAGAGGACGTGGCGTGCTTGAGCCCGGGGTAGAGGAAGGAAGATTTTTCTTGTTATCCATTCTTTGTGGAGAGGTGTTGATGCGTTAATTGGTGCAAAGTGATGAACAAAAGAGTTGCAAGGCGTGGGTATTTATAGAAGGATTAATACGCGTTAATAGCTAGGCAGTTACAACTAACCACGGTCAGTTTGCATAGGAAATGCCATTGCATTAATGCTCAAAGCCATGTAGTTAATTATGTTGACTGCTTTGGAAACATGTTCGCTTCATTCCTTACAAAGTGTCATTAATAAGGCTTGGGAGAATGGCCCAAAAGAAGGAAAGCAAACAACAACAAAGGAATAAAATACTCAGCCAATATATGAACATGCAGCATTAAAAAGCCAAAACGGGCATGCATTCAAAAGGCATGTACGAAATTGTTTGACAGTTGCTAGTGTTAAAAGATTTACAATTACGACATCCAAAAGAGAAAAAAAAAAAAAAAAAAACTTGAGACTAAAAGGAAAATTTATAAAGTCAAGGTTGTTGTTGGGATGTTGAAGGAGGCTTTCGATTGGCCGCTTGAAATTGGTAATACTGAGTTCGAATGGACGCCAGTTTACGTTGTAGCATTTCCTTATCACTTGCAAGGTGCTCAACTCGCTTCTGGACAGCTAGACCATCACTGTAGTGTTGGATACCTTCACGTGCTAGCTCATCAAGCTTAACCTTTTGTGCTTCGATAGCTACTGCAGCTAGTTTTTCCATCTTAGCCTCTTCCTGTCGAACCTTTTCCTTTAGCGCTTCGATTTCAGATTGCCATTGAGCAATATTGTTCTCACAAGCCACAAGTTGCTCAAGAGCTTCATCAGAGGCAGCCTTGATAGTTGTGACCTCTGCATTGCAATTATTAGCTTGCTCAAAATGGTGTTGCTGGGTTGCAAGCAGAGATGTCAAAAGGCTGCTAGTCCTGGTTAGGAGTTGAGATTGACTAACGAATTGTTCTAAAAAGGTTTCAGCCTGAGTCACTAGAAGGAACATTGCTTCGTCAGTCCTTGGGTTCTGCAGCTTGCGAAAAAGGGCTTTGATGTTGTAATATATAGAAGAGTCACGCTCAAGCAAGCCCAGCATATCCCCATTAAGAATTTCTCTCCTGAACCTGATTTCATGCTCAAACTGTTCTTGCTCAAGTACATCTTCCTTACCCTCTGTGTCCTCAACAACGGAGCTAGAGGTGCCATGGCTTGATAAAAGCTTGTTAAGTGCATCTACTGGAGTTAAATCTTTTAACTCTTTGGCAAGTTCAGCTGGCAGGACAACAGTAGGAAATGGCTTCGACACGGAAGTTCCCTCTTCACCAAGTGAATCACCAATATAGGAGTTCCCATCTTCAGAGTCGAAAGTGCCAACACTGGGTGAACTAGACTCATGGTTTGACCCACTTGGTTGTGGTTGATTGGTAGTGGAGTGCTCGCCATCAACTGTTGGCCTTTGTTCAGTATTAGCAATAGGGTCAGCTTGAAAGTTGGTTGGAGGATCACTATCAGCCAATACTTGGGCAGGATTTGTCGAAGGATTCTGTTGTGGTAAGCTTTGATCGAGTTGGTCTTCTTCATTGTCAGGCTTAAGGTTATCATCTTCGAAAGCGCGGTGAGGCGAGCCAGGAGCCTTGGGCGGTGATGAGGTTTCAGTAAGAATGACCGTTTCGACAGGCTGAGGAGATGGGATTTTTTCTGCAACATCTTCAGGATGCGCATCGCTTGGTCCTTCGACCACCCCCTCAGCCGCTTTGCTAGGAGCAGGCTCATCCTGAGGAATAACTTGAGCAGAGTTTTGTGGCTGAAACAAATAAAACCATGAAAGAATGAGTAACACAGTCAAGAGCTGGAGAAGTAACAAGAAGTAAGAATGGCTTACTTGGGCTTGAGGGGTAGCAGAAGCTTCAGGCTGTGAAGTTGTTTCTTTTGTAGTAGCAGAAGCTTCGACAACAGCAGCTGCAGCAGGAGATTTTTTCTGCTTCTTTTTCTTCTTCTTCTTCCTCTCCGATTGCTCTAAAGGAGGGTCCTCGGGTGATGCCAGAGTATCAGGTTGTGCCTCAATCTCAGAGGACTTGCGCTCAGGAGTACCTTCTTGGTTGGGTTGGTGTTCTTTCTTTTTTTTTCTTTTTCTCATCAGTAATGGGTTCAACATTATGAGGGAGATCTTGAGTGGTGGCAACGTTAGTCTGCTCAAGGATGGTCGGGAGAACAAGAGTATCCTACAAGCCACAGTTCAGTAAGTTCGCATTTAAGACAAAAGAAAGAGAAGTCTTTAGCCAAATGGATACCTTATCTGGAGCACTCGAACAAGTGACTGGAATAGGCCTTTGTTTCTTCGAAACAGAAGGAGTTTCAGTTGAATGAGGCCTTTTGCGTGAAGCAATCTGGAAAGGGCATATCAAAGTTAACATGGAAATCTTACAAAAGTGTGAGAAGCCACAAAAAGGCAAAGGCTTACCTTTAGTTCAACTTTAGGTGGTGGAGGAAGAGGTTTGTTAGAATTGCTGGAACCTGCCTTCGACTTACTCCCTGCATTGGAGAAGTGCGCATAAGAGAAAAGCACGCAAGGTAAAAAATGATGCAAGGAAAAGTAGAACCAAAAAGAATACCTCTGGCGTTCAGTTTCGACTTAATCTTGTTCAAAATAGACGAGTCGAACCCATTAGAGATAGCAGTAAGCAAGGCAGTCTTGTCAACCAGGCGTCCTTCATAGTGTCGAGACCACCAGGTAAAAAATTCCCTAGTGCAGGCATGTGAGGGAGCGAAGTCGAATGGGGTAAGCTCATAAGAAGGCTGATTGAAATGGTTCAAGAATGAATGGAACTGTGGTTCTGTCATGCCATGCTTGCCTAAACAAACCTCCCTCTCTTCCAAGTATATGCTCTTAGGGAGTATTTGAGTTAAGCCAAATTGGCGAGACACCAGGTTTGGGAAGTAGCCAACTAACCCAAAATCTCCAGAGGTCAAGCCAATTCGACAAGACAAGACTGTAGGCATCAAGTAAGAATTCCAAATGCTGTTGGTTACCATCTCAAATTCTGGTGGAGAAGGAAATCTGTGAGTAAACCAAGGAGGACCAAGTGGCCTATCCACAAAAGGAGCAAAGCTAGGCTTGAACTTCTTCAGGCTGAGAAAAGCATTAAAATACTGTTGGAAAGCTACATCATAACCAAGGCCTCTTTCCCTAGGCACCATCCTCGCCAGCCTTGTGCCTTCGATTTGACGTGTTCTCGATTCCTCATAGTATGGCTCAGGTAAGAAAAGGTCAAGTTCAGCATGAAAAGTGGCAGTTAGCATAATTGCAGCAACCAAAAGGGGCCAGCACCTAAAAAGGTAGATCCATCGCCTGTTCTCTTAAGGTGTTCACAAGCATCCCTCATGGATTCATAAAGACATCCAAGAATAAGTCGAGCGAAGTTGAATTGCTGACATTCATGTAGTTGAATAGTCATAGGGATGAATTTCTTGGCTACTTGGAGAGATTGAGTGCAGAAGACATACTGCGATAGCCATAAGGTTAGGAAAGCAACGTGTTCTTCGTCACTTACTTCATCGCTAGTCTTTCGATTTTCCACGATGTATTTGGAGTAAGACTTGTTTCGAAAATCAAATTTAATGGTGTCGGAAGCTTTGCAAGGATCATAAGTGTCGCCAAGAGGCGATAAGCCAGTAATGGCAGCAACATCCAGCAGTGTAGGAGTCATCATGCCACATTCGAAGTGGAAGGTGTTGGTAGAAGACTCAAAGAAGTGTAAAGCAGCAATAATCATCTCTTGCTGGTATTTAAGGCCTGTCCGAGAGAGTTGAATAAGGTCATAAATACCACAGGCTTGCCAAATATCAGCTTTATCACGTTGTACCCTGTCTAACCAGCCAAGGTATTGGTCATTCAAAGAAGGAGCCGATCGAAACACTCTGTTAGGCGCCTTGATATAGCTAAAATTATAGGGTTCACTGATGAAAACCCTAGGAGCACAAGGTTTATAAACGGGAAAAATAGACAAAACCTTGGAATTCCGACTTTTATCACTTGGTTTGGGTCCCCCAAACGCATGCACAAGATTATCAACAGAATAAGGAAAGATCAATTGATTTTCCCAAAACTTTTGCAAGTCCAGACGCAACGATGGTTCTGGAACCACATCCGTATCGTAAGAAGAAAGAGTGGCGGCGGTCCACTTACCGGCGTAAGGAAGGATTTTTCCAACATTTGAACCTGACGCCATTGATGAAGGTGTAAAGATGGTGTAAAAGAACGGATTAGGGTTAAATTTGGGAATCACAGGTTGTTTGAGATAGTTGAGGAGAATTCAAGTGAAAAGAAAAGTAATGACTTGGTGATAAACAGAAAGGTGAGAACAAGAAGTCTTTTGAAAGCAAGAATTCAAGAAAGAATCGCAGAAGATGAAGAAGAAGATGAACAGTTGACAGAGCGAAAATTGGAGAAAAACGCAATAAAGGAAGAATCTGGCTATTTATAGAGGCACGCGGATTGAGGAAAATAACAAATTTTTTCAACTTCCTATGTTGACAAGTGTCCAAACCCCTTGACAGGTGGAAAGAAAAAACAAGTTTTGGAGCCAATCCAAAGTTTTGAATGGCAGCCTAAACGATAGGAGAGATAAATGGAAAAGAAAGATATCCATTAGTACTTTCAAAAACGCCACTTCCTCTTTCGATAGACACAGTCGAAAATGGCATTTTTGGGGGGCAATTTGTTGGATATAAATTTGGTATTTATCAATTAAATATAATTGGTGGGTCCAGTATTTATTTGGAGGTGATATTGTCAAAATGAAACTTTCAAAGTTGGCGTCGAAAGCCAACTAGGTCGAAGCCAAAGAGCGCTTCGAGAGATATGGATAACGCTTCAGTTTTGGTTTTGCCAGAAAGCTATCAAAAGCGCGAAATCGAACCGATGGAGAGTTGGGCCAAGCCCAAAGAAGGAACAACGAGCGGCCCAAGAGGCATTGGCGCGCGCTGAAGGAATGAAAGATGAAAGTGGAGAACGTGGTCGACGTGGCAGATGGAGGAGCGTCCAGATGATCAAGAAACAGTTACCACTTTGTAGTAGTATTTATAGTAGTTTTTCATTCAGAACAAGGGTCACAAAATTTTATACAAACACTCTCTCTAAAATTCTAAGTACTCAGCGATCGAACGAACGGAATTCAGAGGAGAAATGTATGTTTTGTGAACCATCTTTATTTGTAATTGCTTTTCATTCAATGCAATTTGCTTTCCAGTAATTTTCTTTAAGTTTAATTTCAAATACTTGCTTGAGAACTGCTACTTCGAGGCGATTCGAACTAGTTTCTCTTGTATCTTTTAGAAACGTTGTAATTCCTAAGTGTTTGTTTCCTTGTTAAAACGAACATTCAAACAGTTTTCCTAAAACGAATAAACACAAAATTGTCCTGAGATTTACTAGTTGATCTCGCGAGTTTAAATACTTAAACTAGCGGTTGTTTACCAAATTTCCACGTAAACAAGGAGGTAAACGAAAATTTGCTTATTTTGCGATCATTTACCCTTTTAATTATTAGTAATGATAATTAATTTAGGAAGCGTTCAATTAAATCAGTAAGACTCTTTCACGACTTAAAACAACTTAGCTTGTTGACCTCACTTCTTTTTACCAAGACTTAGCCTAGATTACTTATCCACCTCTTATTTTTATGAATGGCAATTTGACCCATACCCAGAGGGTACCCGCAAAAATTACCCACAACGGGTAGGGTAAAAACCCGCATTTTGGGTACGGGCACGGGTATGAGTAATTACCCGCAAAAATGAACGGGTATGAGTGCGGGTACGGGTACCTTAGTACCCACCCCGCCCCATACCCGCATAATATATATTTATTTATTTTATTTATATTATTATATTATAATATATATAAATCAATTTAAAACAATACAACTCTACTAAACTATTACATATTTTTAATAAAAATATTTATTTATAACATAATATAAAAATAATGTGAATATTTAACATAAATATAAACTTTAACCCATACCTCACAATCAGAACTCTCATCTTCCGTCTCACGCCCTTGTCTCTCAAACATCAACACCTTCACTTCAATTCCATAAACCCATTACCCCATGCTCCAAAATCACATGCAATTCCTTCTATGGCTTCCTAATACCATTAGGAACAAGGTAAACACTTGAAAATCTCTCATATCCCTCTCTTAAGCCACGCCAACTCTCCTTCTCATTCTCATGAGTTCACTGATGTCAACCTCCATGGATTTAAGCTGCATGTGTTGGATTCTAGCAATTCAAGAGTTGTTGGATTACAAGGAATTTAAGGTAAAAACAATACTCACAAATTCTCTTCTTTCTTTAATTAAATTGAAGCTTTAGCCCTAAATCCTTATTCCTTCATTCCTGTGGATTACATGTAAACAAATACAAACTTGTGGGTGTTGGAGAAATTAAGTAAAACTAGAGAATCAAGAAGATGGGAAGAATGGTGTGAAACTCGTATTCTGGATAGGCCTTCATTTAAAAGGTAATAGATATCTCCCTGTAAATCCGAATTGAGTGATTCTTGTTTCTATGGAAAGCTGACGAAATTCCCTTCGATTGGGTACCAAATTTGTAATTTTTGGATAAATATTGAAGTCTCAGAAGGCTTCTGAAGTTGAGGGTCTGATATGGATTTTATGCAGAAAATTCTCTATGCGGATTTGAAGTACCTTATATGCAAAACCTGCATTTTGGTGAGCTCCGAAGATGTCGATAGTGCGTGTGCGGTTCAACTTCAATTTCAGGTGGGTTTCTTTAAGTAGAGACATGGCAACCATAAGTCCAAAGCATAGGGTTTTGATTTCATTATGTATGTTTATAACATGATTAGTAATTTAGACAACTCATAAATGGATTAATAATGAAATTGAACTAAATTCCCCATTGTATGTTACTGTGTTGGTTGTATCTATGATGATTAGGGTGTTAGAAATGGTTAGAGACAACTAGGGACTGTTTGGAGTATGATTCTACAGGTTTTTCCACACTTTTTCACGATCTTGCATCGGTGCAAGATCTGGTTGAGCCTGTTCAACCATAAATGAGTACAATGGGCAGTCTGGGCATGTTGAGCCGGTGCATTATTATGATGAACCGGTGCAAGAGGTCACAGAGTGCAGATTGGAAAATTCTGGGTAAGTTGAACCGGTGCAAGCATGGCTTGAGTCGGTACAAGGTCTCCGGGAAAATCAAGATATTTTTAGTACTTTTGAATCGATGCATGAAAAACTCAGAATAGTCCCTAACTGTCCAGAAACACTAAAACAATTTTAAAATACGAAGTACCTAATCATCTTGGATGGAACCGAAACGTACATGCTCTAAAATATGAGTATAAGTAGAAATCAAAACTAGAACTATGCATGTAAGCTCCCCCCGGGAATGGGTTATTATGTTAAGTTAGTTAAATAGAATAGTTGATCAATAGTGGTTAATTCCCAAACCACTTATTAGTATAGCTTTATGCTATGACAGGTTTTCCGTACATTAGTGAAAATCCGTTAAGTAATTAATGTGAGTAAGACCAACGTGGCATAGCTATGTCACAACGGGTAGAGGAGAACATCCTAAGTGGAGGACATCCTGAGTGGAGAACATCCTAATAGGAGAACATCCTTAGTGGATCTTTCGAGACATACTCACCTCGAAAGCTTCCTGTAAAATGAATAAGATTATAATTGTGTGATACACCTTTATTTATGTTATGTTATTCTTTAATGAATATATGTTTATCAGTGATCAGCTATTTTCAGGACCCCGGTGTTAGCACACCAAGTTGTGGGTAGTAAGAAATTCACTGAGGCTTAGTAGTCTCACCCCACGATTATTGATTATAGGTAACAGGTTGTTCGTTCAAGAAGCTGAGGACTGGACGAATCGGCGAGATTATAGAAATCTGTTCATGATTACCTTCCAGTTTAAGAAACTATTATATAGGAATATGCCACATGTACATGTATTTATCAGTTACCATGGTTCTAATGTAAAGTTGTTAACACTTACATTATGACAGTCTATTCAGTTTAGTTAAACCATGTAATGTTGGTATTTTCCTCATACTATCTTGTGGAGAACCCAATTTATTCCGCAAAATTTTAATGTATCCTAATTTAGTTATGTATGCTCCTATTGTTATTCTAGATAAATCAATATGGGGTGTTATAACACGAATAAAACTTCTTTTTCTATTTTTTTAATTCAAAGAGATTAACAAAAAAATAATGTTTTGTTTTTAAAAAATAAAGATCATGTTTTTTTTTAATTCAAAAAGATTTGAAAATAAATCTTTAAAAAGTTTATTTTGGAGTAAATATTTATTTTGGGAGCAAAATAAAAAAAATCATTTTTTTTTGTTGGAAATTTTTTTAAATTCTTTGTAGGAAAAAAAATTAATTTTTTTGCAGGAATTTTTTTAAAAAAATTTGTAGGAAAAAAATTTTATTTGTAGGGTTTTCTTGGGAAAAAAAAAAGAAAATACGTTTTTTTATTTTGTAGGAATTTTTTTTTTAAAAAAAAATTATCTGACGTGGAATTTAAAAAAAAAATTAATTATTTTTTCCACGTGTACAAGCCATGTCAACAGATTTGCACATTCACATGTCCTGCTGTACACACGGGGGCAAAATGAGTGAATCTATTTATTGCAGGGGGGTAAACAGAAAAAAAATCTGCATAGGGGGTAAACGAAAATTTGCTTATTTTGCAGGGGGGTAAATGATCATTTACCCTATATAGTAATATAAATATGATATTGTAGGTGATCATATATAATTGAAAAAAACAATGAATTGAATATCATAAACATATTAAATTGGAAAATAGATGACAACGAATTAAATTAGAATCTATTATTATATTATTTGGGAACATTTTTTCAAAGAAATTTGTACACATGACATTGTAAAAATGATTCTCTTCTCTTGTGCATTTAACAATTAATTCTCACTTAGTCAAAAGCAAAACAATTAATTATCATATTAAATTAATTTCATCAAATGAATTATTTTCGGTTTTAACAATTATTTTTTGGTTTACAATTAAGGTATGTTTTAATTGGAATATGTCTGAAAATTCTAAAAAAATAAATAAAAAGTATGTAATTTAAATTCAAGGAAGATCGATGTTGATAATTAGTGTATTAATATTCTTCTCTCCAACCACATGGCATGCTTGCAATAATCCTCTCTTCTCCTTGATTTGATATTTAGTCTAGGCTTAAATGCAGTTTTGCCCTCCCTGTTTTGATTAAATCGGAATTTTACCCCCCTGTTTTAAAACGCGGACTTTTACCCCCCCGTTTTATAATTTTTTGGATTTTTCCCCCCCTAAAATTCTGCTTTCGAGTCACAACTTCAAAGCTTCGCACACAACTCAATTTGGATCAATAATTCACCAAACGGATATCGAAATGACCGTAATCGAGTTATCTTTCCACAGAATCAAACCCCACTAAATTTGGAGTTACAAAAAGAGATTAATTACCGTTTTAGTGAAGGTATGTTCCCAAAATTCTGCACAAAATCTGCTTTCGAGTCACAACTTCAAAGCTTCGCACACAACTCAATTTAGATCAATAATTCACCAAACGAATACCGAAATGATCATAATCGTGTTAGATTTCCACAGAATCAAACCACACTAAATTTGGAGTTACAAAGAGAGATTAATTACCGTTTTAGTGAAGGTCTGTCCAATTACTATTTTTGCAGAAATCTACTTATGACCTTCAAATTCAACATCGTCTACCAAACACATCGTAGCTCCAAATTTGACGAAATTTAAATGACAACAAGGGTAATTTCGTTAGCTTTCCGGACATGTAAATACTATTGAAAAATGAGCTATAGGGTGAGAGACATGACAAAAATATCAGTAGTAGTTTCATACAATAATTGATTTGTACAGACCTTCACTAAAATGATAATTAATCTCTCTCTGTAACTCCAAATTTAGTGGAGTTTGATTCTGTGAAAAAATTTAATGAGGTTTGATTCTGTGAAAAAATTTAATGAGGTTTGATTCTGTGGAAATATAACTCGATTACGGTCATTTAGGTATACGTTTTGTGAATTATTGATTCAAATTGAGTTGTGTACGACGCTTTGAAGTTGTGACTCGAAAGCAGAATTTTAGAGGGGGCAAAATCCAAAAAATTATAAAACAAGGGGGTAAAAGTCCGCGTTTTAAAACAAATAGGGTAAAATTCCGATTTAATCAAAATAGGGGGTAAAACTGCATTTAAGCCTTTAGTCTATTAATATTCACAATTATTACATGTTGACTGACCTAGCATTCCACCATATCTCAACTATTAATTTAAGCCTTTAGTCTATTAATTTATGCTATCAGTAAAAAACGATTTATTGACTGCATATTTTTAAATTTTAAATTTTAAATTGGTAAACATTTATGTCAATTATAAATCACATTTATGTCATTTTTTTTTGTTAATTATAAATCGCATTTGATGCACAATGAAAACTGTATCACATGTAATTGTAAAAAAAATTGATTCGATGCCTTCTCATCATGATATATATATACATATATTACCTGAGTGCAGTTCCCCATTGCAAAGGTCCAATATCCATTGGATTTATTTTTGTAGGAGTTATAGGATTATCTATGTGATTTAATTTCTTTTTTACGATTATGTAATGTAGTGTTTTTTTTCTTCCAATTATGTAAAGTTTCTGGATATATATAATTGATAATTTTATATGGTGGTAGAGAATTATGAAATTCATGCGATGCATTTGCAGTTTTTGAATCCGTAAAATTTGTCAATTAGAAGTCACATTCATTCTTTCTATACACTTTTTTTTTTTCCGCAAAATTGGTGCTGATTGATATTAATTAATTGATTCACTCATCAATACATTTTTTTACTGCAATTAAAATCATATATGGCAAGAATTCAAAGAATTCTAATTCTAATAAATGTTTACTTGCTCATTTTTTTTCAGCAAATAAAATAATGAAATTGAAATATATTAATATATTTGGGCGTATATTAGCCACGCATTTTGTTTAATAAAAATGGAAATATCAATCTATATAATTATAGAAAATTCGAATTAAAAGTATGAATAAAAGAATATCCTCTAAAAATAATTTTGTATTAATCTTTGGCATAAAATAAAAAACTAATTAAAAGAAGTATTTATCTAAATGATTTTTTTTATATTTTAAGGAAAAGGATTTTAATTTTTATATTTTAAATAAAAGGTTTTTAATAATTTTTATTTTATAAAAACTATAGGTACATTAAAACGAAATAATTTTTTTTAAAATGAAATATTTTTTTTATAAATAATTATAGCTACACTAATTTCTTTTTATGAATACATTAAAAAAAATTGACCGTAGTATATATTTTTATTGACTATAGTATATTTAAAGTAGTTGGAAAATATATGGTAATGCAATATATTTTTGGAAATGTCAAATATTGGATGAACCCCATAAATTAAGGCCATTTCAAAAATTAAGGGATTAGTAAAAGCTTGTGGTGGTAAACAATTTCTCTATCATAAATTCATATTACTTTTTTTCATCGATGGTTGAGATGTAGAAAACCCTGCATTTATACTTTTTTTCTTTGCTCGGGGGATTTATTTTAACACGTTTATACAGGAGAATTCTTCCATGAGAACAAGAGTGTTAATATATTTGTATTTGTTATGAACTATTTCTAGAGAATAACTAGAATAGAGAAGAAGGAGATAAATGGAGAAGAGAAAGGAATAGACTCTTGTATTGTTCTATTCAAGGTGTATGACACATTGTATCATATGCTCTATTTATAGGATAATATATGGGCCAATGAATATGGGCCAAGACTAATGGACATCTACTAATATATTCATAACACTCCCCCTTAGATGTCCATTGAGGATATGCCTCATTAAAACCTTACTAGAGAAAAACCTATTGGGAAAAAATCCTAGTGAAGGAAAAAGAGTGAAATTCTGGTATCACTGGAATGATGTTACCGAAGATGTCCCAACAACTACTATATGAATAATGTTGTTTCTATTGTTGGCACATCTTACATAACATATAAAATACTGACAGAAAATAAATAAAGTGCACAAGTAATTGTTAACCCAGTTCAGCCAACTGCCTACTCTGGGGGATACCAATCCAGGAAGGAAATCCACTAATAGCTCTAGTTACTAAGACCTCCAGCAAACCCTAGGATTTACGCCTTACACTAAGACCTCCAGCAAACCCCTGGTTTACGCCTTATAACCTCGACACTACTCATGCAACTTCTGCCTAGGAACTCCTAGACATGAGATCCCATCTCACTTCCACTCACACAACACAACCTGTGTTGATTATACAATGTTAAGAATGATGTGGCGACAACTTGCCAAGACAACACTTCACTTTTGCTTAAAAGCTTTAAGTGAATCACACACGGTAAACTCCGTACTTCAAAGCTTAGGAGTAACCTTAAAATAACAAACTCACTTCTTAACTTGTGTTATAGAATCCACAAGCAAGAATTACAATCAAATAATAAAACACTCAACAAAGACTCAACAAAGACTCAATATGTGAACTAATATTTTCAAATGAGATGTATATTCTTGAGCTTGGTCTTCGTATATATAATGATTAGGCACGCTCCTCTTTCTTCACAAATGCTCAGACGCTCCTTGAGAATCATAAAGGATGATCTGATTTTTTTTTTTTTTTTGATCTTCATTAAGAATGTATAGAAACTTTCCAAAAGTGTTTAAGTACTTTATAGGATATTTGTGATCATACCGTTGTACCATTAAGTCTGTCTTATCCTTAAAACTCCTGATCAGATCAAATCTCCATTGAGCGTGCTCTTTAAGTGGATTTCCATATATAGCAGATGCTCTCATAAATGCGCGAGATTTCCTTGAATAAATATGATGTTGTAACATGTTTTCCAACATCTTGTTAGTATATTTGTTTTAGCAAAATTAAGCCAATTCAAATATCCAACAATCTCCCCCTTTGGCAATTTTTGGCTAAAACAATTTCAGGCCATTACCCTTGAGAGATTAAAAAGCGCAATCCTTCAAATCACCATGATCACACAAAAGAAGGAATGTTAGAGCATCATTTAAACAAAATTTCACATAGGTGAAAAATATGCATCAGAGGCAGCAGCAGCGGAGTTATCATCAAATTGCCTCGAGCAAAATAGAGCGTGGTATCAGAGCAAAACATATATCATATGTCATATGTCATCAAAGGTGTTGTGACATATGGGAGCACATCTTCTAGCACATGTTCGTCCAATCAGGGCAGCATCCATTCAGTAGCAAACTCCCCCTGACTTCATCAGCTTGTGCATCATCTCAGGGTAAAATTTTCACTCCCCCTGAATACTTGCTTACTGCTACTTAAAAACATGTCATAACAAAAGACACAACAACATGTAGCAGAAACAAACAAAGCAAAGTACTACTCCCCCTTTTTAGCCACAAAATGTGCCAAAACAGGAAAGTTAAGTATCCAAAGTGCAGAATTAAAAGTACAGACCATGCACTCAGAAGGTGCTAAAATTCAGGGCACAAATACACCCACAAACCAAATAACAAAGTTCAGTAAAACATAAAAAGATTAAAAAATCATTCATCATCACTGCTATCAGAAGCTTCTTCCTCATCTGTAGCAGTAGCATAGCCTTCATCCTCGTCTTCATTGTTTTGTTCACCTGTAGCAGTCACATTTGCACTAGCTTTCACAGGTACCTCATCAGCTGCCAATCCTTCAATCATTTTCAAGAACACATTCTTTCTCTCCTCAAGCTCAGCCTGCTGTTTATCAATGTCCTGACATTGAGCCTTTAAACCAGCAATAATCTCCTTTTTGGTCATAACAGCAGCTCCAGCAGCAGATGTCCCAACATGATCAATAACATTGTGATTACCAAAAAGCTTAATGGTTTGATCAAAAATAAAGGTTCCATAGTCATAATCAAACTTGGTTCCTACAGCATATATAAATCTACCCAGGTTTGTAGCAACATTGGTTGCATGCTTGGTTGGTACCCAATTGGTTGACCCTATCCTATTTAGGATGGCATATTTGACATTCAATTTACTCGTGGGTATCAGCTTCTTTGTAGGCCAGACCTTAACCTTACCACCAGTTATCTCAGCACTCACAACATCATTAGCAACCTCTAATTCAGCCTTAGGTTCTATAGATCTTCCTAAGTAATTATTAATCACAACAGGGGAGAAATTGATACATTTACCTCTGACAAAAACTTTGTGGTAGTCCTTGCTCAGTGGATTATCACATTCTTCAGGGATATTCACAATAAATTCTTTCACCAGCAGCTCATAGCAGGGACTGAAGTCACAGACTGTCTTCATCAGACCAGCTTCTTTGATGTAGTCAAAGATGTCTTGACATTTGAGAGCATCTTTGTTCAGTTCTCTTTCAACAGCTAATCTCCTTTGATAAATATAGTCCCATCTTAATGCAAATGCAGCACGATGGAAAGAGATGTTATCACATGGGGCTTCTTCAACACCTTGAGGAGCCTTCTTCACAGTAGCTCTCTTAGGATTGGCAGATGAGATGTTAGCAACATCTTCAGCAACATCATAGTCTGAGTCACTAGATGACTCCTTCTTTCTCTTCAGCGTTTCCTTCTTCTTACTCGGAGGGGAGAGAACTTTGCTCCAACCTTTGACTGGTCCAACACCTTTTGTTTTGATTCTTGGTGTAGGAGTCTTGGTTGCAGTGGGCACAGCCTTCCCTGTACAACTTCTCAATCTCTTTGTTATACCACCAGTTGATTTTTCAGCAGTTTTGGTGGTGACATAATCATCAACATCAACAACATCTTTCTCTTTCTCAGCTTCTGCAGGCTTGTCAGCTTCAACTTCTTGCTCATCTGTAGGGATGGACTGGTTACTCTCTTCAGATTGAGTGTCCCCTTCATGATCAGAAGTACCCTCATCAGCAGTCCCAGTTTCTTCATCTGTAGACTCAGATGTTGTGGCAGTTGTCTCAACATCCTTTTCAGCAACAGTTTCCTTCACAGGTTCTTCCTCAGCAGTTGCAGTTTCTACTTCTTCATTCTCATTCAAGGATGTTTCAACATCCTTCATTACAACTTCTTCAGTAACAACAGGGATTGATTTTTCAGCCACCATCTCAGCAATTGTTGGTGATTTCTCAGCAATATTAGGCTCAACCTCTGTAGGAGTGTCTTCCATCTCAGTATCAACAGGCACATTATTCAGATCTCTCTTCTCAGCATCAGATCCCAAATTATCTTGATTAGGGTTTCCAGCAATTGAAATAAGTGTTTCAACAACTTCGGAGACAGATTTAGGGTTCTGAGATTCTACTTTGGTTGCTTTCTCGGATGTGTTAACATTCGATTCAAAAACCAAATCGGACATAGACAGAGCAAACTTAGATTTATAATCCCTTCTCTTCCTTTTAGAAGTTCCTTTACTAGATTTCACCGTCGAAGGAGAGATATCATCACTTACTTTTGGAGTTTCTTTCTTTTCAGCAGTTTTTCCTTTCCCTTTCTTCTCAGCGACATTTGTTTGAGCTTTAGATTTGGAAGCACGAACAGTTGTAACAGGTACAGCATCCTTGATGATTAGTGCCTTTGATCGAGTAGAACGGCCGGACTTTGTAGTTTGGGAAGATTCAGACATGTTTGGATGATGATTTTTGAGGTTTAGGAAGTTGAATGGATGAAAGTTGAGGTTGGAAGTGGAAGAATAGGGTTCACGGTAGAAAATTAGGATTTTAATGAAAGTGCATTGATTGCGTGTACAGACATATTTAAGGGAAGTTTGTAATGATTTCCCTAAATTAGCGTGCATTGAATGATGGGAGAGAAAACGGTTTCCTTTTGCACGCCTCAACTGCTGTAACTGCTATGCTTCTTCATGCAGGCAAATTCCCAATTTGCCCCTTAAAAATTCAAATTGATTAGCATCAAGCGCCTTTGTAAAAATGTCAGCTAGCTGTTCACTTGTACTAATGTGCTTGAGTTCCACACAATTGTCTTCAACAAGGTCTCTTATGAAATGATGCCTGATGTCTATGTGTTTGGTTCTTGAGTGTTGAACTGGATTCTTTGATATATTGATTGCACTCAAGTTGTCACAATATAATGTCATGACATCTTGGTCGACATTATATTCTTTCAGCATCTGTTTCATCCACATTAGCTGGGAACAACTGCTACCTGCAGCAATGTATTCAGCCTCTGCAGTAGATAGAGACACACAATTCTGCTTCTTGCTGAACCATGAGATTAAATTATCACCCAAAAAGAAGCATCCTCCTGAAGTGCTCTTTCTATCATCAGCACTTCCAGCCCAATCTGCATCACAATACCCTATCAAAGTTGAGTTCTTGGTCTGGGAATACAGAATCCCATAATTACTGGTGCCCTTTATATACTTCAGAATCCTTTTGACTTGCACAAGATGGCTCATCTTTGGCTTGGCTTGATATCTTGCACAAACACCAACAGCAAAGGTGATGTCTGGTCTACTAGCTGTAAGATACAAGAGGCTGCCAATCATGCTCCTGTATAGGCTTTGGTCAACATCAATGCCATTCTCATCTTTGGTTAGCTTCAGATGTGTAGCAGCTGGAGTTCTCTTGTGTGCTGCAGTGTCCATTCCAAACTTCTTGATCATATTCTTCGCATACTTGCTTTGAGAAACAAATATGGTGTCTTCCATTTGTTTGACTTGCAGACCAAGGAAATATGTCAGCTCACCTACCAAACTCATTTCAAACTCTGATTGCATTTGTTGTACAAAATGTTGCACCATCTTGTCAGACATTCCACCAAATACTATGTCATCAACATAAATCTGGGCAATCATCAGCTTCTCTTCTTGTTCTTTGACAAACAAGGTTTTGTCATGTCCTCCTTTTCTGTATCCTTGACTAACAAGAAAATTTGTCAGCCTCTCATACCAAGCCCTTGGAGCCTGTTTCAGTCCATAAAGAGCCTTCTTCAGCTTGTACACATGATCAGGATTAGCAGGATCTACAAAACCTTTTGGCTGCTCCACATAAACTTCTTCATGTAAGTACCCATTAAGGAAGGCACTCTTGACATCCATTTGGTACAGCTTAAATTTGAAGATGCATGCTATACCAAGAAGTAGCCTAATAGATTCCAGTCTTGCAACTGGCGCAAATGTTTCATCGAAGTCAAGTCCTTCAACCTGAGTGTACCCTTGAGCCACTAACCTTGCCTTGTTTCTTGTTACAACACCATTTTCATCTGACTTGTTCTTGAACACCCATTTTGTGCCTATGACATTAACACCATTGGGTCTAGAAACAAGATCCCACACATCACTTCTCCTAAACTGAGTTAATTCATCTTGCATGGCTTCTATCCAGAACTCATCAGTGAGAGCCTCTTTTACATTTTTAGGCTCAACCTTTGAGACAAAACATGAATTAGTAACCACTTCATTTGTCCTTCTTGTAGCAATTCCCTGGTTAGGATTTCCTATGATGAGATCCTTGGGATGGTTCTTCTGTATTCTTATTGAAGGAACTTTGCTCACAGGGCGAGGTGTAGGAATGGTTGATTCATCATCTGAATCTGATTCCTTTTCTGCTACAGCTTCTTCAGATGTTGGCAAAGTTGTTGCAACATCATCTTCAGTATCAGATGTTTTAGCAGATGTCAAATCATCTATCACAACATTGATAGATTCTACTATTACCTTAGTTCTCTGGTTGTAAACTCTGTAGGCCCTGCTGTTTGTTGAGTATCCAAGAAACAATCCTTCTTCACTTTTAGGATCCATTTTTCTTCTGTGTTCTCTATCAGATAGGATATAGCACTTACTTCCAAACACATGAAAGTGTTTGACAGTTGGTTTTCTGCCTTTCCACAGTTCATATAGTGTAGTAGAAGTTCCAGTTCTGAGTGTGACACGATTGTGAATATAACAAGCAGTATGCATAGCCTCAGCCCAGAATTGATATGGAAGATGTTTTGCATGCAACATCACTCTGGCTGACTCTTGTATTGTCCTGTTCTTCCTCTCAACAACACCATTTTGTTGAGGTGTGATTGGAGCTGAGAATTCATGCTTGATTCCTTCAGAGATGCAGAATTCAAGAAAGCTTGCATTCTCAAACTCTTTACCATGATCACTTCGTATCCTAACAATAGCAGAGTTCTTTTCTCTTTGGAGTTGAAGACAAAGTTCTTTGAATGCATCAAAACTTTCAGATTTGTCTTTTAGAAATTCAATCCATGTGAACCTTGAAAAGTCATCTACCATGACAAATGCATACCTTTTTCCTCCAAGGCTCTCTACTTGCATTGGCCCCATCAAGTCTATGTGCAGTAATTCTAGAACCCTTGTTGTGGTCAGATGTTGCAACTTTGGATGCGACATCTTTGTCTGCTTCCCTATTTGACATTCTCCACATATACTTCCTTCTTCTATTTTAAGCTTTGGAAGTCCTCTGATAGCCTCTTTAGCTATTGCTTTCTTCATGCCTTTAAGGTGCAGGTGGCCAAGTTTTTGGTGCCACAACTTTACCTCATCTTCTTTGCTAATATGACATGTTGCTGCATCTTCTTCTTTAGGAATCCAGAGATAGCAGTTGTCTCTTGACCTTACTCCTTTCATTAACAACTCTCCTTGCTCATTTGTAACTAGACATTCAGCTTTCGTGAAGTTAACTTTCATGCCTTGATCACAAAGTTGGCTTATGCTGATTAGATTTGCTTTAAGCCCTTTTACAAGCAGTACATTATCTAGCTTTGGTAAGCCATGGTTTGCAAGTTTGCCAACTCCCTTGATCTCCCCTTTAGCTCCATCTCCAAAGGTTACAAAACTGGTAGCATATGACTTCAAGTCTTCAAGATAATGTTCAACACCTGTCATGTGTCTAGAGCAGCCACTATCAAAGTACCAGGTTTCTCTGGAAGAAGCTCTCAAGGATGTATGGGCTATTAGACCTGTGATCTTCTTCTTTTCTCTCCATTCTTGTCTTGTCGTAACATTAGGGAAGACAGGAGTATAGAATTCTTGATGAACTCTCCTTGGATATCCGTGCAGCCTATAGCAGAAAGGCCTAATGTGTCCTTTCCTGCCACAATAATGGCATGTCCAGTTATAGAACCTGGGCATAGAATGTCCCATCAGATGTTGCGACAATCCTCCTGACACAAACGTACTGCTGATTGGAGTATGTATAGTAGCATTGTTGAACTTCATCTGCTGCTTTACTCTTTCATGTTCGAAACCAATGGGCTTAGGTTTCCCATAGTTTTGTCTCTGTAACATTTCCTCAAAGGCATCAGTACCTTTGGTCATCATTTTAGCCACTTTAGTGACTTGATCTAAATCAGCATTTAATTTGGTTACTTCTTCATTCTGTTCAGCAACTTTACACAGGAGGTTAGTCTTCTCCATTTCCAGCTGTTGAATTTGACTATTCTGATCTTCAACCTTAGCATTGAGATTATCAATGTTTATGAGTAAGTCATTTTTCTCAGCTTGTAGTTTACCATTGATCTTCTTTTGTTTCTCTAATGCTTTGCAAACTTCTATACTTCTAGTATGAAGATCTTTATAAGTAGCAGCTAGTTCCTCATATGTTACCTCCTCATCACATGATTCTGAGTCAGATTCACAAACTCCTGTTAAGGCATTAACAAATTTGGCAGATTCTTCCTCCTCTGAATCTGTATCAGACCATGAAACCACAAGACCTTTCTTTTGCCTTTTTAGAAAGGTTGGACATTCAGGTCTGATATGTCCAAAACCTTCACATTCGTGGCATTTTACTCCTCTTTCATCTTCATTTGTCTTTTTCTGAAGGCTGGACTGTTTGTTGTTGTTGTTGAATCGACCATTTGGCTTGTGCCTTTGATCCACTTTCTTCATCAACTTGTTGAACTGTCTCCCAAGCATAGCCATAGACTCAGCTAAGCTTTCTTCACCTTCAGATTCAATTTGTAAATCATCAGCAGCACTTTTTGAAGCAAAGGCTAGATTCTTATCTTTCTTTTCATTTCTCCTGTTTAGGCCAATTTCATAGGTCTGAAGTGATCCTATGAGTTCATCTAGATTTAGACTTGAAAGATCATGAGCCTCCTCAATAGCTGTCACCTTCATATCAAATCTTTTAGGCAAAGATCTGAGTATTTTTCCAACTAGCTCCTCATCTGAGATAGGTTTTCCAAGTGCATCAAACGAATTTGCAAAGTCAAGCACATTCATTTGAAAGTCATGAATGGTTTCTTCCTCCTTCATTCTGAGATTCTCAAAATTGGTTTTGAGCATCTGAAGTTTAGATAGCTTAACTTTTGATGTTCCTTCATGAGCTTTTCTCAGAACTTCCCAGGCATGCTTAGCAGTAATACATCTCTTAACAAGCCTGAACATGTTTGCATCCACACCATTAAAAATAGCATACAAGGCTTTGGAGTTGCCAAGTGCCAGATCATCCTCATCTTTAGTCCATTCATCATTTGGCTTCTTGACATCAGTTTTATTGCCATCTTTGTCAAGAACCATTGGTGGTTCCCATCCACGTAACACAGCCTTCCATGTCCTGCTGTCAATTGATTTTATGAAAGCCTCCATTTTAGATTTCCAATAATCATAGTTCTCAGGACCTGTCAGTAGGGGGGGTTTAGACACTGACCCTCCTTCTTTATCCATTGTACCAGAAAGTACTCTCCCTGGAGCTCACCCAAAAATAACAGAACAGGGTGCCTGCTCTGATGCCAATTGAAATTCTGGTATCACTGGAATGATGTTACCGAAGATGTCCCAACAACTACTATATGAATAATGTTGTTTCTATTGTTGGCACATCTTACATAACATATAAAATACTGACAGAAAATAAATAAAGTGCACAAGTAATTGTTAACCCAGTTCAGCCAACTGCCTACTCTGGGGGATACCAATCCAGGAAGGAAATCCACTAATAGCTCTAGTTACTAAGACCTCCAGCAAACCCTAGGATTTACGCCTTACACTAAGACCTCCAGCAAACCCCTGGTTTACGCCTTATAACCTCGACACTACTCATGCAACTTCTGCCTAGGAACTCCTAGACATGAGATCCCATCTCACTTCCACTCACACAACACAACCTGTGTTGATTATACAATGTTAAGAATGATGTGGCGACAACTTGCCAAGACAACACTTCACTTTTGCTTAAAAGCTTTAAGTGAATCACACACGGTAAACTCCGTACTTCAAAGCTTAGGAGTAACCTTAAAATAACAAACTCACTTCTTAACTTGTGTTATAGAATCCACAAGCAAGAATTACAATCAAATAATAAAACACTCAACAAAGACTCAACAAAGACTCAATATGTGAACTAATATTTTCAAATGAGATGTATATTCTTGAGCTTGGTCTTCGTATATATAATGATTAGGCACGCTCCTCTTTCTTCACAAATGCTCAGACGCTCCTTGAGAATCATAAAGGATGATCTGATTTTTTTTTTTTTTTTGATCTTCATTAAGAATGTATAGAAACTTTCCAAAAGTGTTTAAGTACTTTATAGGATATTTGTGATCATACCGTTGTACCATTAAGTCTGTCTTATCCTTAAAACTCCTGATCAGATCAAATCTCCATTGAGCGTGCTCTTTAAGTGGATTTCCATATATAGCAGATGCTCTCATAAATGCGCGAGATTTCCTTGAATAAATATGATGTTGTAACATGTTTTCCAACATCTTGTTAGTATATTTGTTTTAGCAAAATTAAGCCAATTCAAATATCCAACAAAGAGTACATAGTCTTTTGTGTGTGAACTGCCTCATTAAAAACCTTACCAGGAAAACCCAGTGGGATAAAACCATGGTGAAGGGAAAAAGAGTGCATAACATATTTATATCTCCCCCTGATAAATACAAATATATCTAAGAAGAAAAATGTCAAATAATCTTCAATATTAGTTGCTCCAAAGCTTTGACGATTGGTGATGACGTGTTGACAATCTTATATCTTCGTTATTATATTCTTCAAATTAGCAGTGTTTGTGATATGATCTTCATGTTGAATTGTAGCAAAAACTCTTTATTAGAAAAATCACAACCCCTTGTATCTGGTGAATAGCGTACTTCAAAACAAATCACATTCTTGATCTATTTCATATAGTGCTAAACTTTCCGCATCATTTTATTTCATGAGATTGTTATTATAGTTCTTCATCATTTACTCGAACTCTAAAATGACATTTGTTTACATCGGTGATCTTACAAAACGTAACTGATTTTATCTTTCATATAGAATCATTTTAGAACCTTCTGTATATAAACTTCATGATTCACAAAATATTCTTCAAATACTTATTTTGTAAGAAATGACAATATCTCAAGCTCTTCAGGAGTCTCTTGATCATATTTTTATCATCGACATAAATCTTAAATATATCAAATTCATTGCCAAATATTTTCTTAAAATGAACAAATTGTCATTTTCATATTTCTCACTTGGAAATATTCAACAGGAATATTATACAACATGCATATAGATGTTGCTCGAGTATATAAGGAGACTTATTCATGTTTATTAAGTCATCTCTCCAATATATATGTGTCTTACGAAAATTAAATCCTTCTGGGATTTTCATATAATCATCATTATCCAGTGAGCCAGTCAAATACGTTAAAACACATATTTCACATAAATTGAGTATTTCATATGCTACTCAACTTAATTAATTACAAAGAAGTTTTGAAATTCACTTTAGGTGAATATGCTTATTGAAAATAAAAGATAGACATTTATCAATATATTTGAATAACAATTCAAACTCTAAATATTTGATTTTCATTATTTTTCTCTTGAAAATTTATTCATATCGAATTATTTCCATTTGCAGATGGAATGGACTATTGGTCCAAAAACGTTCCGCTTTGCAAAGCTAGTTTAATTTTGTATCAATTACGTCTATCTATTTAGTCAATCATTTCATTGTCTATAATCCTTAATAGACTTTGATTTATGATCCTCGTTATTTCTTATCATATATAGCGCTATATTATATAAATAAACACTGTCAACGTTGATTTTCTTTCGGTTTCATCGGATTCCATTCATGACATAATTTGTCGAGATCTCTTTATTTTCATAAATTTCAGGTACCTGATAAGTTCTTATGGAACTAGAAAATTAATTATGTCAAATAATCTTTTTATATCCTCACTTGGGTCATCTTTCTTTTTAGCTCCTTTTCTTATTTGAGGATTTTTATCTTTGGAACCGACCGACCTACCACGCTACAGGGTGGTTAAAATTCATTTGCAATATAAGATTGTCCAACAGGGACATCCATTTTGATTGGAGCATTAGCAGCTGATAGTTGATTTCATAAACTTTGCAAATGATACATTTTTTGAACATCTGGTTCAATCTATTTTATATGAGGATCAAGATGAGATAATAATAACTATTTATTTCAAGTGATTCATTTGAACTTCAAGTTCATATTTTTCAGCTGCTTATTCCCTCCCCCTAATATTGGGAAAACTAATTCATCATCACTTGAAAATTATCCTTCTGGGCTATAAACAAGTCCCTATTGGCTCAATATAATTTATAAGGGATGAAGAGTTGTATCAAATATATTTTCCCAATATTCTTTAATAATTCATCGTATTGCATTATATTGGAGCAATTGGAACATACCAACACATCCAAAAATGCTTATATGAAAAATATTAGAGTATAAAACTAAACTTAATTGCAAGTTAGGGGGGAGACTTTCGTATAATAACTTATTGGCTTGAGCGAATCAATATCTCAACATATATATTTAAATGTTCCCAAAATATAAAATAGAACTTAGAAGTATTGATCACATAAGTATCAACCATGTAATTAACTTTAGACGTCTAAAGAATGGATCTTCAAGTCCATTATTATTTTTGTTTGTATGAACATATTCTACAAGATGTTTGGTATAAATTTCAATTAACATATGATACTTATCAAATACTTTCTAGATTTTTTTTTATATATATATATATATATATAAAATGAGCTCTCAAAAATAATCTCACAAACTTTTGGTTGTGAGTTGATAACTAACATACATGTGACCATTTAGTTGATGCATCAATTAAATTATAGAAATTTAATTGGTCCACATGATCGGTGTATTGATTTATAAATATCACCTTATATATAAAATAAGAGACGCTCGTTTACTAAATTTATCAATTTTCTTCGGGAACTAGTAATACACAAAAAGTGTTAGATTGAATGAACTTCTGGCCATTCAATACATATTCATAGAAATTTTTCGCTTCATAATAGATCAGAAATGACCCAACTGATCTTGCCAATGATAAAATTAATATGATTTATTTGTAAACTTCTGGTTTACTTGAACATGTGCTTAAATTGCACTAATATCATAAGTACACCACAAACTAGAGACAAAAGTTGATAATATGTCTCGTAATATAGAGATAAAATATTTCCGTCGTTTCTTGTTTCAATATGATATTCATTTATGTGAATATCTTTCGGTAAAAAATTTCTTTAAGACTTAAAATATAAAATATATTAGCAAAGTGCAACTTTGCTTCTCGATATAATAATGCATTGTCTCTTCTGGAGCCTTCAATAATTTTCGTACTACCAAATATAAAATTTAATTTTTCATGAATAGTAGAATCAATGAATATTTTCAAGCTAAACAAATATGTTTCTACAAAAAAATCTTTTCGGTGGAACACAATAAAAAAAATAGACATAATTTATTTGTATGAGAATTAAAAGAGTAAAAATAAAGTATCACAAAATAATGCTTATGTGGATTTCAGTAGAATTAGAAATTAAAATATAGTAACAATTAAAAGATTTTAAAATTCAAATCAATCAATTGATTTAAATATGTAACCGAATAATTAAAGTTAGTTTATGTTTGCAAAGAATAATTTGTTTTTTTTTTTAAGAGCAAAGAATAATCATTATTATGAGAGGAAAAAAAAAAAAACGTATGAACCATGCATTCAATCATGAGTTTAATATATCAATAATATCCATCCAATGTATGTACAACAATGGATATACAAAATATTCTTGATCTTATTTTTTATTTATTTTTTTCTTTTCAAAGATGCTACTTCAAGAGCATATTCAAGAGACATAAATAATTTTTCTATTGATTTCCTTTAATTTTGGTCTATCTTATACCAAGTTCAAATATATCATATAGATTGTAATCATGTTGTAAAATTTTATAAGTTCTTCAACAAATCTCTTTTTAGAATGGCCGGAGAAAATCACAATTTTACAATCCTTCATTTCATTGAGCGATACTACAAGAATGCTTTAATATTGGATTTTATGGTCTTCAAGAACTATACAAATAATTTTTTTGAGTAATTCATCTAATATGCGCCAATATTAAAGCTTTAGTTCTTCAAGAACTATATCACAAGTGACCTTCATATAATGATCACAATGATCTTCATAATTTCTTCAAGAAAATTTCATTCTTTGAGCAATCATTCAAAGATGCTTCAATATTAAGGTTTTCCCCTTTTCTTCTTTAATTAGTTCTTCGGGAACTAGCTAATATCACATATATTTTCATTAGTTTTGCTAATTTTTCCACTTTTCCTTTTTTTTCTTTCAATTCTAGCGAGAAGCCGAGCTTTTAAAATTAACACGGCCATGACTATTACCTCAACGATGGCCACAATTTTGTCCATGGTAATCGTGTGTTGCTACATTCACTTCCGGGAATGGAGTAACATCAATGGGTTGGACTTCATTCACTTCTGGGAATGATTTTTCATTCATTTATCATTGATATATACTATCATCAAATAATAAAATTAAGCAAATACTTAGATAAGCATAAAAACATAGTCAAATAAAAAAAATTAATTCCAATTATTTTTTATTAATACTAATGTAATGTAACGTACTGAAAATTTATAATGCAAATTAAATAGTAACTTAATAATAATTATAATGTAACATATGCTATGAATGAGATTAATTAGTAACTTATTGAAAATAAATTGGAATATTTTTATGCTTTAGCTTTACAATATGATGATACATATTAAATTATTATTATTATTATTTATTTATTTTTAATTAGCATGATATGCATAGATTATACACTATTATTATTATTATTATTATAACAATAAATAAAATAAATTCAATAAAAATTATAAATAGCCAAAACTCTAAAAAAATTGATAAAGCTATCCTTCAGGGATGCATGTATATGTATTTTGAATTCTTCTGGAATTCATAAGAAATAATTTATAAGAAGTTCTTCAAGAACTATATAACATCATTATAATGTAAAATTAATCATTTATGCAATTCTTCAGGAATGCATACAACATCGAGTTCTTCAGGAACTGTATAACATATATTATAATGTAATAGGAATACATATATTGGTGCAATCCTTCAGGGATGCATAAATATATTGAATTATTCATGAGTTCTTCAAAAACTCTATAAATATAATAGATCTTATTAATTATTTTGTACATCCTTCAGGGATGTGTCCCAATTGAATTCATCAAGATTTCATGGAGAACAAAATTTGGATTTTTAAGTTCTTTAAGAACTATATAATAGATCAAATCAGTTATTTTTTCAATCCTTCAGGGATTGATATTTTAGAAGCGTAGGTTTATGAATCTTCAGGATTCATATTTTAAAATTTCATCATACTATGAATCTTCAGGATTCATATTTTAAAAATTTCACTACGATACTTCTGGATCGTAGGCTGTGAATCAATATGAAAAAAAAACGAAAAAAATAGAATAAAAAATACAAGAAATAAAATTATCACCTCTCATGGTTGCTATACCTTTCTAGAGAGGGGAGGGAGACTATCGTGCTGATAACGTGTTATGAACTATTTCTAGAGAATAACTAGAATAGAGAAGAAGGAGAGAAATGGAGAAGAGAAAGGAATAGACTCTTGTATTGTTCTATTCAAGGTGTATGACACATTGTATCATATGCTCTATTTATAGGATAATATATGGGCCAATGAATATGGGCCAAGACTAATGGACATCTACTAATATATTCATAACTGAAATCTGGCACGCAGTGAACACAATGCTGCACAGGATGCTATAGCATATGTTGCAGCAAGACAGTCGCAGAACACAGTAAATAAATAAATAAATTGCAGAACAATAAATAACGCAGATAATTGTTAACCTAGTTCAGTGCAACGTCACCTACTCTGGGGGATACCAATCCAGGAATGAATCCACTATAATAGCTCTAGTTCAAAGCCCTCGACCAACACCCGGTACTTGACTTATCACCTAGACACTACCCGTGCAATCCTACCTAAGAACCTCTTAGATAATGAGACCCCGTCCCAAATCCCTCTAACAACACGTACCATGTTGCTGTCAATAATAATAATCAAGATGGAGACACTCTCCTAGAAACTAGACCACACTCTTGCTTAAAAGCTTTTGAGTGAATCACACACGCTAACTCTGTGCTTCAAAGCTTAGGAGTAGCTTACAATTAACAACCAAAACACAGTCCTCAACTTGCATCAAATTGACACAAGAAAGGCTGACAAAAGACACAAACTCTAAACCCTAAAAACTCACACTTTGTAAAGAACACGGTTTAGAATACATGAGTAGAATAGCTTGAGGCTTCACATATTTATAGTCTTCAATTGTCTTGATGGGCAAGCTAGGTCTTCAGACATGTACAGCTGTAGGAATTGCGGCCCAACCCTAAATTACTTTCAAAAATATAATTTGTTTGTTTCATGTTGTACCAAACAAAAAAAACGCCAAAAATATAATATAATTATATTTTTGTTTTAAATAACATTCCTTCAGCCGACTTCAATAAAACTTGCTGAGCAAGGCTCGTTTTGCCCAGACGCACGTGCTTGAATATATAATTAAAGCAAATCTTGACTCAGATTTGAAATAAAAATTCTGCACGAAAACAGAGCTTCAGTATGCTGTACTATAATGCTACAGCATCTCAGTCCAGCATCTGGCTGGTTGGCTTTTCCAAAATGTAGCCAATCAAAACACCAACAATCTCCCCCTTTGGCAAATTTTGGCTAAAACAACCTTAGGCCAGTGCATAGAGAGATACAGTCTAGACTTTCCTTCGAGTCAACATAAGCACACAACTAGGAAAGAAAGTAGAACGATGCTAAGCTATTTAAACTTTCCTTCGAGTCAACATAGGCACACAACTAGGAAAGAGAGTAAAGAAATTCATCAGATGAATAGATAGCTAGCACGTAAGCATCAGAGGCATGCAACAGCGGAACATAACACATCTAGCCTCAAAGTACAGATAGAGAGAAATAAACTCTCACATAGTGGATTCAAGATCAGAGAAATAAACTCCTTAAAAATTAAGCAATGCCACATAGAATAGGAAAAATAAATTCCTATATGAACACTTCAGACATGCATATCATAAGTAGTAGAAAAATAAATTCTGCCTACTCCCCCTCAATACATGCATAAACTTCACTCCCCCTCAATATATGCATAAACTTCACTCCCCCTCAACCAAACATGTTATACTAGATGCTATAGCATTATGCATCACAATATATGCACAACATATTACTCCCCCTTTTTAGCCATAAATTCTGACAAATAAAGTCAGTATCACATAGTAGGAGCAAAGTACATATTTCCACAGAGTTATCAGATCATAGAGAACATAGAGTGCAGAGAGAATCAGAGGATAGGAACTCATAAAGTGCATATGTTGGAACAAAATTGATTTAAAATATTAGCCCCTAAATCTATAAAGGTTTTGATGATAACAAAGTATTAATAAACAATTGGAAGGACTAAAAATTTATTTTAAGTGTGCAGATATAAGCATCAAATAAGCTCTGAGTGAAGCTCAGAGGATGTGAATTCAGAAGTTCACAAGCGCTCAGAAGATGTTGGACTTCAGAAGTTACACCTTCAGAGGATGAAGACTTCAGAACTTCTTGAGTGACTAAAGCGTCATCAACTTCTGAAGATCTTTTTGATATCTGTAAAGATTCCCTTTTCAAGTCAACTCTTCTACCAATGAAGAAAATGACCTTTCAAGCCTGATCAGTTCAGCTACCCTCTGTTTGTCTGTCCTCACTTGAGAACGTGGGTCTTCAGAATTGTTAGCTGAATAAGGAAAGTCCACTCTGCAGTAGTCAAAGTACTTGAAACTCTTTCTTAGTTTTGGATACAACCAAACTGCATCAAGACAGACTGCTTGAAGACAAAAGATTATCAACTCCAACGGTTCTTTTTGCAACGACTCTTTTCTAGTGGTATATATACTAGAAGAATCAGCTACAGCATATATATAACTTTATCAAGAATTGAACTCGCGCTGAACAAACTCTGAACTCTGTGATATACAAGCTCTGAACCTCTGTTAAGTGTTTTTGCACGTTAGTCTAATACTCTGTACTCTTTGTATTGGCTCTCGTTAGGTTCTGTTAAGAGCATTTGTATATTTTCATATACTTTACTATTACTTGAGGAAACTTAAGCTTGTGTGCTTAAGTGTGAAGTCTTAAGCTTGTGTGCTTGAGCACTATTGAGAAGTCTCTTGCTTGTGTGCTTGAGCAGGTGTAATCTTGTGTGATTATAGTGAAATCCCTTGGTAGTGCAAGGGGACTGGACTACTCTCGTTTTGTGAGAGGAACCAGTATAAATTGCTTGTGTGATCTTTCTCTCTCTCTTGTGTTATTATTTGTGTTATTTATCCGCTGCTAACGTAGTTGAGTTAAGAACTTGAAAAAGTTTTAACTTTGCTAAAACACAATTCAACCCCCCCTTCTTGTGTTTTCACACCTTCAATTGGCATCAGAGCACCTGGTCTGTTACTTTCACTTAACAGTGAGACAGTAAAGATCTTGTGAGAACACTATGTCTGGAGGAGATGATAGTAGTACTTGAACAACCGGTGAAGCCGGTGAGGCCAGTGGTGCTGGTGGTGGTCCTAGAAATGCTTTTGGTTTTGACTACTTAAGTAATGAATCACATGAACATAGTGGCAACAGAAAAGCCCCTATATTCAATGGTGATGCTTCATTATTTGAGTGGTGGAAAGAGAGACTGTATAGCAATATTACTGCTATTGATCATGAGTTGTGGGATTTGGTTGAGTTGGGAGTAACTTTTGAAAACTTAAATGAACATGGAAGGTTGTCCATTGAGCATAGAAAGTTACTCACACCAGCTAACTTAAAAACCTACACTAAGCATCATAGAGTAAAGGACATTGTTGTTGGTGCTATTAGACATGAGGATTATGTCAGAATAGAGAACAAGTCTACTGCTAAATCTATCTTTGATTCTATGTGTGCTACCTATGATGGTAATGAAAAGGTTCAAGAGGCTAAAGCTAGTCTTTTGATAAGGCAATATGAACTATTCACTATGCAACAAGATGAAAACATTGAAACTATGTTTACAAGGTTTCAAATCCTTGTATCTGGTCTTAAAGCTCTTAAGAGAAGTTATTCCACCTATGACCATGTTCAGAAGATTCTGAGAAGTCTTCCTATTGCTTGGAGACCCAAGGTCACTGCAATAGAGGAAGCTCAAAATCTCAAGACTCTGAGTCTTGAAGCTCTGATAAGCAATCTCAGAAGCCATGAGATGGTTCTGGATGCTGACTCAGAAACTAAGAAGAAGTCCAAGTCAGTGGCTTTACAGTCAACTAGGACTACTTCTAAGGCTCTTAAGACTCAGCTTCTTGATATTGAAGAAGAATCTTCTGCTGATGGTCAAGAGGATGAGATGAATGAGGATGAGTTTGCTTTATTCACCAAGTTTCAGCAATGGAACAGATTTAACAAAAGAAATTTCAGAGGTAACAGCTCCAGAAATTTTGTCAGCAAAAAGGATGATCAGAAGAACTGCTTCAACTGTAAGAAGCCAGGACACTTTATTGCTGATTGTCCAGAAATGTCTGCTAAAGACAAAAGCAAAAGATACAGCTCAAAGAAGCAACAATTCAAGAGTAAATTGAGGAAGAGTCTGATGGCTACCTTTGAAGAGCTATCATCTGAGGAAGAAGTTGAGGAAGAAGAAGAGGCAAATCTAGCCCTGATGGCTTCAACTGACTCAGATGCAGACTCAGAGGATGAATCAGAATCAGAATCAGATTCTGAAGTAACTGATGAGGTATTTTCTGACTGCTCTAAATCTCAACTTATAACTGCACTTAACAAGGTCATTGAGAAACATCTCAGAGTGTTAAGTAAACAAAAAGTTTTACAAGAAAAGCTTAACACTCTGACTGAACAAGCAGAACATTTTCAAGGTCTATATCAAGAAACTCTGAATAGAGTAAATGACTTTGAAAAGGGTTGTGCTGTTTGTCACAAACCTATTGATGAGCAGGAAATAGCTCTTCAACAGTTTGTGCATCTCAACCTTGGTAAGAGCAAAGCTGCTAATCTTGTTTATAATGTCATGAGACATAGAGGAGAGGGACTTGGCTATGAATATGGTAGAACATATTCAAAGCTGAAGACCTCTGCCAAAAAGGTTGGAAAATCTTGGGTTTACTATGTTGTACCTCAGAGTGAAGAAGGAAAGAAATTTGGTTCTCTGGAAAATGAGGATGATAATCTGAGAGATTTGGGAAATGACAACTCAGAGGAACCAAGTTCCTCAGGATCTGGGAAGAAAAGCTCAGAAGATAAAAGCTATTCAGAACCTGATAATATTAGTTCAGATGTTCTGAAAGCTTCAAAATCTGAGGCTTCAACTTCTGGAATCAGAGGAATTCTAGTTCCTGAGAAAAGTCAACCTAAAGGCTCAGAAGTTTTTAAAAGAAAGTCAAACCTCAAACCTCAGAGGCAACATAGGACTAAGATTATTTATGATTCTAGAGTCAGTAAATATAATCAGTCAAATCAATGGATTGGTAATAAATACAAACTCTGGGAGCATAAACAATCCAAGTCCTGGAATAATAACAGAACTCAAACTAAGAAACATTTTCAAAAGAGTTATTATTCCAAACCAAAATCCTTCTCTCACACTCAACAACACAGTAAGCATTTGTGGACTAACAAGCGTGGACCCAGAAGATGGGTACCAAAAGCTGAAATAATGTATCATTCAGATTTACCAACTAGGAAAGGATATGTCCTACCTAGAGTATGGAAACAAGTCCTATGCAAAGGAAGAAGGGCTTATGTCCTAGACCAATGGCTGACAAGTTCTCAAGTTAACAATCAGAACTTGATAAATGAAGAGGAAGAATATTGGGATGACCTTATCATTAACCTTGATGAAGAGTTCTATCGCAATGATTAAAGTTGTTTCTCATACAGCCTGCCACTCAAAGAAATATCATGAAACACTCATGGTATCTGGATAGTGGATGTTCAAGGCATATGACTGGTGACAAACAACTATTTTCTAAGCTGACTATGAAAGAAGGAGGATCTGTTGGCTTTGGAGGCAATCAAAAAGGAAAGATAATAGGTACAGGTACAATAGGTAATTCTTCCCTATCTATTAATGATGTTTGGTTAGTAGATGGACTCAAACATAACCTATTGAGCATAAGTCAATTTTGCGACAATGGTTATGTAGTTGTCTTTAATAAGGAATCATGTACTGTATCTAAACAATCTGATAACTCCATTATATTCAAAGGTCTGAGAAAGAACAATGTTTATAAAATTAATCTTTCTGATTTGAATGAACAAAAAGTGATGTGTCTTTTGACCTTGAGTGAGGAAAAATGGATCTGGCATAAGAGGTTAGGCCATGCTAATTGGAGGTTAATCTCTAAGCTTAGCAAGCTTGACCTTGTCAGAGGTTTACCTAAAATCAAATATCACTCAAACACACTTTGTAGTTCATGTCAAAAAGGAAAAATTACAAAATCATCTTTTAAACCTAAGAACATTGTCTCTACCTCAAGACCATTGGAACTTCTTCACATTGATCTTTTTGGGCCAGTTCACACTGCCTCTATCAATGGAAAGAAGTATGGGTTAGTGATTGTTGATGACTACAGTAGATGGACTTGGGTAAAATTCCTAAGAACAAAAGATGAAGCTTATGATGAGTTTAGCATCTTCTGCAAACAAATTCAAAATGAAAAAGGCTACACTATTTTAAAAGTTAGGAGTGATCATGGTGGAGAATTTGAAAATGAACCTTTTGAAAACTTCTGTGAAAAATATGGCATTCTGCATGAATTCTCTTCTCCTAGAACTCCTCAACAAAATGGGGTTGTAGAAAGGAAGAATAGAACTCTGCAAGAAATGGCCAGAACCATGATGCATGAAACAAATGTAGCAAAGTTTTTATGGGCAGAAGCTGTAAACACAGCATGTTATGTTCAGAATAGAATCTATATCAGATCTAAACTGAACAAAACTGCTTATGAATTGTTCAAAGGAAGAAAGCCTGATATTTCTTATTTTCATCAGTTTGGATGTACTTGTTACATCTTAAACAACAAAGTCCATCTAAAGAAATTTGATGCTAGAGGTTATAAGGGTATCTTTATAGGATATTCTGAACGCTCAAAAGCATACAGACTGTATATTTCTGAAACACACACTGTGGAAGAAAGTATGCATGTCAAATTTGATGACAAAGAGCCTGACCAAGTGTCAGAGCTTGTGGAAGGTTTGTCTAGATTTCAGGTATCAGAGGATCAATATTCAGATATTCCAAACTACTCAGAACATCCATTCTCTGAAGAACCTCTGAACACAATAGTTCCTACAGACTTTGAACAATAAAGAACTGAAGCAACTGCTGAACCTGATGTTGATGAGTCTGAAGATGATGAGCCCCCAAGAAATACCTTCAAATACAAATCATCACATCCAGAGGAACTGATATTAGGCAACAAGGATAGTCCAAGAAAGACAAGATCTCAACTGAGAAATGAGGAATCATTAGTTGGTCTTATCTCTATGATGGAACCTTCAAAGATTGATGAAGCTCTGAAGGATGATGCTTGGATTGTAGCAATGCAAGAAGAGCTGAATCAATTTCAAAGGAATGATGTATGGACTCTAGTACCTAAACCTTCACACAAGAACATTATTGGAACAAAATGGGTATTCAGAAACAAGCTGAATGAACAAGGTGAAGTGGTAAGAAACAAGGCTAGATTGGTTGCACAAGGTTATAGTCAACAAGAGGGGATTGACTATACTGAAACCTTTGCACCAGTTGCTAGACTTGAAGCAATCAGGTTACTTCTATCTTATGCTGTTAATCATGGAATAACCTTATATCAGATGGATGTTAAGAGTGCCTTCTTAAATGGTTTCATTTCTGAAGAAGTGTATGTTAAGCAACCTCCTGGTTTTGAAGATGTCTCAAACCCAGAACATGTTTTTAAACTAAAGAAATCACTGTATGGTCTGAAACAAGCTCCAAGAGCTTGGTATGATAGACTCAGTAATTTTCTTCTTGAAAAGGGCTTTGAGAAAGGAAAGGTTGATTGCACACTCTTTAGAAAAACAACCAAAGAAGACATTTTAATCATTCAAATTTATGTTGATGATATTATTTTTGGTTCAACTAATGCTGCTTTGTGCAAGAATTTTTCTAAGATAATGCAGGATGAATTTGAAATGAGCATGATGGGAGAGTTGAAGTTCTTTCTTGGAATTCAAATCAATCAGAAGAAGGAAGGAACTTATGTTCATCAATCAAAATACACTAAAGAACTTCTGAAGAAATTCAATCTAGATGACTGCAAGATAATGAACACTCCTATGCATCCAACTACCAACATGAGCAAGTCAGATGATGAAGGAAAGGTAGATCAAAAGGTCTACAGAGGTATGATTGGTTCCTTACTCTATCTGACAGCCTCTAGACCAGATATTTTATTCAGTGTTTGCTTATGTGCAAGATTCCAGTCAGATCCCAGAGAATCTCATCTTACTGCTGTAAAGAGAATCTTTAGGTATCTGAAAGGAACAACTAATCTTGGACTTCTCTATAAGAAATCCAATGATTATGTGCTAAATGGATTCTGTGATGCTGACTATGCTGGAGATAAAATTGAAAGAAAATCCACAAGTGGCAATTGTCAATTTGTTGGTGAAAACCTTATCTCCTGGGCTAGTAAGAGACAAACTACTATAGCTTTGTCTACAGCAGAAGCAGAATACATTTCAGCAGCTAAGTGTTGCACACAACTACTCTGGCTAAAATATCAGTTAGAAGATTATCAGGTAAGCAGTAACAATATTCCTTTATATTGTGATAATACTGCAGCCATTCATTTATCTAAAAATCCTATTCTACACTCTAGAGCCAAACATATTGAAATTAAACACCATTTTATCAGAGATTATGTTCAGAGAGGCATTATAGATATTAAGTTTGTTGATACTGAAAATCAATGGGCTGATATATTTACTAAAGCTTTATCTGTTGAAAGATTTGATTTTATAAAGAAACATCTGAACATGTTTTCAATCTCTGAATGAAAAATTATTTTTGGCAATTAAAGTGTAAGAGGTTATGTATATCAGAACTTATGATTCAGAACATCTGAAACACAAGCTCTGAAGTACTTAACTCTGATAGAGAATTTTAAATATCTCAGAGGCTCTGAACTATTTAAGTGGGAAACGTTTAGCATTCACTGTTGAACAGTTGTCCATTAAAATAGCAGTTACCGAGTAAATTTCTGCACGTGGTCTTCGTGTGTCAGGTAGTGGGTGGTTAATGACGATTTTTGGTATTCAACTTTCTGTCAATTAGCGTAACTTCCCAAATTTGCCATTTTTGTGTTAACTGTACTCATTTAAATAAACTTACACAATACACTTGCACACTATTCACTTTCACAACCTACACTTTCATATTCTCTCTAAACCTCCAACACACTTTCTTTCTCTCTCGTTAGTTTCCAAACCCTACCCTAATCTCCAACAATGGCCGGACATTCGTCTTCTTCTTCAACAAAGATTCCACCGTTTATGTTCAAGAACCTTCAGATTGTTGGGAACGAGATGGAATTTCCAGAATCTGAACTCACGTTTCTGTCTGAGAAGATTGTGGATTTTGATAGTCTTTCTGCAAACGGCTTTGAAGTTAAGCAGTACTTTACATCACAAAGATGGGATAAGTACTTCGACATGCTTAACGGTCCTATCTACCCAGACTTGCTTAAGAAATTTTGGATGAAAGCAAGAGTGTTTGATAAACATGAAGCAAAGAAGGAAGAGATTGCTGCTATTGAGAGGAATCCTAGTCTAAAGGGTAAAACTAGGAAGGAAATGGGCTTGCTGGAATTTACAGGTGTTCAGATTAGGTCTAACATCTGTGGGATGAATATGGCTTTCTCACCAATTCATTTCAATGCTCTTCTTGGTCTACCTAACTCTGGGATAGAGTTAGATGCTTTTGAAAAGGATACCAGATATAGAGATGATCTTCTGCATCTCATCTGCACTGACTTCAAGCTGAAAGGGAAAGTCAAAGGATTGACTGACGAGTGCAGAGTTTTGTTCAAGATAATCCTTGCTTCTATCAGTCCAAGAGTTGGAGGGACTGATACAATCTCCTGGACGCATCGTCATTTGTTATATTTCCTTCTGACAAGGAAGAGAGTTAATCTTGGAGATTACTTTTTTGAACGGATTTGTGAAGCAATTTTTGCAAGTAAGTCTCAGAGGAAAACTACTATAGTTTATCCCAGGTTGTTGTCAGATCTTCTATATCAAGGTCACGTGGTTCAGAACTTGCAGAAATTCCACCCAGAACTGGTTCAGAAGAAGTTTTATCCAGAGATTCTGAATGCTAGTTTTCTGTCCAAGATGCGTTTGATTGCATCTAAGCCTGTTGCTCCTCCACAAGAGTTCTCTGTTAGGCTTGAAGATCGTCTGTACATAGAAGGCTACCCAGTTATATCTGAAGCTGATGCTGAGCATGTGATTCAGGACTACTTAGAAGTGCTCAGAAAAGAAGGTTTTGTTGTTGATAGGAGTATGGTTCCAAAGGCTCCTGCAAACCAGTATAACCCTTCTAGGAAGCAAAAGAGAAAGGCTGAAGCTCAAGATGATCTACCTAAGCCAGATCTTTTGGCTCAGAAAAGGATTAAGGTGGAGCAAGCTGATGCTGAACAAAGAACAAAGAAGAAGCATGAAGAAACTGCAAACAAGGCTGCTGAAGGAGCTTCCAAAAAGCCTATTGTTGTTGAGGTAGACAGTTCATCTGAAGAATCTGAGTCTGAAGATGAGACTGAGTCTGATGAAGAGACACTTGCTGAAAGACTTCGTAGAAGACCTGTTCCTGTTTCTAAAGATAAAGGTAAGTCTTCTAAGTACATCTTTAATGAAAATGAGATTGGAATAGGTTACACCAAACCTCTCAGAACTGTTTTACCAACCTCTGATATTCCAACCTCTGACAACCCTTTGTCTGAACTAGAGAAACATCTTAGTCCAGACCCTCTCAATAATCAAGCCTTCACCCAGAAATCTTCATCACCCCCTAAACCTAAATCACCTCTACCTCAACCTCAACCACAACTATCACCTGACATTCCATCATCTGAACCTCAGCCAGATATTCCAAATGCTGAACCAACATCTCCCATCAAACAACCCTCTCCACATAAATCTCCTGAACCATCTCCAATTCAATCATCTGAACCTGCATCCCCACAACATCAAAATCCTGAACCATCTAACCCTGAACCAACAGATAATCCAATTCCTGAAACAAATCCTGAACCAAGTGCTGAATATGCTTCTCCTGAGCGTATTCATACTTGTGCCCCCAAGCCTTCAGAGGCAGCAGTTGTTATTATTGACAACCCTGCTACTGAGACACCTAATCTCTCTACCATTCCCAATCCTTCACCCTCATCATCTAACCCTTTTAGTAATCTATCCACTCAGTTTCATGATGACTTACTTAGATTATCTAAGTTAAAGGACAGGTTCTTAGTTTGTCCTTCTGATGTGGACCTAGAAGTGTCAAGCATTAAGGCAAGGATTTGCAATGCTTTGGATGATGCTGCTGAAGAGATTAAGGCTGTTGTTGGTAAGAGGGATCTGGATGTTATAAGCTTCATGAAGGAAAGTCTGGCTAGGGCTGAATTGAAAAGGTTAACCACTTTTAATCATGCTGAGTCTGAACGTGCTAAGCTGGAAGCACTTGTTGCTGCTGAACAACGTTTAACTGCTTTCAAGGTCTGCTGGGTTGATTCCAAGTTATTTCAGAGTCTTGAAGTTCAGAGGGTTGAGAAGGAACGTCTGGAAGAAGCTGCTGCTAGAGTTGCCCAGTTGGCAACTGAGCTACATCAAGAGGATGCCCCAGAAGAGGATGTACTGGATGTACTGAATCAGGATGATGTTCTGATTGAAAGAAAATTGATACGATAAAAGCAGCGGAATTTTAAAATTTTCCTTTTGTGATCCTTACGAATGGTCATGAATTGTGTTTAGAGTTTTACCTTTTGGTTCGAAAACTCCCTTTAAATCACGAACGGCTATCGAACACTTCGAATCACGAACAAGGTCACGAACAAGAACCTCGAACCGTCACGAACAAGGTCACCACCAAGTCACCAACGAATTTGATCACAAGCGTTAAAGGTATAACGCCTCTAGCCAGTCCACACGAACAACAACCTTCAATGGAGTGCTAGCTCCAATGATTTGAAGGGTTAGGAGAAAGGAGGCACAAAATAAGGATTAGGGTTTTTCACAAAAACTCTAGAAAGGTGATTAGGGTTTCTCAAGAGAGGAGAGAACAAAGGCTCATGAGAATGAGTAACAAAAGTGTGTAACTTTTTCTCCTTACCACAAGGGTTCTATTTATAGAACCACTTGCCATGGCAAAATTACACTAAAGCCCTTTTAACTAAATGGGCTATAGTGGGCGCCATTCTCATGTAAATATGTCTAGTACATATTTGCACCCCCTTCTTGCTACATCATACCATATGATGTAATGCTCATTTTAATTACCATAATACCCTTATCATATTTCCTTATTTCTCCAAGGTGCACCGTACCTTACGGTGTTCCAATCTCACTAGATTGTTCTTATGTGTGTGACCCTGTAGGTTTCCGTAACATTGACAATTATAATAAATCACTATTTATTACAATAAACAGTGAGCGGTATCTAGCAACACATCACTGCTACTCAAGTTACGAGAAATTAACATGTGATCTAAACATAACCTCTTGTGATAATATCAGTGTGTATAATTACCCCTTTGCCCTTTATGTCTATATTGAACACAAAACATACTTGGTGTCATCTTTGTCCAGTTCAATATTGGGCCCATGACATTTATCCTGTTATGCAGGATTGGCAAATTCCATCTAGGTCACTACTGTCCCTCAGCATGCTTTGTGAAGTACCCATCAACTGCCTTTATGGTTATCCTGTTACGGATAACGTTAGATCAGCAACAAAGTACTTGACTCCACATCTAGGGTACAAAGTGGTTTCAGGTCTAAGGGCGGTTTACACCATTATCACCATGAGAGTAACTTATGACACTTTGCATAACTTTGCATGTAGTACTCTCATAGCGGGTCAATCCAGTATAAATATTACTCCTAATATTTATACCTACGTCAAGACTTGATAACTCCTTATCCCATGATCCATGAGATGTGATCATCAGTCTATCTTCATAATAGTCTTTATGCTTTTAAGGTTATCCCCTTTACCTTAAAAGCTCGACTACGGATACTTTAAGAATAGTGTCCTTATGTTTAATATTATCTCATGATTAAGTCACACTTAATTATTAAACGAACTTTCTATTCTAGGGACTTCATTATTTTGCAACCTTACAAATATAATAAAGAAATGCCATATTTATATTCAAACTCCTAAAGCAAATACTATGAAAATAGATTGGCTCTTAGGGCTTACTCCAACAATCTCCCACTAGCACTAAAGCCAATCTAGGTTTCTCTTAATACCTATAGACTTAGTATGCCCATCACGCTTCAACTGCGCAAGAGGCTTTGTTAGTGGATAAGGAACTATTTCCTATGTTGGTATCTTACGTATCTTTCAACGTTCTATTTCGATCTCTATCGAAATATATAAGTGTCTAAGTATATTCATGAATCGTCGGTGAGATCTATTTTCAAGTGTTCTTGCAAGATTAAACTATTACCATCACTAATGTGATTAATGTGACTTGTAACACCGGAAACATATCTTTAGCTCAATCATGAGCCAAACGATCCAATCTTAAATACTCAACTTATTTAACTGAAACAAACATATTACGAAGCTTATCTTATAGCTTTCAATGCTTGTATTCAGCCATGATATACAATACATTGGTATGGAAACTTCCTTCATTATAACTTCCTTATAATGATCCTTCCCATACCTATCTATTTCAAGAAATAGGCCTTAGTTCCTTTAAGGTCTTTAGGGATATTCTTGAAGGTAAGTTAGTGTCAAACACTAATTTCAATTTTGGTACATAGGTTATTCCTAACTCTTTAGGAATTCTTGCCTAAGTGTTTCATCAAGAGTTATTTTCTTAGTCATGTCTCATATGTATAAGAAAAATGTCTTGATGATTAATATGATATCAGATATTATCACTCCCACTAAAACTTTGTATGCACAAGATTTATATTTGTCCTTCATTTGTTTTCCACAAAACTTTCAAAAGGAACAAATATTCAAATTTATTCGATCTAATCAAAGTTAGATAGGTTTGTCCTTGTTAATTTGTTTTCATAAAACTTCATAAAAGGAACAAACAATAATTTAATTTTCTGAGAACTCTATCTAATCAAAATTAGATAGCTACAAGTTATATACCTTTCTAGCATCATTTGGATCAACAAAACCCTTACGTATATGTCCAACGCATATATATGAGGTCATTCCAATTAAGGAATGCAACTTTGTTATCCATCTACCAAAACATGTAGTACAACATTTAGCAGAAGCAATCAAATATTATAAGGTATTCTTAATACCATCCATATCAGTGTTCAAAAAGAATACTCACTTTCATCGTATGAGTCTTACTCATCTTGAAGACATAACCATTATCTACATAAGGTTAGTGTATATGGATTCTGTATGAGATTTCATGGCATTTAGCCACTTCTCATAATCTAGATCGTCTTACGACCTTTTAGAAAGTCAAAGACTCATCTTCCATGAGAATCATATCACATTGCTGAGTCATGATAAAACCATACCTTGTAGCCATATGTGATATGTTAGACTTATCTTGGATTTGTGCAACTTTAAAACAATGGTTCTTCAACAACCTTGAGGAACCGGTTTGCATTCCCTTTTAAATAAATATGTTTTGTGGTACTTGAATTTATTCAAGTTCTATATCACTCCCACTGTCTCTTTTAGAGACACACTCCCACTAGAGGAATGTTTCAAACCTAGCAACAAAACAACCTTTTGTCCTTAAGAGTGATATAGGACCAATATCCCTTTCTTTAGGATATTTCCACTTATTCATTCATTCATTTGGAATTAGATTTATCTAATAAATTTTAATCCAAAATTCTCATAAAGACAAACTTGGTACTCTTACCTCCATATCGCATATGGTGTCTTTATGATCATTTTAAAAGGGAACTAATTGTGGGTGAAGATTAATTATAAGTAAAGAGATTTATAGAAAGAGTCAATATATAATTAAACTATCCTTAAATCATGTCAAACATGATGTGATAAAATAGTTATTATAGTCTTTTAATTAAGTATTTACTGATATGACTCATTCATATAACTTAAATACTTTTGTCGAGTTCTATTTTCTTCATTGTTGAATTTCTTTGACAAATTCAAAGATTTCTAATTGGTGTCATACACCTACCAACATCTAATGATTTTAATCATCAATGTTAATGAAGTAAAATAAACTCAATATACAAAATATGTTTAGTGGTCGACATACATCTCATGTATATTGTTCAAATAGGTCATGCGTTATTTTATTGACACATCGAATATTTGTACTAAACAACAATGCTCTTGATATATTTAAGGTCCAAATCATATTTGGCTCTTATCACGATTGTTATAGATAACCCTATCAAGACCATGGAACCCTAGTCCATTACTTGACTTGGAGTAATAGTATAGAAAACTTTGCTTAAATGATAGGACCATTACTTGTCTTATCATTTAAGGCTACAATTCATATATTATCAATACAAGATATACAATTGCTACTTCTATTACTAGATGGAATTCAATAACAATTATTGTGTTCCATTTCAAACTCGATTTTAAGTCATTGCATAAGCTCTCATTATCAATGAAACAATTTTCATTCTAGATATGGGTTGACTTAAAATTAAAGCCAATGTTCTAATTCTTTAAGCATCTCTATTTTCGAAAAATTGAGATTCAACATCTTGTATCATATACTTTTGATGTAGAAATAGAAATTTTGACTTTCTATAACAATATGTGCATTATTGAAGTCTCACTTCATACTTTTGGTTTGACTCTTCCAAGAACTATTTACGTCATTTTTATTTAATGGTCTAACCATAGCCGTTCTACTTTGACAACCATTTTGTACTATTCAAATAAGAGGAATATAAATCTTATTTATATTATATCTCAAATCTTTGATAGTGCAAATTAATTCTCATTCAACTCAACAAATTCCGGTAGATATTCAAAACAATTTTGTCTATATCTATTCCATTATAATTTGTTAGATTGATCCTATGACCAACTTTTTGATCCATTGAGAAATTTATCATACTCTAAAGTTCTTTCAAAAGGATCTTACTTGAGATTAAATGATCACATCATTTATTATATATTCTATATCTAGACGTCAACTTGATGCTTCTAACAAGTATCCCTTTTCCAATCTAGTTATGGTAGGTTGTTCACAGTTTATAGTTCAAGACTTATAGTTTTCTCGCATTTGAGAACAATTCTCAATTTGTACCAATACAGAAACTCCTTTCTGAAAATCTTGTCCTTCATAAGGACAACTTAATATGTATTGTATTTCGAAATTCTAATTACAAAGATATGTAAGATATTATGACCAAATCATATTTAATTTGGTCTTTAATTAAATACGCTCTCTCACTATTTTACTCAAAACAAATGACCCTCGACATTTGATTCGGAAAATCCCGTTGGAAGATTTTCTAGTGAGAATGAGATCCATATTTCACTTCGTTTTAAGTCAGCGTTGGGCTGATTACACAAAACTTAGTTATTTAGGTAGGAAACTCCTTTCCAATTGTATCTCATACAACTCTCATATCCTTTCTATTGGGTGAATAACACTTATTCTAATCCATCACATGGAATGACCCAATACTTGCTTCTAAAGTCATATAATCTTATTATATTTTCTTTAGTTAAGTTAGACCCATTAAATAGCGATCGGATAAATAAATTACCTCACCGCAACTTATCAATATTGACAATGCACTTCGCGTTGGCAAAACCTACATTGATCGATATTGATCTTGAAGGGCGCTATTCGTTGGAAAGCAATAAAACTTAATATTAATTCCTTTGAGGGCTTTTATAATTAATTTGATCTCACCTTACCACGGCTTACATACAATGACGTCACTCCATTCATAACATGCATCAACATACATAATATAATAAAATGAAACAGTTATGGCCCATAGCGCATTTGTTCTCCCAAGCCAATGAGAGAACCTAATCTAACCTAAAACGATCTATACTTCTCCAAGCATGATCTCCAAGGTTGACCTCCATTGTTCTTCTTCTTCATAATATTACATAATAATATAAAAGAATACTCGTTTTACATACGAGGGAGTGGATGAGAAGAGAATATAGAGAATAGAGATAAGGCACGACACGCAGGCCGTATTTAAAAACCAAATGCAATAAAATAAATAAACTAAGGCCATAACCGATCATCAAATATAATAATAACAAACAAACTTTATTATTATTAAAGTCTCATAATTAATTAAATCCGGCGATTGATCAAATCAGGTAAGTTTGATTCAAATATTTAATTCACAATTAAATATTTCGAATCAAAATTTGCTAAAATAAATAACATTATTTTAAAGTAGAATTAAATCTTTTGACAATTCTCCAAATATGGAAAATTATTTAATCAAAACCTTTTTGAATAAAATATTTCCAAAATTGGTAATATTATCTTTTAAAACAATTTTAAAAGATATTTCTAGAGATTTGAAACGATTTCATAATTAAATATATTTGTCAAATATGGAAAATTATTTAATCAAAACCCTTTTGAATAAAATATTTCCAAAATTGATGATATTATCTTTTAAAACAATTTTAAAAGATATTTCTAGAATTTTGAAACGATTTCAAAATTAAATATATTTATCATCTACTTTTCGCATCAACACTTGATACGTTTTGCAAATCCTAATTTTAATGACACAACATTTGTGCAACCCTTTCATGCCGTCAAAATTCCTTATGACCAAATTCAATCCAATTGATCAACATGTCATTGTTTCACCATACAAATGTCGGATTCCGAAACAAATGAACACGGCTCGCTTTAATTGAATAACTTTCATAATAATTTTAACGAAATTACTAACGGTATATCACATACACCATTTTGCATTACGGTTACTTATATCATATATAAGTTTATGGCCGTTCTTGATTGTGTAACCTTAGGACAATTAACATATCGCATGCTTCACCATACAAGTGTCGGATTCCGAAGCCGTTTCAATGTTAATTACCCAATTCATACACAAAACTTACATCACATGTAAGTATTGACCGTTCTTGTTCGTGTAACCTTAGGACAATCAACATATCGCATGCTCCACCATACAAGTGTCGGATTCCGGAGCCGTTTCAATGTTAATCATCCAATTTATACACAAACAACCGTCAAATTTTAATTACTCGATTTTAATCTTTTATTAACTGTTTTAATCATATTAAAACTGAATTCATGAATTTAAACAAACATCAATTCATGGTTTCGTAAGTGGCTCTGATACCACTGAAGGAAAATTGATACGATAAAAGCAGCGGAATTTTAAAATTTTCCTTTTGTGATCCTTACGAATGGTCATGAATTGTGTTTAGAGTTTTACCTTTTGGTTCGAAAACTCCCTTTAAATCACGAACGGCTATCGAACACTTCGAATCACGAACAAGGTCACGAACAAGAACCTCGAACCGTCACGAACAAGGTCACCACCAAGTCACCAACGAATTTGATCACAAGCGTTAAAGGTATAACGCCTCTAGCCAGTCCACACGAACAACAACCTTCAATGGAGTGCTAGCTCCAATGATTTGAAGGGTTAGGAGAAAGGAGGCACAAAATAAGGATTAGGGTTTTTCACAAAAACTCTAGAAAGGTGATTAGGGTTTCTCAAGAGAGGAGAGAACAAAGGCTCATGAGAATGAGTAACAAAAGTGTGTAACTTTTTCTCCTTACCACAAGGGTTCTATTTATAGAACCACTTGCCATGGCAAAATTACACTAAAGCCCTTTTAACTAAATGGGCTATAGTGGGCGCCATTCTCATGTAAATATGTCTAGTACATATTTGCACCCCCTTCTTGCTACATCATACCATATGATGTAATGCTCATTTTAATTACCATAATACCCTTATCATATTTCCTTATTTCTCCAAGGTGCACCGTACCTTACGGTGTTCCAATCTCACTAGATTGTTCTTATGTGTGTGACCCTGTAGGTTTCCGTAACATTGACAATTATAATAAATCACTATTTATTACAATAAACAGTGAGCGGTATCTAGCAACACATCACTGCTACTCAAGTTACGAGAAATTAACATGTGATCTAAACATAACCTCTTGTGATAATATCAGTGTGTATAATTACCCCTTTGCCCTTTATGTCTATATTGAACACAAAACATACTTGGTGTCATCTTTGTCCAGTTCAATATTGGGCCCATGACATTTATCCTGTTATGCAGGATTGGCAAATTCCATCTAGGTCACTACTGTCCCTCAGCATGCTTTGTGAAGTACCCATCAACTGCCTTTATGGTTATCCTGTTACGGATAACGTTAGATCAGCAACAAAGTACTTGACTCCACATCTAGGGTACAAAGTGGTTTCAGGTCTAAGGGCGGTTTACACCATTATCACCATGAGAGTAACTTATGACACTTTGCATAACTTTGCATGTAGTACTCTCATAGCGGGTCAATCCAGTATAAATATTACTCCTAATATTTATACCTACGTCAAGACTTGATAACTCCTTATCCCATGATCCATGAGATGTGATCATCAGTCTATCTTCATAATAGTCTTTATGCTTTTAAGGTTATCCCCTTTACCTTAAAAGCTCGACTACGGATACTTTAAGAATAGTGTCCTTATGTTTAATATTATCTCATGATTAAGTCACACTTAATTATTAAACGGACTTTCTATTCTAGGGACTTCATTATTTTGCAACCTTACAAATATAATAAAGAAATGCCATATTTATATTCAAACTCCTAAAGCAAATACTATGAAAATAGATTGGCTCTTAGGGCTTACTCCAACACTGATGATCGATTATCCAGAGGAAGGTGAACCCTCTGATAAAGGCAAGGCGCCTTTGGTTGAAGAACAAGCACCTTTGGTTCAAGATCAAGCTCCTGTTGTTGCTGATCAGCTGCAGATCTTTCAAGAAGCTCTGAGGGAGCAACAAGAAGGTTTGGAAAGGCAAAGGACAGCTCACCTCAATTTGGAATCCAAAGTGGATGGTCTCGTTTCCAACGTGGGGTCTCTGAATGACAAATTTGACCAGCTCTTAGCCTTTCTTAAGAAACCCTAGGATTCTATGCACTTGTCTTAAGCTTTCTTTTTATTTTTCTTGCTCATCTTCTGAACAATTTTATCTTCAGCTATTCTGTTTTTCTTAATTATGTGGTTTATTATATTTTTGTTTGTTTTGTTTGGGTTAATTTTTTTTTTATAAGAACATAAGAACACAAGATGCTTTTAAACGAAAATTTTTATTAATGATCTAACAATGTTGAGTACATTGGTAAAAGAAAAAGACAAAGAAAAAGACAACCTAATCCTAATCAGATGGATAAAACTCAGAAGAAATCTCCGATTTCTCCTCAGCATCATCTGATGAAATTTCTATGGGATCTGGGTTTTGCTCTTCTTCTTCTTCTTCTTGTTCTTCTTCTGGAACATAGCCAGCCAAGAACTCAACATAGTCAGCATCATCTTCATTCTCTTCAGCTTCAGAATCTGATGAGATAATTATAATCTCAGCATCTTGTGGTTTCTTGTTGTCTTCTTTATTCTTCTCATCGTTTTCGCGTTTCTCTTCGTCTTTCTTTCTCTTAAACTCTGCGATGCGTAAACTAAATCTTTTCATTATTCCTAATCTCTCTTGTTTCACTTGTTTATTCTTGTTTATACGTGAAGAAGGCTTGTTAACTCGTTCACCTTTTATACACCTTTGAGCGCGTTGATTTTTTGTTTTTGAAATTAATTCACCTTTGTAACAACCACTCTTCTTCTTTGACTGTCTTGGTTATATAATTTTTTTTTACTTTTTGATAATGACAAAAGGGGGAGTAGTTACGCATTAATTGATAAGTGATAAGTTTCAAAACTGAAACCACGCCTTTTATCTCGCTTTTATCCGTTAAATTAAAAGTTGTTACTTTTAAGTTGTTTTACGTATTTCAATGCGGAGACTAAGTTAGTTGAAACTAAAATAAATTTCATAAGTAAGGATAAGTTAAGAGTGCAATTTTAACTTAGCCTTATGAGACTTAGGGGGAGAGCTTGCAAACCTCTCACTCTGAAGAAAGATATGAAACTTGTTTTATTTCAAATTATCTTAATCTTATACTAAATTAAAATATCATGGATATAACCTAAAGTTTTGGCTTTAAGGAATATCAATCTTAGGGGGAGCTTGCAAACCTCACAAACCTAAGAGAAACATGATAAGTTAATTTAACAACAATTGTCAATTAATACTTGTGTTTGTCATCATCAAAAAGGGGGAGATTGTTGGAACAAAATTGATTTAAAATATTAGCCCCTAAATCTATAAAGGTTTTGATGATAACAAAGTATTAATAAACAATTGGAAGGACTAAAAATTTATTTTAAGTGTGCAGATATAAGCATCAAATAAGCTCTGAGTGAAGCTCAGAGGATGTGAATTCAGAAGTTCACAAGCGCTCAGAAGATGTTGGACTTCAGAAGTTACACCTTCAGAGGATGAAGACTTCAGAACTTCTTGAGTGACTAAAGCGTCATCAACTTCTGAAGATCTTTTTGATATCTGTAAAGATTCCCTTTTCAAGTCAACTCTTCTACCAATGAAGAAAAGGACCTTTCAAGCCTGATCAGTTCAGCTACCCTCTGTTTGTCTGTCCTCACTTGAGAACGTGGGTCTTCAGAATTGTTAGCTGAATAAGGAAAGTCCACTCTGCAGTAGTCAAAGTACCTGAAACTCTTTCTTAGTTTTGGATACAACCAAACTGCATCAAGACAGACTGCTTGAAGACAAAAGATTATCAACTCCAACGGTTCTTTTTGCAACGACTCTTTTCTAGTGGTATATATACTAGAAGAATCAGCTACAACATATATATAACTTTATCAAGAATTGAACTCGCGCTGAACAAACTCTGAACTCTGTGATATACAAGCTCTGAACCTCTGTTAAGTGTTTTTGCACGTTAGTCTAATACTCTGTACTCTTTGTATTGGCTCTCGTTAGGTTCTGTTAAGAGCATTTGTATATTTTCATATACTTTACTATTACTTGAGGAAACTTAAGCTTGTGTGCTTAAGTGTGAAGTCTTAAGCTTGTGTGCTTGAGCACTATTGAGAAGTCTCTTGCTTGTGTGCTTGAGCAGGTGTAATCTTGTGTGATTATAGTGAAATCCCTTGGTAGTGCAAGGGGACTGGACTACTCTCGTTTTGTGAGAGGAACCAGTATAAATTGCTTGTGTGATCTTTCTCTCTCTCTTGTGTTATTATTTGTGTTATTTATCCGCTGCTAACGTAGTTGAGTTAAGAACTTGAAAAAGTTTTAACTTTGCTAAAACACAATTCAACCCCCCCTTCTTGTGTTTTCACACCTTCAGCATATACAAACCATCAGGGCATAGAAAACCTGGAGTATCAGACCCAAAGACATGGATTATGCATGTTACAATCCAGAGAGCATCATGCCGTAGCCCAACAAATTAAAATCCAAAAGGACATGCAAATAAAGCATAAGTAGGTCACATAGAAGGACTTGCGTCAGAGTCCTCCTCCTCTACCTCAGTATCACCACCTGCAATATCATTAAGAACACCAGGATTGACATTGAAAAAACACCTTGAGGTCAAGAGTCATTTGCTTCCTAGGCAAAACATCAGTTTGACTGGTTGACAGATGCTGCAGCACAGTCTGCAGCATGTGTACCCTCAAACAGTATAAAATCAAAAGACAAATCACAACCTCTCTTATAAGCCTCAGTACAGATGCCAGGATGTTGAGCCAGAACAATATCACACATCAGTGTAGGGAAGGCTATAGGCATCTTCACAGCAAATGACTTACCATGCAGAACAGTTTAATCAAGAATATGGAAACCAAGGTCAAAATGTGATCTGGTCCCTACAACATATATAAACCGAGTAAAACCTGTAGCCAGAGTATTGGAATGAGTAGTTGGAGCCCAGTTGCAGTTTTCATCAATCCAACTGCATTAATCAAATCAACAAGCTTTTGACATTGTAAAAAATCTTCACTTAAATTCCTTTCCACAGCAACCCTTCTTTTTATCACAAATTTCCACCTGTCAACATTTTCAACTCGATGAAAGGAAATGTTGCCCATGGGTACAGGGGATACATCTTGAGGGATCCTCTTTTTCTTCACAGACTTCTTTGAGGATGCTGCAGGCGATGCAGTAGCATGTTGGTCTTCCTCAAACTCTGAATCACTAGAGGAAATAGTCTTCCTCCTCAAAAGCTTCTTCTTTGGCTCAGAGGGCCCCGTAATCTTACTCCACTGTCTTTTAAGACCATAGATTTTCTTTTCCTTGGCAGTCTTGACAGGAACATTAGAAACAGCTACACCTTTACCAGCATTGCTCCTTAACCTCCTAGTACTAGAAGCAGGAGTCCTCTCAGTAAGGTTGAGATTGTCCACATAAATAAAATTTGAATCTTTCTCAGCAGATTCATCAACATTCAAAGGAACAGACATAGTTTTACAACTATCATCAACATAAGGGATCACATAGATATCATGAACAAAAACATTATCAGTAGTAGTTGCTTCAGAACCCTTTTCTTTGTCAGGAACAATAACATCATCTGGAGAGTCGGGTATCACGATGTTATCCAAATTTTCCCATGCTGTAGATAAAGATACACAATTTTGTTTCTTGCTGAACCAAGATATAAGATTGTTGCCTAAAAAGAAACAAGCTCCTGAGGTGCCTTTTCTATCATCTGCACAACCTGCCCAATCAGCATCACAATACCCCTCTAGCATAGACTTGTTCTTGTAGACCCACTTGGTACCAATCACATTAGTATTTTCTGGTCTAGGAACTAAGTCCCAAACTTCATTCTTCTTGAACTGATTTAGCTCTTCTTGCATAGCATTTATCCAAAACTCATCAGTGAGGGCTTCCATCACATTTTTGGGTTCAAACTTAGAAACAAAACAAGCATTAGGAACTAAGTCAAGTGTCCTTCTAGTAGTAATTCCATGATTAGGATTACCAATAATCAGATCTGTAGGATGATTCTTTTGAGTACGAATGGATGACCCTTTCTTTGAAGTAGCAAAGATTGGTTCAGGTGTAGTAATCTCTGTATCATTCTTGAATTCCTCAATAGTTTCAGAATCTATACTACCTTGGATAGATGCTGTAGCATCTTCTGTATCATCTTTCACAACTTCACTTGAAATATCATCTATTACTACATTTATAGATTCCATCATGGTTTTGGTTCTGTAGTTATATACTCTGTAGGCTCTGCTATTTGTTGAGTATCCCAAGAATATGCCTTCATCACTTTTGGGATCCATTTTAGTTCTTGGTTCTCTATCAGACAAGATATAACATTTACTTCCAAACACATGAAAGTACTTAACAGTAGGTTTTCTACCTTTCCACAATTCATACAGAGTAGATGTAGTTCCAGATCTCAAGGTGACACGATTATGAATATGACAAGCAGTGTTCATAGCTTCTGCCCAAAAACCATGAGAGAGTTTCTTTGCATGTAACATTACTCTTGCAGACTCTTGTATAATTCTATTCTTTCTTTCTACTACACCATTTTGTTGTGGTGTAATGAGAGATGAAAATTCATGAATGATGCCTTCAGAGGCACAAAAGTCAGAGAATCTAGAGTTTTCAAACTCCTTTCCATGATCACTTCTGATCCTTAACACAACATTGTTTTTCTCTCTTTGAAGTAGAATACATAGATCTTTGAATACGTCAAAGGTCTCTGATTTCTTTCCAATAAAATTTATCCAGGTATATCTAGAGAAATCATTTACAACAACATAGGCATACCCTTTTCCTCCTAAGCTTTCAGTTTGCATAGGTTCCATCAAATCCATGTGTAGAAGCTCAGGAACTCTGGTAGTGGTAAGATGCTGCAGCTTTGGATGTGGCTTCTTGGTTTGTTTTCCAATTTGACATTCACCACAAATGCTTCCTTCTTCGATCTTGAGATTTGGCAAGCCCTTGATGGCTTCTTCAGGTATAGCTTTCTTCATGCTTCTTAGGTTTAGATGACCAAGTTTTTGGTGCCACAATTTTATTTCATCTTCTTTCGTGATTAAGCATGTCGACACATTTGCCTCTTCTTGGGGAACCCATAAGTAGCAGTTGTCTTTTGATCTGACGCCCCTCATCAAAATTTCACCCTCATCATTTGTAACCAAACATTCAGACTTGGTGAAGTTTACCTTCATCCCTTGGTCGCATAATTGACTGATGCTTATTAAATTTGCAGTCAATCCTTTTACTAACAACACATTGCTTAGTTTAGGCAAGCTATTACTGTTGAGCTCCCCTATACCAACAATTTCTCCTTTAGTACCATTACCACAAGTTACAAAACTAGTTGAGTAAGACTTTAAATCAACAAGAAATTTTTCAATTCCGGTCATGTGTCTTGAACAACCACTATCAAAATACCAGTCTTCCCTTGATGAAGCTCTAAGTGATGTGTGAGCAATCAGAGCAGTAATCTTCTTCTCAAGTTGAGTATCATCACTGGTCTTCACATTCTTACCTTTAGGTTTCCATTCTTGTTGAGTGGAGGCAGTTGTGGAAACTGGTTTAGGCTGATGATGCCTGTTAGGGTATCCAAACAATTTGTAACAAAAAGGTCTTATATGCCCTTTTCTGCCACAGTAGTGACATATCCAAGAGTGAGGTTTTCTTTTGTTCTTTGACAAGGGATGCTGCTTATGATGTTGTAGCATCTGTTGAGGCATCTTTCGCTTATGAGTTTCTTTTGGATGCATGTACGTGAGATCTGGGCTGTAACCTTTGTGTTTGTTTAGGCTTTAGAACATTTTTCTCTAAGATTTCTTCTAGTTGACCATCAGCTTTATGAAGTTTATCAAGATGATCATCATCTTTATACAACATGTCAGAGAATTTTCTCAAACGCCAAATGTCAGCATTTAATTTTTCAATGACTTCCTTAGCTTCATCAAGATCAGAGGATAGATAATTTACCTTCTTCTGGAGCTCATCCATCTTTGATATATTTTCAACTTTTTCTGCCTTCAATTGATTGATGGTTACCTTTTGTTTCTCAATGCCTTTGCATATTTCTCCACTCTTGAGGCAGAGTTCTCTGTAAGAATCAGCAAGTTCTTCGTAGGTTACCTCTCCATCACAAGATTCTGTATCAGATGTAATAGTACCTGTTAAGACTGAGATATGTTTGGCAGTCACAGATGCTGTATCATCTTCTGAGTCATCATCATCAGACCAACTGACAGTTAGTCCTTTCTTCGTTCTTTTCTGATATGTTGGACATTCAGGTCTGATGTGACCATATCCCTCGCATTCGTGACATTGAATATTCTTGTTTAAGCTTGACCTTTCATCACTCTTAGGTTTTCCTTGATTCACAATGCTGCGCATAGTGCCTGGAGCATCATTCTTAGAATTTGGTCTGGGTCTTTTGTCCATTTGTTTTAGAACTTTGTTGAACTGTTTTCCCAGCAACTCCATAGCTTCAGAGATACTTTCATTAGATTCTTCATCCTCTTCTAGATCTTCTTCATCATTTTTGGATGAAAAAGCAATGCTCTTATTTTTCTTTTCACTTCTTCCATTTACAACACTTTCATAAGTTTGGAGTGATCCAACCAGTTCATCCAGCTTCATCTGAGATATGTTTTTGGCTTCTTCCATAGTTGTGACTTTCATATCAAATTTCTTTGGAAGAGATCTGAGCAATTTTCTTACTAACTTTTCTTCGGGAATTTTCTCCCCCAAAGCATCAAATTGTTTATCATAATCTAGAATAGTCATATGAAAATCTTGAATTGTTTCCTCATCCTTCATACGTAAATTTTCAAACTGAGTAGTAAGGATCTGTAATTTGGACATTTTTACCTGAGGAGTACCTTCATGAACAGTTTCAAGAATCTTCCATGCTTCCTTGGCTGAGACACATTTTTTGATCAGTTTGAAAATGTGTTTGTCTACCCCATTGTATAATGCATATAATGCTTTTGAGTTTCCCAAAGCAAGCTCATCTTCTTCTTTAGACCAGTCCTCCTCAGCTTTTAGTTCAAGTGTTGGCTTTCCATCCTTGTCCATGACCACAGGGGGGTCCCATCCTTTCAGAACAGCTTTCCAAGTTTTGCTATCCATAGATTTTAGGAAAGCAATCATGCGTGATTTCCAATAATCATAGTTGGAGACACCAACTAGAAGCGGTGGTCTGCTTACAAGCCCTCCTTCTTTGTCCATGTTGCCAGACATTCTCCCTGGAGCTCACCCTATAACCAGAAAGGGTGCCTGCTCTGATACCAATTGAAATCTGGCACGCAGTGAACACAATGCTGCACAGGATGCTATAGCATATGTTGCAGCAAGACAGTCGCAGAACACAGTAAATAAATAAATAAATTGCAGAACAATAAATAACGCAGATAATTGTTAACCCAGTTCAGTGCAACGTCACCTACTCTGGGGGATACCAATCCAGGAATGAATCCACTATAATAGCTCTAGTTCAAAGCCCTCGACCAACACCCGGTACTTGACTTATCACCTAGACACTACCCGTGCAATCCTACCTAAGAACCTCTTAGATAATGAGACCCCGTCCCAAATTCCCTCTAACAACACGTACCATGTTGCTGTCAATAATAATAATCAAGATGGAGACACTCTCCTAGAAACTAGACCACACTCTTGCTTAAAAGCTTTTGAGTGAATCACACACGCTAACTCCGTGCTTCAAAGCTTAGGAGTAGCTTACAATTAACAACCAAAACACAGTCCTAAACTTGCATCAAATTGACACAAGAAAGGCTGACAAAAGACACAAACTCTAAACCCTAAAAACTCACACTTTGTAAAGAACACGGTTTAGAATACATGAGTAGAATAGCTTGAGGCTTCACATATTTATAGTCTTCAATTGTCTTGATGGGCAAGCTAGGTCTTCAGACATGTACAGCTGTAGGAATTGCGGCCCAACCCTAAATTAATTTCAAAAATATAATTTGTTTGTTTCATGTTGTACCAAACAAAAAAAACGCCAAAAATATAATATAATTATATTTTTGTTTTAAATAACATTCCTTCAGCCGACTTCAATAAAACTTGCTGAGCAAGGCTCGTTTTGCCCAGACGCACGTGCTTGAATATATAATTGAAGCAAATCTTGACTCAGATTTGAAATAAAAATTCTGCACGAAAACAGAGCTTCAGTATGCTGTACTATAATGCTACAGCATCTCAGTCCAGCATCTGGCTGGTTGGCTTTTCCAAAATGTAGCCAATCAAAACACCAACAATAACAATATTCATATATTAACACAAAGACAATTTTTTTTTTATAATTTATACGATGTTCTATATTTATTTTATTTGGAGGATATTGATGTGAAAATTAACTAATATAAGATATATTCAGATAACCTTTTTAGGGTATTTTTGTTTCATATTTATTTTCCTATGGATATTATGACATTAGTTTAACTTTTTTTGTTTGTTTGGGGGGCTCTTTTTTTTTTTTTTATAGTTTACACACAAGTCTATAATTTTTTTTTGTCTTAGATGAAGTGATAATCCACTAAAATTAAACTCACGTATAATTGTGAGATCCCGGATTCGAACCTGGGTCACGACGTCCGACGTAACAATTTCGGCATTTTGTCAGTTGAGCTAGGACTTATGGGACCAGCAGTCTATATTTTTACGTATAAGAGAAATGATTTATTTTTTTGTAATTTATACAAGGCCTACTTTTTTTTCTTGTGATTTACACAGAAACTATATTTATATATTAATACAGGATCATATTTTATTTAACTTTTGACAAATACGGGATCCTACTTTTTTTTATGTTATAACTTTTCATTTTTCATTCTTTTTGTTTTAGAGTTATGAAAATTTTAACATTAAAATGTTAAATTTTTGTCTCGTTTTACCTTATAACACTAGAATAATTTACACGGCTTAGTTTTTATCTATAAAGAATATAAATGTTTTTTTTCTAATAAAACGGAAATATTTTAAAATATCATTTATAGTTTGTTTTTCTTAATTTTTTAAATTGTAATGTGTTGATGTTTTTAGGGTATATGGTATATATAAGTTTGTACTAGGAAAGATCAACTGGTAATTGATACTAGCAAACAAGGCATGAAGGGAAATAAATTAGTTTTAAGTTATTTGTCTTATAATCATGAAAGTAAAACGTGTGAGAAAATAAATTGAAATCATGGGCATTAAATCAAGGTAATAAATTAGTATATGATCAAACCATGAATCCACCATGGTCAAGCTTCACGTTTGGCTCACGAGAGAATTTTAAGAGACCAAAATTTAAAACCGTTTGGTCAAAAGAAATCAATTAACCAATAAAAATAAATTATCAAATCATACAATCATCAAAATAAAATTAGAAGATTGGATAATTGACATAAAAATAAATTATTAATAAAAAGCATCACAATTTTCATTAAATCTTTCAAATAAAATATTGGGATCATTACACTTATTCTTATGAAACTCTCAAAGACCATGTTTATCGGTATTCATGAACAAACTTAACAAGAAACTACAATTATCAAATAGCAAACTCCAACGTCTAGTCGCAACAACAATTAGTTTCATCTTTCGTACAATGGCCACCAGAGCTGCCCAATGTTGTCTGACAAAATTGTTTACAAAATTCTGAACCACCAGCACATCTTTCATAAGGAAAGCACTTTCCAGCTACTCCTGTTATGATCAACAAAACTCTTTAGAATTATTATGTAATATTTCCAGAATTTTATTTTGTATTTTCCATTAAATATTTTCATAAAAACACCATTCCTAAAACTTAAGTTAAAAATATGAATATCAAACAACACTTAATTTTAAATTTATAGAAAAAATTCAAGGTGAGAGGATTATGCACAAATTCTAGGTAGGGATGACCTTAGGACTTTAGACAATATTGGCCCAGGGAGCCAAAGCCTCTAGTTTTGTCACTAGACCAAAACCTTGGGATTAATATAAAACACCACTAACAAATAATATATTTTCTATAAAGATGTAACAAAGTTGATTTATTGAAAAAGAAATTTACCTGCAACCATGACTGAAACAATGTACACAATTAACAAGGCAAATAGAAGACAATTGACGCGGGTTGCCATTCTATTTTGCAAGGTTGAGAAGAAACACGTTGCAATAGATTATTTATAATGAATAGGGATGTTATTTTACAGTAACGACATTCAATAGAATTTAATTTATTTTATTATTTTTATATCAATTTCTATTTATAACAGATTTATTGTCAAAGAACAATTATGTTTTGGTTGACCAATGCGTTTGTAAAAATTATTTTGAATCCTTAGAATAACTTTCTTCTGTTTAAATACATTAATTGTTTATTTTTGGGTACATAAATACATTAAATTTATTACATATTTGATGACGAAATATAGAAACAACTGATAGTGTCTATTATAGGCAGATTATAGGGTGGGAGAGTGAGATGGGTCTCTCACCGTGGGTGAGTAATAGAAACCGTTGGATGGAAGATGTTATCATGCACCGTTAGTAGCATATACATTTTTTTTATATCTCTTTCCTTCCCTCCATCATCTCTCTGCCTTTCCATCTTTGCTGTTTGTTCTCGTGTGTCTGCAACAACACCCTCTCCTTTTCATTTCTTCTACCTCACAACCACCACACCCTCTTTTACTTTACTTTACTTTCTTCAAGATCAATACCCAAATCTCCCAATTTAATCACATATTAATTCATTTAAATTTCAAACCTAAGGATATACAACCAATCACTAACTAGATCTATACATCATAAAATATTCATGAGTGAATAGAAAAGTTCATCAAACAATTGAAGAATAATTGACTTGAGGTCCATCGAATGCAACATAAAATCAATTAGTTTTTCTTCTAGACTGCAGATCTAGTTTATGGATTTCTGTTGTGTTGCTTTGAAGACCGCAGTTTTGTGTTTTGTTGCCGGCATTAGCTACTGATTTTGTTGTTTGATGTAGTAAATGTAAAATTGAATTTCATAAGGAATAACAAATTATAGAAGTGTCTTTCATGCTGAGTTTTGTGTTTAATTAAACTATGAACAAAAATAATTGAATGGAAAGATGAAAGAAAATGGTGATACTGAGAATAGAAAGATGATGGGAAGAGAGAGAGAGAGATGTATATGGTACTGACAGTGCATGATAATATCTCTCATCCAACGGTTTCTATTACTCACCCACGGTGGGAGACCCATCTCACTCTCCCACCCTAAAATCCGCCGCTATTATAGAGTATAAATTATGTTCCGTCTCGAAGCTGGCTAACCGTAATTTCTCATTTCTATAACCCATATTCCACCAAATTATATTGCTTAACAAGTTGGCTAACCTGAATACATGTGGTCTATGAAGGACTACTACTTTTCACTTTTTTCTTTTCAATCATAACCATTAGATGAAATAAGTGTGTTGGATATTTGTGTGTTGGCCTCATTTTGCTAAAACAAATATACAAGCAAGATGTTGGACCAAATGTTTCAACATGTTAGGTACAAAAGATGTTGGACCAAATGTTGTAACATGTTTGGGTACGACAGTCAAATTGCCCAAATCTCGCGCATTTATTACACGTATCTGCTATATATGGAAATCCACTCTACAAACGTGTATATAGATTTGATCTGATCAAGACGTTATTAGTGCAGATATGTTCTTATCAAGACTTAATGGAATGATTCAACACATTGTTTATTTCCTAAAGAGGATCAACTATTTTAGGAAAGTTTTTATTAAGGTCTGATTTGCTTAGCTGGACGTGACTCAAAGACCAGCTGTGTTCTGAAACTTATCTTGGAAGATCAGGAGCGTGCTAGCTCTGTCTATATAAAGAAGACTCAAGACTAAGATTTTAATGAACCGAAACCATTGTTTCATCAAAGATGTAGTCTTTAGGGTTTCGTGTCTTTAAGCCACTCTCTAGGAGAGTTGGTGTAAGTGAACCACTCGGGTTGTGAGATGGTCACTATGTCCTCACTCAGAAACCTTTAGGTAATGAGTTGAGTATTGTAATATCTCTGAAGCTTTTAAGCAAGGAGATAATGTTTGTATTTTTAATTGTGATTCTTACTTGTGGATTCTATAACACGAGTTAAGAACTGAGTTTGTTATTGTAAGGTTACTCCTAAGCTTTGAAGTACGGAGTTTACCGTGTGTGATTCACTTGAAGCTTTTAAGCAAGAGTGAAGTAGTGTCTTGGTAAGTTGTCGCCACATCTTTCCCAACATTTTATAAACAACACAGGTTGTGTTGAGTGAGTGGAAGTGAGATGGGATCTCATGTCTAGGAGTTCCTAGGCAGAAGTTACATGAGTAGTGTCGAGGTCATAAGGCGTAAACCTAGGATTTGCTGGAGGTCTTAGTGTAAGACGTAAACCGAGGGTTTGCTGGAGGTCTTAGTGACTAGAGCTATTAGTGGATTTCCTTCCTGGATTGGTATCCCCCAGAGTAGGCAGGTTGGCTGAACTGGGTTAACAATTTCCTGTGCAGTTTATTTACTTGTTGATTTTATTATGTTTCATAAGATGTTCCAACATTAAGTATGACATTCTCTTTAAATTGAATGTTGGAACATCTGATAAAACATTATTTCTCAGTATCCGTTTTAATGTTATATGCCTTGCCGTGTTATTTTTGTCAGACCAGATGTCTCGACATTCTACACAACATCTGGTTCTGCTATACCAGAATTTCAATTGGTATCAGAGCAGGCATCCTGTTCTGTTTTCTGGATGAGATCCTAGGGAAGATACTTTCTGGTTATGGGCAAGAAAGGAATACTGAAAATTTGTTTGAACTTAGAGAAGTTCACATTGATTGAATGGTCCCTAGAAGTGGAGGATGGACTATTCATGATAGGGTGTGTATTAGACCTATCTTTTGTTGTTCAGGCGTGTAGATCTTGTGATGAGTTGTTGTATGGTTTGATTTATTTTCAAACATGTGTTATTGTAGTGTGCCTAAAGTTTGTTGAGGAGATTTGTGGTTTGAATTCTGCTGCATATATATCTGATGGAAATCTCCTGGTGGTTTTGTTTGTTGAGGATGCACCACTTTGTTCTATGATGTAAGCCCTGGTATGGTGATGCTCGAGGAGAGTTTGTTTAATTAACTTGTTAGAGATGACAAAGATATTTGGGGGTGATCTTAAGTCCACTCATAAAGGCACTCATGTATGAGTTTGTTGAAAAGGGATCTGAAGAAAGTTATGAGCAATTTATTTTTGCTTCCAACTCTAAAAAGCTAACCTCCATTGGCTTTGATAAAGGATTTCTTGGTGTGTTCCGTTAAAAGGGAACTGATGTCTTACGAGATGTTGGAACATCTGACGGAACATCTGATGAGCAGATTCTACAGAATCTTGTTGGATGACAGTAGGGCATGGCAGATGCTTGGGTGCTAAACAAGTGTGTGTTGGTTACATATGTTTGGAACCTTCTCCTGACCTGGAAGAGGAGGCATCTGTGTCTGAGATGGTTTCTACGCTAGAAACATGTCTTAGATAAGTTTGTTGGGACACGATCAACATATGGTTGACCTCTCGGGTTAGTTCATGTCTGATCCAAGTAAGTGGTAGTTGAAGTTGTGTGCAGTGTTGATGTGTTATATGATGTTTTAACCATGCATGTTATATTCTTGTGATAATATCTTGTTGTATGAATGCATGATTAAAAAAGGAGGATTTATTTTTTTTGGACCAAAGGATTATGGTTCTCTGGTATTTTTGGTGAAGTCAATTCTTTACCTTGTGCGTTAAAGATATCTTTTGAATTAAGATTGACAAAGTTTTTACTTCCCTTCAAGATGTGTGTTTGTGTTGAAGTGAAAGGAAGTATATGTTGCATCCCTCTCTCCATTGTCTGGTGCACACTAATCAAGGGAAATCCATCTGATGTATTTAATGCGTCCACTAAGGTCACAAGTGAGTTTGTTGATAAGTCTCTCAAAGGATCTGTCTTTGAAAATGATGTTGTGTCGAATGTTGGTACATCTTTGGCACCTAAGACTGATGTTGTGCTAAGTACTGTCACATCTGTGGTACCTGATATTATGTTGGATCAAAGTGTTCCAGATACCTGTTAGAGGGAATCTCCTCTATAGGTTCAGAAGAATGGCATCAAACATCTCAAAGTAAGACAAGGGGTTGGAACATTAGAAGAAGTTTTTGAGATGTAAAATATGCACGTCCCTGCATGTGTGGATGATTTGATATTGAAGGTTAATCAACTACCGATGGTTGATTCTCCTGTGTCCCCTTGCAAGAGTTATGGACTACTATGGCATCTTCAGACCATAGTTCAGGATGAAATCGATGGGATTGAGATTGATGTCAGAATTAATGTTGAAACATCCTCTCCAACATCTTCTCCTTCAGTCAAGGAAGCTGGTTCTACTCAGGGTGGAGTACAAGGTCAAGCAACTGACCTAATCTGGAATGACTTTTTTTGTAAGAATAACTGTCATGAGTGGATGTTATCTGTTGGTGCCATATATGTGCAGACGAATGATGTCAGATCTAATGTCCTACCTTGTGTGAGAAGGTAATCCTATCTGACAAATGATAAATACTTTAATGAGAGCTAAGTATCAGTATATCCTTTGTTGAAGTTATGCATAAAACTGGTATATTTGTCTGAAGAGCTGTGCAATTATGTAGTCTGAACTTTATTGTTCGGAGAGTATGTTTCTCTTCATGGTATTCAGGTGTTTTGAAAAACCTGGATGATCTGCATTGATGGTACTCTATTGGAAGCTTCTTGAAGGATGTCTATGCACAATGAATCCTTTTGAATGATGATTTATGAACCAATGTAATTGGGTTCCAAAATCAGAAGCTGATGTCCCAAATGATGTTGTAACATCATATTTACTGATGGCTGTTCTGTGGAAGGTACTTGACACTTTGCATGGGAGTGCTCAAGTTGTGTGGTCAGAAGACGTGTTTCTGACTATGTGAATCAGAATGTGGAGGTTCTGATCTTGTTTTAATAGTATGCTCTAGCAATGCATGACTATTTATTCCACTAGTATCAACAACTACTAGTGAATGTAAGGCCAGAAGAATATTGTCAAATACTGAGGTTTGATAATTGTCTTTGGTTTTCTTCTGTTGCAAGTCACTCTAGAAAAAGGGTTGATAATCAGGATCTTAGTCAAGCTTTTAAGCAAACTAAGATGTTTTGGAGTTTGTGAGTGACTTTACACCTTGTATGCATGACATCCTGCCTATTCAAAAGGTCATTGTAACGACCCAATTTTCATATTATTATTTTTATGTGTTAAAATATTTTATTTAACGTGGCATTTTAATTAAGTTAATAACTAGAGTTATTTATCGAGTACTTTAGTTATTAAGCGATTAGAGAGAGAGTTAACGTGTTATTGGGCCAAGCCAATTGGGCTTGAGGCCCAATGGGCCTTGTGTGTGTGTGGAGCGCCCATATGGGCATAGTGAGGGAAGAGAGAATTCATTTCTCATGTTCTTGTGAGATAGAAAGGAAGAAGAGGAGAGCTTGGGAGCTAGGGCAAGGGGAGAGCTAGGGATTCGAGAGCTTCGTCGTGTTTTCTTCGAATCCAGGTAAGAGAGTAGATTTCATATTCGTGGGTGACTCGAGGAAGGGGAGAATGTCGATTTCTCCTCACCCGAACTTCCTCCACCCCATTTTCGTTTTAGCTTAGAACGGATTTTCTTGATGGAAATCGTTCCTAAGGTTCTTAATATGCTTAACATGCTTTTAACATGATTAATGAACGAAAATTATGGTTAAAACGAGTTGTATGAAAGATTAAACTCGAGAACTTTGTGTTCTTGAGAGTTTTGATGAAAAAGTGTTTAAACTTTACTTTTTCGATGTTTATGATGTAGATCTGAGAAATGAACTGTCCTTTTGTGTTTAGATATGTTTGTTGCACTTGAATACAAACTCATTTGGGGTTTATAACATGAAAAATGGGATTTTTGGGTGAATTTGGGTGGAAATCGCATGTTTTGAGCAGTTCTGGCAGGAGCTGTTCGCTACAGCTCGCTGCAGCTCGCTACGAGCAGGTGAGCCACTGGTGTGGTTCGCTGAAGCTCGCTGACCTTCGCTTAGCGAACTGCTCGCTACAGCTCGCTAAGGCTCGCTTAGCCACCGTGTCAGCACAGCACTTTGCTGTTTTGGAATTTGAATGACTTTGAGAGTTCTAACATGTTATATTATGTATTTTACCCAGTTTTTCGAGTAGATTCCGATTCCGGAGTTTGTTTTATGATAAAATGCATGCTTAATACACTTTACTTATATTATTAGTATTGTGTTAAAAATGTGAGTAAATGCATTGTATGTGTTGATGATTGTTGATGATGTTTGTTTAAATATCAAAGAAGTATATTAAGGTGTTAATCAACTTAATAAAGAAGGATATTAGAGTATGTTATTCTAATAAAGAAGTATATCGAATTATGTTATTCGATAAAGACGGATATTAAGGTATTGATTATCTTAATAAAGACGAACGTTGGATAGTGTTCCACGTTATTGTTGATGGGCTATATGCCATAATTGTTGATGAATATATTCATGAGTTTTGAGTGCATGCATCATGAATATTTAGGGATATTGGCTTGTCCAATAAAGAAGGATATCGAACTATATTTGTTTGATAAAGAAGGATATCGGAGGTGAGATACTCTGATAAAGACGATGGTACCACATGCATTAGAGGTGTCTAGAGGACATAACATGAATGTGAAGCATTAGATTGCATTAGGGATTTTGTGTGCATTTTATGATAAATGATGTTTGACACATACTTGGTAAATGTTGATTGTTAATCCGTATGTGAGGAGCAGAGTCCGTCATGACTATAAAATGAACAACGCAGGGTCCGTCATGACCATAATCTGAACAATGTATTTGTTGATGTTTTGGTATTGTCCGAGACGACGTGAAACTATATGTTTGGTGTATTTTGTGGATGATTGATTAGGTGATAAATGAAGTATATGCATGATATATGAATATGCATGAATGATGGTGATGTATATGTATAATGTATGATTATGCATGTTTTATGAAGAAGTGTTTAAGTACCCTTTACTTACACTTGTATATTTTGAGTATGTTATCTAACTCTCTTTTATGTGTTATGTGTTGGACCGTTGGGGGTCCAGATTTTACAGGATTTTGTGGTATTCGATGTCGAGTCGTCGGTGAAGCTCCGCTCTGATTGTGACACGGGAAAAGGGGTTTTATATGTATATAGAGTCTCCTTATCTAGGTTGTTTTGTATAGCTAATAAATACATTAGTTGATTTAACATTTGTATAAACAAGTATTTTTACTAATTAACTACATTAGTATTATTTTGGTAGAGGAGTGTAATACTCGAACCGATATTCAATAAATTAAATGTGATTTTCCGTTGCGTATTTTGAAAAAGATTTTACTAAGGTAGAAATATATAAATAATGGGTTTGGGTGTTACAATTGGTATCAGAGCCCCGTTGTCTTCGGACTGTGTGGGTTATGTGTCGATCAGAGCAGGTCTGTGCAGTCAGACCAAGTGAGTATTGTGAGTCAGTCGTGTTTGTCTAACGATTTTGTGTTGTTTGTTTTGTGAAATCACTTATGTTGTTCATTTAGGAACTATGAGTGGTGTGAATTGGATTAATAGATCCATTGTTTTGTTGAGTAATGGTGTGAGTGCTATACTTCTATGTTTATAATAGTTGAATATGCTTAGAGTTTAACCTTGGTGTAGTTTAAACTTGGTTGATTTATGCTTAATTGCTAATTGTTGATGATCCGGCATGATGTAAAACTGCATGTGACGATCCGGCATGATATAAAACTGCATGTGGTAATGATTTGAAATAATTTTAAAAACTAATATTATTTCTTAAAGATTTTGGTGAAAATATAGAGTTATTTTCTTTTGGGTGAGTGAAAATTAAATTTTCAAAATGGTGAGAAGAGTAGGATATTAATGTGTCCTGATATGTGTTTGTTATATGTTTGTTTATAACATGTGCTAGATGATTACTAGGCATTTGAATTGCTATGCGTTTATGAGTAAAAACATGAAGATCTCATAATTCTATGTTGTGATTGTTGATGCATGATTCTAATTGTGCTTTCAAGTTTATAATGATGTTATATGCTTGATGTTTTGGATTTTGTGGATTAGTGAGTCGAGAAAACGAGAGTTTAGTGAGCGTAAGTTCAAAACCGTAGCAGAGCACCCAGATTTTTGGATGTGCTCGCTAGGCGAAGAATGAACCTCGCTGAGTCTCGCTAAGTCTCGCTAAGTCCTGTGAATGTTTGTGACTTGTCTCGCCGGGAGCTCGCTAGCTTTTGCTAAGCGAGGGAGCCAGACAAGAAATTTTATTTTGTTGATGTCTTGTCCTAAGTTAATTGGATGTGAGATTCTTGCCTTCTTGTGTTTACTAGGGCTAGGATAAATGTGAATATGAATTGTTGCTATGCAATGTTCATTTTTCTTGTGTTGTTTTGATTTCCTAACTTTGAGAAGTGAGGGAAGTATAGGTTACTTGAATGCTTGCATGAATTTGTGTTAGTGTTTAGGTATCGTGGGTTAGGTTTTGTCCCTTGTATGCGACATGCGTGTAAACGATGTCGATACTAGTTTCTTCTTAGGGAGAATTTGTTTAGAGACGATAGAACCGTTAGGTGTGAGCACCGGAAGTTCTAGTGGAAGAGTACGAGTGAGTTTGAGATAAGTGGGGGAGAAGGTTATATCCCTCCGAGATGTTTCGAACGTGAGAAGATTGGATGAGTAGAGATGTTCTTGAAGCGGAATATTCAGGAAGTGGTGACGTTGTTCGAAGTGGAATGGATGGGAACAACAAGTTGTGAGAAACTATTAGAAGAGGAGTTGTCGGACCAAGTGTTTCGCCGTGAGGCGTTAGTGAGATTGGTTAAGTGAGATGAAGAGTATTCGGAATGATTGGAGATCGTGTGTTGCACTAAAAGTATGGAGGCGTGTTTTGAGGACCAAAGTTGAAGTACCTGTTTGATCGAAAGGAGTCGAATGTGAGGAAGAGGGAGTGATTAAGGTTCTTGGAGAGGTGATGATTTTGAAGTAAGTTGTCATCCAAGTTGATCGGATGTTGTAGCGGATTCTTGAGTAAGAAGTTTTACGTGAGTCGTGCATTTGGTAGTAGGTTGAATTGGTTGAACAATTTGGAGTTCTAAGTCTAGTGTGTGAAGTAATTTTCATAAGAGATGTGAAGATTAGTGAACCGTTGGTGTTCATTAATCGATGAAGGGAAGTAGGTTTTAAAGTAGATGAGAATGGAATTGCGAAATATCATAATAGGATTGGTATGCTTGTTGAATCATTGGAAGTAGGATAACGATTCGAAGGATTTTGTGAGAGGCTTGTCGAAGAAAAAAGTGATTGGATTTGGATAATGACAGGGCAATTTGTGTCGAAGTTGAATGAGATCCTAGAAGTGGAGATGAAGCTAAAAGAGAGGTATCATTTTTGAATGATGAAGAATAAGAAAGTTAGCCGTTGGAGAACGTGTTGAGAATGAGTAGTATGAGGTCATGTTGGAAGTGACTTGTGTTAGGTGAGAATTTGCGAAAAGGATTATCGCACATGTGAGTAGATGTCGTGTTTTAGCACATATAGTAAGGAGTTGAAGGCGATGCCTAAGGTAAGTGTCGGAGAGCATTTAGTAGTGCCCACAAGATAAGAGTAAGTAAGTATTTACTAGGAAATTTGGATTTATGGAATAGGAAAGTCGGTGGAGACTAGTGTTGTTAGATGCATCGTGGATGTTGATGTAGTATGGTCATAATCGGTGACAATGAAGTAAAGGATTTTAAATTGTTTCATCATGGATGATGGAACGGTAGTGATTTGGTGCATAACTTAAGATGTATTTTGGACGAGAATTTTTGGAAATTTTCTATAAATGTCATATTGAGAGTAGACAAGGAGTCATTAGTAAGAATACTAAGACAAAGGTTGATTAGAATTTAATGGATGGGATTAGATCGTATGACGAGTATTTGGAGCTTTGTGGATTTAATTCAAGAGTTTGATTTTGGGATCGAATGTACTAAGGAGAAGTGGTATTGGAAAACGTTTGCGTTAAGGAATGCAAATATTGGTTGAGAGATTACTTGGGAACAAAGTAGTCGTATTGGATTCGACTCAGTGATTGGAGATATGTGAGAAAAGGAATTTGACGGTTAGAGACGGTAGTTTTTAGCATGTGTCGAGGGAGATTGAGAATGTGGTCATCAAGTGATTGTTGGAATTGAATTATCGAGTGATATGTTTGGAATAAGATACAACATGAATAAGTGATGTAACACGGTTAAGTGATTCATGAGGGAATCAGAGGATTATGGAGTGGTGGAAGTATTCCACGGAAGTATCTTTCGAAGAGTTCGTTTGGTTATACCTGTTTTGGGGTAGAGTTGTGAGTACCGTAGAATGTGAGTCTGTAGATGTTTCGTGCGAAGTTGACGTTTTAGCGGTTTGATAAGAATGGTTTATGCCGATATCATGATTGTTGACTATCTATCGACAAATTGAGGAACTGGCCGTCCTTGATCTCTTGTTGATAAATGGACAAAAATTGTGTTGGATGGGATAAACTAATTTTGTCAAACTTGGTAATGTGTAGCGTTTTGAGCGTTTCCTTGGAGGGTCGGATACAGGAGTTATCCGGAGTTGTTTTAGTCGCGTAATTTTCGAGGGCGAAAATCTCCTAAGTGGGGGAGAGTTGTAACGACCCAATTTTCATATTATTATTTTTATGTGTTAAAATATTTTATTTAACGTGGCATTTTAATTAAGTTAATAACTAGAGTTATTTATCGAGTACTTTAGTTATTAAGCGAGTAGAGAGAGAGTTAACGTGTTATTGGGCCAAGCCAATTGGGCTTGAGGCCCAATGGGCCTTATGTGTGTGTGGAGCGCCCATATGGGCATAGTGAGGGAAGAGAGAATTCATTTCTCATGTTCTTGTGAGATAGAAAGGAAGAAGAGGAGAGCTTGGGAGCTAGGGCAAGGGGAGAGCTAGGGATTCGAGAGCTTCGTCGTGTTTTCTTCGAATCCAGGTAAGAGAGTAGATTTCATATTCGTGGGTGACTCGAGGAAGGGGAGAATGTCGATTTCTCCTCACCCGAACTTCCTCCACCCCATTTTCGTTTTAGCTTAGAACGGATTTTCTTGATGGAAATCGTTCCTAAGGTTCTTAATATGCTTAACATGCTTTTAACATGATTAATGAACGAAAATTATGGTTAAAACGAGTTGTATGAAAGATTAAACTCGAGAACTTTGTGTTCTTGAGAGTTTTGATGAAAAAGTGTTTAAACTTTACTTTTTCGATGTTTATGATGTAGATCTGAGAAATGAACTGTCCTTTTGTGTTTAGATATGTTTGTTGCACTTGAATACAAACTCATTTGGGGTTTATAACATGAAAAATGGGATTTTTGGGTGAATTTGGGTGGAAATCGCATGTTTTGAGCAGTTCTGGCAGGAGCTGTTCGCTACAGCTCGCTGCAGCTCGCTACGAGCAGGTGAGCCACTGGTGTGGTTCGCTGAAGCTCGCTGACCTTCGCTTAGCGAACTGCTCGCTACAGCTCGCTAAGGCTCGCTTAGCCACCGTGTCAGCACAGCACTTTGCTGTTTTGGAATTTGAATGACTTTGAGGGTTCTAACATGTTATATTATGTATTTTACCCAGTTTTTCGAGTAGATTCCGATTCCGGAGTTTGTTTTATGATAAAATGCATGCTTAATACACTTTACTTATATTATTAGTATTGTGTTAAAAATGTGAGTAAATGCATTGTATGTGTTGATGATTGTTGATGATGTTTGTTTAAATATCAAAGAAGTATATTAAGGTGTTAATCAACTTAATAAAGAAGGATATTAGAGTATGTTATTCTAATAAAGAAGTATATCGAATTATGTTATTCGATAAAGACGGATATTAAGGTATTGATTATCTTAATAAAGACGAACGTTGGATAGTGTTCCACGTTATTGTTGATGGGCTATATGCCATAATTGTTGATGAATATATTCATGAGTTTTGAGTGCATGCATCATGAATATTTAGGGATATTGGCTTGTCCAATAAAGAAGGATATCGAACTATATTTGTTTGATAAAGAAGGATATCGGAGGTGAGATACTCTGATAAAGACGATGGTACCACATGCATTAGAGGTGTCTAGAGGACATAACATGAATGTGAAGCATTAGATTGCATTAGGGATTTTGTGTGCATTTTATGATAAATGATGTTTGGCACATACTTGGTAAATGTTGATTGTTAATCCGTATGTGAGGAGCAGAGTCCGTCATGACTATAAAATGAACAACGCAGGGTCCGTCATGACCATAATCTGAACAATGTATTTGTTGATGTTTTGGTATTGTCCGAGACGACGTGAAACTATATGTTTGGTGTATTTTGTGGATGATTGATTAGGTGATAAATGAAGTATATGCATGATATATGAATATGCATGAATGATGGTGATGTATATGTATAATGTATGATTATGCATGTTTTATGAAGAAGTGTTTAAGTACCCTTTACTTACACTTGTATATTTTGAGTATGTTATCTAACTCTCTTTTATGTGTTATGTGCTGGACCGTTGGGGGTCCAGATTTTACAGGATTTTGTGGTATTCGATGTCGAGTCGTCGGTGAAGCTCCGCTCTGATTGTGACACGGGAAAAGGGGTTTTATATGTATATAGAGTCTCCTTATCTAGGTTGTTTTGTATAGCTAATAAATACATTAGTTGATTTAACATTTGTATAAACAAGTATTTTTACTAATTAACTACATTAGTATTATTTTGGTAGAGGAGTGTAATACTCGAACCGATATTCAATAAATTAAATGTGATTTTCCGTTGCGTATTTTGAAAAAGATTTTACTAAGGTAGAAATATATAAATAATGGGTTTGGGTGTTACAGTCATGATACATAGTGTGGTTCTGCTAGGACATTGTTCAGAAGTGTCCTTGTTAAGTGAAGAGGTCAGAATGCTTGGATGTATTCTCAAGAAATGAGAGTATCTGACTCAGAATCGACTCTACTGAGGGAGTTGGTGTTGCCCTTCAACATGAAAGCATGAAGTCTTTCACATGTTTTCATTAAGTGCTCGAGTTTTCGTCTTCAGCTGGTGCCCTGATTATCTATGACAAGTAGAGTCTTGTGTTTATCTGTGGATTGCATTGGTACATATAGAGTGATGTACAAGATTGTGGAGATCTTATGCCTCATATGAGAATATGATGTCAGCCAACATGTTGTGACATTGCGAAATTATTAACAAGGCATGGTAGATTCTAGTCATGTAAAACTGAATAATTTTATCCGTTATCCACATATCTCTCGAGTGGTTAAATGGTTGAGTCTGGGAGAATTTATTTTTCTCTACAGATTTTTTGGAAGGACTTTCCAAGAGTCTTCATTATTGAGAGATGTTACAAATGTGATATTCAGATGTCTTGGTATGTGTCACTAAGTCTAAGTGAAAGGAGAACACTTCGAATCAAGTGGGAGACAGTATGTTTGAAGATGTGTTGATCAATGCAAGTAAAAGAAGACAATGTCTGACTGAATGTTAGAACATTATTCGAGACATGTTTCCTGTAATATCAGCAAGGAAATGAAATGGACAGTGTGATCAACCACGTGTCAGAAGGGAATGCATAAAAGGTCTGTGAATACTTTGAATCCATCTGAATCTATTCTATTTTGCTTGGTCAACAAAATCTGCATCATCTAGGAAACCTATTTCTAAATCCATTATCCAGGTTAATCTTATCTCTCAAAAGATCCTAGAAAAGTTTATCTTTGTTTGTTGATGATGTTAATGAACCTACCAAACTCGTTTTGATAACCTCATTAATTCAGTTGTCACCTCTAATGTTGAATCAAATGTTGTTACCTCTATTAAAGGTTTTTGTCAGTTCAAATGTTGTGGGTAGTGTTGAAACATCTGTGAGATCTGCCTCTGAAATTGTAAGACTAGATAAACCAAGATCTCTTAAAACCATAGGTCAGTCTAGTATGAATGTTGTGGTTGTTGATGACATTTTTTTTGAATTTTTTTTATGTGTCATCTTTCAAAGTTGTTAATTCTGTCACTTTGTTATCCCCCACTAAAGTTGTGGTTGTGTCCCCCAAAGAAACCTCACCTGAGTCTGATATCACATCAGATGTCGAAACATCTTGGACCAACCTGTTCGTGTTGTTGAAACCTGTTCTACAATTCCCCAAACTGATGCTAATATGGTTCTGAGAGTCTTAAACCTGATGGTGGTTTGGAGTATTGAAGTTTAGACTGTGGTGGAAGAAACTGATCTTGATGATCTTCCACGTGACCAAGCTATTGCTCAAAGTATGACTGAAAGAGAACTGGTCATGCTATGACTGTTTGTGTGGATGTGCATTATGCGGAGAAGTACTGTATGTGTTCAGATGTCTTGTGATCAGATGTGATAATGCTCAGATATGTGATACTTAGATGTGATTACTACTACTATGTGTGACAGTTTCAGATCTGCTTCTGAAACCTCAAGCTTTATGTTCTCATGAAATATGTTATGCTATGATGTCATCCATGATGTCTACACATCCTGATCTGATTTTTGAGAATTTATTTTTCTCTGATGTGTGAGAATTCATTTTCCTCAGTATATGGGAGTTTATTTCTCCCTTTGTGCTTTAAAGGAGAAAGAAGCTATGAGAAGTATTACTAGTTCCTGACATTATTATCTCTGTTGGTGTGAATGTTGCTGATTCCACAAACACAATTATAGATGTTCTTGTTGCTGGTGTATCTCGGACAAAAGATGCTATTGGTTCTGTTGTTGATAAACCAAAATAAACTGTTCCTGAAAAGGATGTTGTGTCAGACGTTGACACATCTGTGAACCAACCTAAGGCTGATGTTACAATTGTCCAGAAACCTGTTCAAGAAACTGATGTGGTGAAAGATGTTGGGACATCTGGTGACCCATCTAACTCATCTGATGAAGAAACAGGGTTTGATGAAGAGAATTCTACTGAGGTTGAAGAAGGGTCTCTCTGTCTAAAGCAAATCATCAAACTATGCCACTTAATGAAGAAGTGGTTGATTCTGAAAAGAGTATGAATGAGGTTAATGTGCCTGCTAGTAAGAAGAAATAGAGTCTGAAAAGAAAGGAAGCATCTTCAAGTGACTCTAAGAATGATGTTGAGGAGGATGTGCCAGACATCACACCCTTTGCCTCAAAGAAAAAGACTGGTGGGAAAAAGATCCCTCAGAATGTGCTTGTTGCTCTCTGTGGCAATGTTTCCTTTCATCGTGCTTCCTTTGCACAAAGATGAGATTATGTGTACAAGGGGAGTTTCTGTTAGATGGATGCTGCATGCCCTGATTGGAAGACCACGTGCTTTGATACCATGCTGGAAGAACCTGTGCTAGAAGCTGTGCTAGAAGCTGTGCTACCATATGTTGCAACATCTTTGCTAACATGTGACGTATTTTGTGATTGCTCCTATTCGCTCTGATACCACGCTAAATAAACATGTTGAAACATCTTTGCTAACATGTGCTATGTGTTGTGCTATCATGTGTTGAAACATCTTTGTTGTCAATGCTCTGATACCATACCGGAGGAACCTGTGCTATCTGATGTGCTACTAGATGGTGAAACATCTTGTTCATCATGTTGAAAATTTTGTGCTGATGAAGTGTGATCTGTTTTAGGTTATTTGATGATGACTCCACTGCTAATCTATATCTGATGAGGTATGTATCCCATGGTGTTGTCTTCGTTTGTAGTAGCTCTGTGCACTATGTTCCTGGATATCTCTACTATTGTACTATTTGATTAATGCATGAAGACCCTATTTTGTCTACACTTCTGACTAAAAAGGGAAGTACTTAAGTAGTTGGTAGACATGATATGTTTTGCTGCTAATGTCTGTTGTGCTACCTGATGTCGAAACGTATGCATGCTCTTTTAGTGGTTGGATGTGTTCTACTATATGATATGGTGTCTGATGCTTAGACATCTGCTAATCTTGAGTGGTGTAGTATTGAATATGTGCTGCTGTATGCTTATGTGCTGATATGGATGAAAAATTGAGGGGGAGTAAGAATTGTTTTCTGATGATCATTCTGATAAGCATGTGCCAAAGTATTTGGAGGGAGTAAAATTAATTTTTGCTCTGATTCTAATTTTGAGGGGAAGTAGCATAATGCAGTAAGTAGTTACTATTCTGTTGTGCAATGATCTATTTGTTTGCTCTAGATGATGTTCTGCCATATGTTGGAACATCCTGGTTGCATGAGAACTTATTTTTCTCAGCTTTGTGGGAATCTACTCTTCCCAACTGCTATTTTGTGGTTTGCTTAAGGAGTTGTGATCCGTGATGTGTTTTGTGTGCGGTAGCAGTATGTGATGTATGGTATCTGATGATTATATAATGTGGAGCATAATGTTGAGGACATTTGTCTTTTCTGTTTGTACGTGATGTAATGCTTCTGCTATTTCAAGACTATGGATTGCTAGATACTAATATATGGACCTGTTATGCTCTGATATTCTGCACTATGGATTTCTGTGATGTTCATTACTATTGCTCTTAATGCACGAAGTTTTTTTTGGCATATTTTGTGGCTAAAAAGGGGGAGTAGTATGTTTGTGTTTGTCTGCTACTTTATAATGTTGTATCTAATGTTGTGACATGCTAGTCTAGCCTGTCTATGAAGAAGTAGTAGTGTGTGCAGCGACATGCATGAATTCAGGGGGAGTAAGAACCAGTTTTTCTGATGGCCTGATGAGATGCATGAGCTGATGTATTCAGGGGGAGCAAAAGTATGTTTTTCTCTGATCTGATATTAAGGGGGAGTAATGCAATATCAAGTTCTTTGCCTATGTGTGCTTAATGTATGGATGTTATGATGCGCTACAAAATGTTGAACCATCTTGATGCTGATGTGGGAATTTATTTTTCCCAAGTGTGCTTGTGAGAGTTTATTTCTCTCTACTGAAGGCTGAAGCTAAGTATGTTATGATTCCGCTGCTGTGTATGCCTCTGATGGTTTATGGTAAAGTTTATTTCTTTACCCTGTGCGTTATTTTCATTTGAGGAATTCTTTTGGAAGTAACATAGAAGATGTTCTACCTTCCTTCATATTTGTGTGTTCACGTTGACTTGAAGGATTGTATGGTTTTTAAATCTCTCTGTGCTAATTAATGGGCTGAAGTTGTTTTAGCCAAAAATTGCCAAAGGGGGAGATTGTTGGATATTTGTGTGTTGGCCTCATTTTGCTAAAACAAATATACAAGCAAGATGTTGGACCAAATGTTTCAACATGTTAGGTACAAAAGATGTTGGACCAAATGTTGTAACATGTTTGGGTACGACAGTCAAATTGCCCAAATCTCGCGCATTTATTACACGTATCTGCTATATATGGAAATCCACTCTACAAACGTGTATATAGATTTGATCTGATCAAGACGTTATTAGTGCAGATATGTTCTTATCAAGACTTAATGGAATGATTCAACACATTGTTTATTTCCTAAAGAGGATCAACTATTTTAGGAAAGTTTTTATTAAGGTCTGATTTGCTTAGCTGGACGTGACTCAAAGACCAGCTGTGTTCTGAAACTTATCTTGGAAGATCAGGAGCGTGCTAGCTCTGTCTATATAAAGAAGACTCAAGACCAAGATTTTAATGAACCGAAACCATTGTTTCATCAAAGATGTAGTCTTTAGGGTTTCGTGTCTTTAAGCCACTCTCTAGGAGAGTTGGTGTAAGTGAACCACTCGGGTTGTGAGATGGTCACTATGTCCTCACTCAGAAACCTTTAGGTAATGAGTTGAGTATTGTAATATCTCTGAAGATTTTAAGCAAGGAGATAATGTTTGTATTTTTAATTGTGATTCTTACTTGTGGATTCTATAACACGAGTTAAGAACTGAGTTTGTTATTGTAAGGTTACTCCTAAGCTTTGAAGTACGGAGTTTACCGTGTGTGATTCACTTGAAGCTTTTAAGCAAGAGTGAAGTAGTGTCTTGGTAAGTTGTCGCCACATCTTTCCCAACATTTTATAAACAACACAGGTTGTGTTGAGTGAGTGGAAGTGAGATGGGATCTCATGTCTAGGAGTTCCTAGGCAGAAGTTACATGAGTAGTGTCGAGGTCATAAGGCGTAAACCTAGGATTTGCTGGAGGTCTTAGTGTAAGACGTAAACCGAGGGTTTGCTGGAGGTCTTAGTGACTAGAGCTATTAGTGGATTTCCTTCCTGGATTGGTATCCCCCAGAGTAGGCAGGTTGGCTGAACTGGGTTAACAATTTCCTGTGCAGTTTATTTACTTGTTGATTTTATTATGTTTCGTAAGATGTTCCAACATTAAGTATGACATTCTCTTTAAATTGAATGTTGGAACATCTGATAAAACATTATTTCTCAGTATCCGTTTTAATGTTATATGCCTTGCCGTGTTATTTTTGTCAGACCAGATGTCTCGACATTCTATACAACATCTGGTTCTGCTATACCAGAATTTCAAAGTGTATGGATGCTATCATAGACTTAAAACACTGAATAAAATATCTCTTTTTACTATCCTTCTCTTAGTCAAATCACTTGTCAGAATCTCTCCTCCCTCTAGTCTCTTCTGACTCTATTTCCATTCTCACTTTTCTTAATATTTTTTTTACCGATATTATTTAATATTAATATTTTATGGATTTTTCTTAATGGCAAATATATTAATATTTTATGGGTAAAATATTTTTTCAGGCCCTACTTTTATAATGAGTTTTGGTTTTCGTCTCTGTAAAATAAAATCACTTGTTTTAATCCCTACAAAAAAATTATTTTATTTTTAGTCCTTAATGAGCAAAAATTTCACACGTTAATGTCATTATTATGACATTTTTATGTTCAAAATAGTCTATATATCATGTTAAGTCCATATTATGTTAAAAAAAAAGTCAAAAAAATATAAAATTTTTACCAATTAGGGACTAAAAACAAAATAATTTTTTTTGTAGGGATGAAAATAAGAGATTTTATTTTATAAGGACAAAAACCAAAATTTGCTATAAAAGTAAGGATTGAAAACATATTTTACCCATATTTTATTACTAAACTAGATCAAAAATCCGTACATTTAAATAGATCCATTTACTTTTATTTGATATTTAAATTTATTTTTATATTACAGTAAAAAAATTACTAATAATAAAATATTTAAAATTTTATTATAAAATATAAGTGGAATTATTGTGCTTTACTTGTAAAATTTATTAATCAATAAATTACAAAATTTTTTAACCAGGTAGTTTAGTAGCTAGAATTTAATGTTTGATCAGTGGAGTATCCAGAGTTCGAACTTCGAATCGTGCATATAAAGTGATGTCTCTATTAACGGAGTTAAACTCACGTGGACTAAATAAATTGTAGTTAATATGTTGTAATATTCGAATCTTTATTTAGAAGAATTTATATTCGAATTTCTATAATGTCCCGCCTATGATTTTAGTAATATATTATAGTTATCAATAGCAAATATTTATCCATTTTTATATATATACAAGCGACAAAAATTTGTTAATTAGGTCACAATTTTAGTAATATATTATATGTCCCACTTATTTAAAATAAATTATTAATAAAAAGCATCACAATTATCATTAAATCTTTCAAATAAAATATTGGGATCATTACACTTATTCTTATGAACTAGTCCAACGTCTAGTCGCAACAACAACTAGTTTCATCTTTCGTACAATGGCCACCAGTGCTGCCCAATGTTGTCTGACAAAATTGTTTACAAAATTCTGAACCACCAGCACATCTTTCATAAAGAAAGCACTTTCCAGCTACTCCTGTTATGATCAACAAAACTCTTTAGAATTATTATGTAATATTTCCAGAATTTTATTTTGTATTTTCCATTAAATATTTTCATAAAAACACCATTCCTAAAACTTAAGTTAAAAATATGAATATCAAACAACACTTAATTTTAAATTTATAGAAAAAATTCAAGGTGAGAGGATTATGCACAAATTCTAGGTAGGGAAGACCTTAGGACTTTAGACAACATTGGCCCAGGGAGCCAAAGCCTCCAGTTTTGTCACCAGACCAAAACCTTGGAATTAATATAAAACACCACTAACAAATAATATATTTTCTATAAAGATGTAACAAAGTTGATTTATTGAAAAAGAAATTTACCTGCAACCATGACTGAAACAATGTACACAATTAACAAGGCAAATAGAAGACAATTGACGCGGGTTGCCATTCTATTTTGCAAGGTTGAGAAGAAACACGTTGCAATAGATTATTTATAATGAATAGGGATGTTATTTTACAGTAACGACATTCAATAGAATTTAATTTCATTCTGGTATCACTAGAATGATGTTGCCTAAGATGTCCCAACAACTACTTTATGATTAATGTTGTTTCTTTTGTTGGCACATCTTATATAACATATAAAAACTGACAGAAAATAAATAAATGACACAAGTAATTGTTAACCCAGTTCAGCCAACTGCCTACTCTGGGGGATACCAATCCAGGAAGGAAATCCACTAATAGCTCTAGTTACTAAGACCTCCAGCAAACCCTAGGATTTACGCCTTAAACTAAGACCTCCAGCAAACCCCTGGTTTACGCCTTATAACCTCGACACTACTCATGCAACTTCTGCCTAGGAACTCCTAGACATGAGATCCCATCTCACTTCCACTCATACAACACAACCTGTGTTGATTATACAATGTTAAGAATGATGTGGCGACAACTTGCCAAGACAACACTTCACTTTTGCTTAAAAGCTTCAAGTGAATCACACACGGTAAACTCCGTACTTCAAAGCTTAGGAGTAACCTTAAAATAATAAACTTACTTCTTAACTCGTGTTATAGAATCCACAAGCAAGAATTACAATCAAACAATAAAAGACTCAACAAAGACTCAATATGTGAACTAATATTTTTCAATGAGATACTTAGTCTTGAGCTTGGTCTTCGTATATATAATGATCTAGCACGCTCCTCTTACTTCACAAATGCTCAGACGCTCCTTGAGAATCATAAAGTGTGATCTGATGCTTTTTCAATCTTCATTAAGGATATATCAGGACTTTCCAAAAGTGTTTGAGGACTTTATAAGATAGGATAAGTCATCCATCTATTTCATTAAGTTTGTCTTATCCTTAAAGCTCTGATCAGATCAAATCTCCATTGAGCGTGCTCTTTAAGTGGATTTCCATATATAGCAGATGCTCTCATAAATGCGCGAGATTTCCTTGAATAAATATGATGTTGTAACAAGTTTTCCAACATCTTGTTAGTATATTTGTTTTAGCAAAATTAAGCCAATTCAAATATCCAACAATCTCCCCCTTTGGCAATTTTTGGCTAAAACAATTTCAGGTCATTACCTTTGAGAGATTAAAAAGCGCAATCCTTCAAATCACCATGGTCACACAAAAGAAGGAATGTTAGAGCATCATTTAAACAAAATTTCACATAGGTGAAAAATATATGCATCAGACGCAGCAGCAGCGGAGTTATCATCAAATAGCCTCGAGCAAAATAAAACGTGGTTTTTAGAGCAAATGATTACTCATATGTCATATGTCATCAAAGTTGTTGTGACATATGGGAGCACATCTTCTAGCACATGTTCGTCCAATCAGGGCAGCATCCATCCAGTAACAAACTCCCCCTGACTTCATCAGCTTGTGCATCATCTCAGGGTAAAATTTTTACTCCCCCTGAATACTTGCTTACTGCTACTTAAAAACATGTCATAACAAGAGACATAACAACATGTAGCAGAAACAAACAAATCAAAATGCTACTCCCCCTTTTTAGCCACAAAATGTGCCAAAACAGGAAAGTAAAGTATCCAAAGTGCAGAACTTAAACAAAGTACAGACCATGCACTCAGAAGGTGCTAAAATCCAGGGCACAAAACACCCACAAACCAAATAACAAAGTTCAGTAAAACGTAAAAAGATTACAAAATCATTCATCATCACTGCTATCAGAAGCTTCATCCTCATCTGTAGCAGTATCATATCCTTCATCCTCATCTGCATTGTTTTGTTCACCTGCAGCAGCCACATTTGCACTAGCTTTGACAGGGACCTCATCAGCTTCCAAGCCTTCAATCATCTGCAAGAACACTTTCTTCCTTTCCTCAAGCTCAGCCTGCTGTTTATCTATCTCCTGACATTGAACCTTTAAACCAGCAATGATCTCCTTTTTGGTCATAACACCAGCTCCAGCAGCAGATGTCCCAACATGGTCAGTAACATTATGATTACCAAAAAGCTTATGATGAAAAGTAAAACCAGATTCTCTCTTCTTTGGTGTGTCAGTTACAACCTTGATGTCTGGATATTGGGCCAAGATAATTCCACATAGCAAGGATGGAAATGCTATTGGCATCTTCACAGCAGTTGATCTAATATGCTTAATGGTTTGATCAAAAATAAAGGTTCCATAGTCATAGTCAAACTTGGTTCCTACAGCATATATAAATCTACCCAGGTTTGTAGCAACATTGGTTGCATGCTTAGTTGGTACCCAATTTGTTGACCCTATCCTATTGAGGATGGCATATTTGACATTCAATTTACTAGTAGGTATCAGCTTCTTTGTGGGCCAGACCTTAACCTTACCAGCAGTTATTTCAGCACTCACAACATCATTAGCAACCTCTAATTCAGCCTTAGGTTCTACAGATCTTCCTAAATAATTATTGATCACAACAGGAGAAAAATTGATACATTTACCTCTGACAAAAACTTTGTGGTAGTCCTTGCTCAGTGGATTATCACATTCTTCAGGGATGTTCACTAGAAATTCTTTCACAAGCAGCTCATAACAGGGACTGAAGTCACAGACTGTCTTCATCAGACCAGCTTCCTTGATGTAGTCAAAGATGTCTTGACATTTTAGAGCATCTTTGGCCAATTCCCTTTCAACAGCCAACCTCCTCTAGTAGATGTAATCCCATCTCAGTGCAAAGGCAGCACGATGGAATGAAATGTTGTCACAAGGGGCTTCTTCAACACCTTGAGGAGCCTTCTTCACAGTAGTCTTCTTAGGGTTGGCAGATGAGATGTTAGCAACATCTTCAGCAACATCATAGTCTGAGTCACTAGATGACTCCTTCTTTCTCTTCAGTGTTTCCTTCTTCTTGTTGGGAGGGGAGAGAACCTTACTCCAACCTTTGACTGGTCCAACACCTTTTGTTTTCACCCTTGGTGTAGGAGTCTTGCTTGCAGTGGCCACAGCCTTCCCTGTACAGCTTCTCAACCTTTTTGTTATACCACCAGTTGGTTTTACAGCAGTCTTGGTGGTGACATAATCATCAACATCTACTACATCTTTTTCTTTCTCAGCTTCTGCAGGCTTGTCAGCTTCAACCTCTTGCTCATCTGTAGGGATGGACTGGTTGCTTTCTTCAGATTGAGTGTCCCCTTCATTATCAGAAGTACCCTCATCAGCAGTTCCAGTTTCTTCATCTGTGGACTCAGAAGTTGTGACAGTTGTCTCAACATCTTTTTCAGCAGCAGTTTCCTTCACAGGTTCTTCCTCAGCAGTTGCAGTTTCAACTTCTTCATTCACATTCAAGGATGTTTCAACATCCTCCATGACAACTTCTTCAGTAACAACAGGGGTTGATTTTTCAGCCACCATCTCAGCAATTGTTGGTGATTTATTAGCAGTTTCTGTTTCAACCTCTGTGGGAGTGTCCTCCATCTCAGTTTCAACAGGAATAGAATTAAGATCTCTCTTTTCAGCTTCAGATCCCAAATTTTCTTGACTAGGGTTACCAGCAATCGAAATAAGTGTTTCAACAACTTCAGACACAGATTTAGGGTTCTGAGATGCTACTTCAGTTGTTTTCTCGGATGTGTTAACATTCGATTCAAAAACCAAATCAGACATAGACAGAGCAAACTTAGATTTATAATCCCTTCTATTCCTTTTAGAAGTTCCTTTCTCAGATTTATTATCAGATGGAGAGATAGCATCACTTACTTTTGAAGTTTTCTTCTTTTCAACAGATTTTCCCTTCCCTTTCTTCTCAGCAACACTTGATTGAACTTTGGGTTTGGAAGCACGAACAGTTGTAACCGGTACAGCATCCTTGATGATTTTTGAGGGTTCGATCTTTGCTTCTGATCGAGTAGAACGACCGGACTTTGTAGTTTGGGAAGATTCAGACATGTTTGGATGATGATTTTTGAGTTTTAGGAAGTTGAATGGATGAAAGTTGAAGTTGGAAGTGGAAGAATAGGGTTCACGATGAAAAATTAGGATTTGGGAGGAAGTGTATTGATTGCGTGTACAGACACATTTAAGGGAAGTTTGTAATAATTTCCCTAAATTAGCGTGCATTGATTGATGGGAGAGAAAACGGTTTCCTTTTGCACGCCTCAACTGCTGTAACTGCTATGCTTCCTCATGCAGGTAAATTCCCAATTTGCCCCTTAAAAATTCAAACTGATTAGCATCAAGCGCCTTTGTAAAAATGTCAGCTAGCTGTTCACTTGTACCAATGTGCTTGAGTTCCACACAATTTTCTTCAACAAGGTCTCTGATGAAATGATGCCTGATGTCTATGTGTTTGGTTCTTGAGTGTTGAACTGGATTCTTTGATATATTGATTGCACTCAAGTTGTCACAATATAATGTCATGACATCTTGGTCGACATTATATTCTTTCAGCATCTGTTTCATCCACATCAACTGTGAACAACTGCTTCCTATAGCTATGTATTCAGCCTCTGCAGTAGATAGAGACACACAATTCTGCTTCTTGCTGAACCATGAGATTAAATTATCACCCAAAAAGAAACAACCTCCTGAAGTGCTCTTTCTATCATCAGCACTTCCTGCCCAATCTGCATCACAATACCCTACTAAAGTTGAATTCTTTGTCTGGGAGTACAGAATCCCATAATCACTGGTGCCCTTTATATACTTCAGAATCCTTTTGACTTGTACAAGATGGCTCATCTTAGGCTTGGCTTGATATCTTGCACAAACACCCACAGCAAAGGTGATGTCTGGTCTACTGGCTGTAAGATACAATAGACTGCCAATCATGCTCCTGTATAGGCTTTGATCAACATCTATGCCATTTTCATCTTTGGTTAGCTTTAGATGAGTAGCAGCTGGTGTTCTCTTGTGTGCTGCAGTGTCCATTCCAAATTTTTTGATCATATTTTTCGCATACTTGCTTTGAGAGACAAATATGGTGTCTTCCATTTGTTTGACTTGCAGACCAAAGAAGTATGTTAGCTCACCCACCAAACTCATTTCAAACTCTGATTGCATCTGTTGTACAAAATGTTGCACCATCTTTTCGGACATTCCACCAAATACTATGTCATCAACATAAATTTGGGCAATCATCAACTTCTCTTCTTGTTCTTTGACAAACAAGGTTTTGTCATGACCTCCTTTTCTATATCCTTGACTAACAAGGAAATTTGTCAGCCTTTCATACCAAGCCCTTGGAGCTTGTTTCAGTCCATAAAGCGCCTTCTTCAGCTTGTACACATGATCAGGATTGGCAGGATCTACAAAACCTTTTGGCTGCTCCACATAAACCTCTTCATGCAAGTACCCATTTAGAAAGGCACTCTTGACATCCATTTGGTACAACTTAAATTTGAAGATGCATGCTATACCAAGGAGTAGCCTAATAGATTCTAGTCTTGCTACAGGCGCAAATGTTTCATCAAAATCAAGTCCTTCAACCTGAGTGTACCCTTGAGCCACTAATCTTGCCTTGTTTCTTGTTACAACACCATTTTCATCTGACTTGTTCTTGAACACCCATTTTGTGCCTATGACATTAACACCATTGGGTCTAGGAACAAGATCCCACACATCACTTCTTCTAAACTGAGTTAATTCATCTTGCATGGCTTCTATCCAGAACTCATCAGTGAGAGCCTCTTTTACATTTTTAGGCTCAACCTTTGAGACAAAACATGAATTAGTAACCACTTCATTTGTCCTTCTTGTAGCAATTCCCTGGTTAGGATTTCCTATGATGAGATCCTTGGGATGGTTCTTCTGGATTCTTATTGAAGGAACTTTACTCACAGGACGAGGTGTAGGAATGGTTGATTCATCATCTGAATCTGATTCCTTTTCTGCTACAGCTTCTTCAGATGTTGGCAAAGTTGTTGCAGCATCATCTTCAGTGTCAGATGTTTTAGCAGATGTCAAATCATCTATCACAACATTGATAGATTCTACTATTACCTTGGTTCTCTGGTTGTAAACTCTATAGGCCCTGCTGTTTGTTGAATATCCAAGAAACAATCCTTCTTCACTTTTAGGATCCATTTTTCTTCTGTGCTCTCTATCAGATAGGATATAACACTTACTTCCAAACACATGAAAGTGTTTGACAGTTGGTTTTCTGCCTTTCCACAGTTCATATAGTGTAGTAGAAGTTCCAGTTCTGAGTGTGACACGATTGTGAATATAACAAGCAGTATGCATAGCCTCAGCCCAGAATTGATATGGAAGATGTTTTGCATGCAACATCACTCTGGCTGACTCTTGTATTGTCCTGTTCTTCCTTTCAACAACACCATTTTGTTGAGGTGTGATTGGAGCTGAGAATTCATGCTTGATTCCTTCAGAGATGCAGAATTCAAGAAAGCTTGCATTCTCAAACTCTTTACCATGATCACTTCGTATCCTAACAATAGCAGAGTTCTTTTCTCTTTGGAGTTGAAGACAAAGTTCTTTGAATGCATCAAAACTTTCAGATTTGTCTTTTAGAAATTCAATCCATGTGAACCTTGAAAAGTCATCTACCATGACAAACGCGTACCTTTTTCCTCCAAGACTCTCCACTTGCATTGGCCCCATCAGGTCTATGTGCAGTAATTCTAGAACCCTTGTTGTGGTAAGATGTTGCAACTTTGGATGCGACATCTTTGTCTGCTTCCCTATTTGACATTCTCTGTAACGACCCAATATTTTGTACACATATTTTTGTGATTTTCTTGACTTGTTATCGGACCTCTTATTTTATTATAAAGAATTTGACTAAATATTAATTTAGCCTATATCATGAGACTAATTATAATTAGTATTATATCTAATATATTAATTATTAATTTAGTTGGTCAATTTAACTAAGGCAAAAGTAATTGAATCAGTCTTACTATGCACTACCACATCCCACGAGATTAGCATGGCAGTGAGCAAATGATGCTCCATGTTATCATTAACCATAAATGCTATAATCACAAGCAATGAATATCTCCTTTATTTCTTCCAGCAATATTTCCGTAACATTACATTCTATTTGACAAATTACTTACTCACATCATATTCATTAAAATTTCATTAAAAATACTATAATAGCCAATGAATGTCCAGACCCATTTTCCTTCTATGGCCATGAATTTGTATTGATTCCATTCCATTCTCGGTCAATGAGTTTAACGGATTGATTGCTGTTATCATCTCAATTAATTAATTATAATTATATGCCAATTATTCTTCCTTAGTATTTCTTGTTGGTCCAAAGAAAAAAATCAGTTCATATATACCCTTGCTTTCACAACTCAGTACACGCCTGACAACATCATAAAACTAACCTAGCCTCCACAAACAAAGTCTTACACCCATGCTATTACTTGTATGTCTCCTCTAGTATTCAAGTGATAATCAAGCTATGTTCTTGGCCTTATTCTCCCCTAATTCCATCGTGGCATATGGTTCTCGGTTGGATTGTCAAATCGGACTCTAGAACGAGAGAGGCGGTAGTTGCGAATTTAGGCCAGTGTATGCTTGGAAGGAAAGCGCCTAAGGTAAGGGCTCTTTCCCCATACATTCATGCTACATAGGGATTTGTTGTGAGATAATGGTAGAACCTTTATCACTTAAAATAAACCAAAAGAATCAACTTATAAATATAAAAAAAGAAACCAAAAGAACGTGCCTAATGTATTAATATGAATGCTGTTTTGGTTCACTATCTATTTATATATATGTACAACCTATTGCTAACCGTGTTTCAATTTATCAGTATGTTTATATTGTTATTTGTTTGCTATCAAGTACTAATTGTGTGGTTGTATATGTTTGGATTTAAGTTGTGTTCATTTCTTCATTGTATGAGTTACATATAATTTCACCTTTTGATATACAAATAACATATGCTGACTTTCAGATGATGATTATGTTAGAGGACTTGTTTTTATTACTTATTGGTATAAAGAAGGGAAATGTAGATAAAAGTATAGGGAGGACTAAGTATGTCGCAGGTTGGTCTTATTAAGGAAGTGGAGTTTCATGCATCATATAGATGTGTAGAGAAGAGTCTATTTAGAGCCTGTGTGGCAAGTTTTAGGGCCTGTGTGGCAGAACTTACTTTTAGCCTGTGTGGCAGAACTTATATTTTTTTAGCCTGTGTGGCAGAACTTATTTTTAGCCTGTGTGGCAGAACTTACATTTAGCCTGTGTGGCAGAACTTATATTTTTTTAGCCTGTGTGGCAGAACTTATTTTTAGCCTGTGTGGCAGAACTTACTATTTAGCCTGTGTGGCAGAAGCCTGTGTGGCAGATTTTCTTATCCGGATCATTGTCTCATATAAGACTGTCTTAGTTGCATTGCATTGCATATAGAAAGGGAGAAAAATATACTATAGTATATAATTATTACAGTCATAATAAAAACAAAGAAAAAGTATAGTTAGTCCATGGTAATGTGGTGATCGTTGCCTTCTCCTCTTTCATTTGATCTTGACGTGCAATTTGTAATATGTGTAATTATGTTGCTTTGTTTATTACTGCCGTTTAACAATTATATGATGCCTATGTTTGTATATGTGTACTCTTATCACCCAAAAGTTTTCATAATAAACTAATAATTATATTTTCGTTAAGGTGAAGTGTTTTGTTATTATTTTATAACATTTTCTTGTGGTGAGTATGATTCAATGTGGACCAGGAAATTGACCCTTACAACCAACATTTTAGGTACTCAAGGAGAAAACTTTGATTGAATGTGATGTGATGCTTGAAGCGCGTACGAACGGGGAAAAATTGGGTTTTGCAAATTTAGTATTTTACGAAACAAATAAGCCGTTGTGGCAATACTATTTCCATTTCAGTTCATTTTGATATTTAAATTTGTTTAGAAATGCGGATATGGATTTTCTTCCGCTAGGATTTTTAAACTGTTGTCCATTTTTAATTAAGTTTTATTCCAAGAATTCTATTTGGAATAATTTTTTTATAAATATTTTAATCGAACAATAAAAAATATAGCTGCATATTTTCTAACCAAGTAAATTTTTAGGAACGTCTTGGATAAAAATCCGGGATGTTACATTTGGTATCAGAGCAATAATCCTCGGACAAATATTTTTGGGATGGGAGCGATGTTTAATTTTTACGACGCATGTTTTGATTGTTGCGTGATTTATGTATGACGTTGTTATTATTGATGTTTTTCGGTGTGTTTCTCATAAGATGATTGTATGATTTTCTTGTTAAAGGAAATGATTTTGTGATTGTTAGAAGCTATGTTTGCTTTTATGAATTTTCTATTGAATAGTCTATACTCTTTTAATTGAAAGGAATGAATTTTTTTTAGGACGACTATATGTTATAAGGTATTTTTATGAGTGAAATATTTTTGAATAATTTTGTGGTCTTTAGTTGTGAAGATTATTTTTCTTTTTTTTTTTTTCTACGATGATTTTAAGATAAGTAAATTCTTAGAGAATATCTATGAAGTAATATGATTTTTAGAAAAATGTTTTTACCATATTTTGAATTAGAGATTAGAGGTTTTTCTTAAAGCTGAAAAAAAAAATATTTTTATTTTTGCAATTTTCTTGCTACTTATGTTATTGGCTTTTATTTAGATCGGAGTGCGCAGCAGAAATATGACATTTAATATATTTTATATTTCACCTTATTCTTAAACTTTCTTATCTTCTCAAAATTTATTTAAAGAAGTACTCTACATAAAGAGTTTTTGAAAATTATACTTCAAATTTTTCTATTATTTAGTTTCGGGGACGAAACTAAATTTTTGGTGGGTAGAATGTAAGACCCGAGAAATTTATTTTAATATATAGATAACTATTTTATTTACCAGTCAAAATGCTTTAACTTCGTCTTTTATAAAAGTGGTTTTATTACGTTTAATTTTATAAGAGATATTTACGTTAATCTTTTTATTTTCTAGTTTCGAGGACGAAACTCTTTTAAGGGGGTAATAATGTAACGACCCAATATTTTGTACACATATTTTTGTGATTTTCTTGACTTGTTATCGGACCTCTTATTTTATTATAAAGAATTTGACTAAATATTAATTTAGCCTATATCATGAGACTAATTATAATTAGTATTATATCTAATATATTAATTATTAATTTAGTTGGTCAATTTAACTAAGGCAAAAGTAATTGAATCAGTCTTACTATGCACTACCACATCCCACGAGATTAGCATGGCAGTGAGCAAATGATGCTCCATGTTATCATTAACCATAAATGCTATAATCACAAGCAATGAATATCTCCTTTATTTCTTCCAGCAATATTTCCGTAACATTACATTCTATTTGACAAATTACTTACTCACATCATATTCATTAAAATTTCATTAAAAATACTATAATAGCCAATGAATGTCCAGACCCATTTTCCTTCTATGGCCATGAATTTGTATTGATTCCATTCCATTCTCGGTCAATGAGTTTAACGGATTGATTGCTGTTATCATCTCAATTAATTAATTATAATTATATGCCAATTATTCTTCCTTAGTATTTCTTGTTGGTCCAAAGAAAAAAATCAGTTCATATATACCCTTGCTTTCACAACTCAGTACACGCCTGACAACATCATAAAACTAACCTAGCCTCCACAAACAAAGTCTTACACCCATGCTATTACTTGTATGTCTCCTCTAGTATTCAAGTGATAATCAAGCTATGTTCTTGGCCTTATTCTCCCCTAATTCCATCGTGGCATATGGTTCTCGGTTGGATTGTCAAATCGGACTCTAGAACGAGAGAGGCGGTAGTTGCGAATTTAGGCCAGTGTATGCTTGGAAGGAAAGCGCCTAAGGTAAGGGCTCTTTCCCCATACATTCATGCTACATAGGGATTTGTTGTGAGATAATGGTAGAACCTTTATCACTTAAAATAAACCAAAAGAATCAACTTATAAATATAAAAAAAGAAACCAAAAGAACGTGCCTAATGTATTAATATGAATGCTGTTTTGGTTCACTATCTATTTATATATATGTACAACCTATTGCTAACCGTGTTTCAATTTATCAGTATGTTTATATTGTTATTTGTTTGCTATCAAGTACTAATTGTGTGGTTGTATATGTTTGGATTTAAGTTGTGTTCATTTCTTCATTGTATGAGTTACATATAATTTCACCTTTTGATATACAAATAACATATGCTGACTTTCAGATGATGATTATGTTAGAGGACTTGTTTTTATTACTTATTGGTATAAAGAAGGGAAATGTAGATAAAAGTATAGGGAGGACTAAGTATGTCGCAGGTTGGTCTTATTAAGGAAGTGGAGTTTCATGCATCATATAGATGTGTAGAGAAGAGTCTATTTAGAGCCTGTGTGGCAAGTTTTAGGGCCTGTGTGGCAGAACTTACTTTTAGCCTGTGTGGCAGAACTTATATTTTTTTAGCCTGTGTGGCAGAACTTATTTTTAGCCTGTGTGGCAGAACTTACATTTAGCCTGTGTGGCAGAACTTATATTTTTTTAGCCTGTATGGCAGAACTTATTTTTAGCCTGTGTGGCAGAACTTACTATTTAGCCTGTGTGGCAGAAGCCTGTGTGGCAGATTTTCTTATCCGGATCATTGTCTCATATAAGACTGTCTTAGTTGCATTGCATTGCATATAGAAAGGGAGAAAAAAATACAATAGTATATAATTATTACAGTCATAATAAAAACAAAGAAAAAGTATAGTTAGTCCATGGTAATGTGGTGATCGTTGCCTTCTCCTCTTTCATTTGATCTTGACGTGCAATTTGTAATATGTGTAATTATGTTGCTTTGTTTATTACTGCCGTTTAACAATTATATGATGCCTATGTTTGTATATGTGTACTCTTATCACCCAAAAGTTTTCATAATAAACTAATAATTATATTTTCGTTAAGGTGAAGTGTTTTGTTATTATTTTATAACATTTTCTTGTGGTGAGTATGATTCAATGTGGACCAGGAAATTGACCCTTACAACCAACATTTTAGGTACTCAAGGAGAAAACTTTGATTGAATGTGATGTGATGCTTGAAGCGCGTACGAACGGGGAAAAATTGGGTTTTGCAAATTTAGTATTTTACGAAACAAATAAGCCGTTGTGGCAATACTATTTCCATTTCAGTTCATTTTGATATTTAAATTTGTTTAGAAATGCGGATATGGATTTTCTTCCGCTAGGATTTTTAAACTGTTGTCCATTTTTAATTAAGTTTTATTCCAAGAATTCTATTTGGAATAATTTTTTTATAAATATTTTAATCGAACAATAAAAAATATAGCTGCATATTTTCTAACCAAGTAAATTTTTAGGAACGTCTTGGATAAAAATCCGGGATGTTACATTCTCCACATATACTTCCTTCCTCAATTTTGAGTTTTGGAAGACCTCTGATTGCCTCTTTAGCTATTGCCTTCTTCATGCCTTTGAGGTGCAGGTGGCTAAGTTTTTGGTGCCACAACTTTACCTCATCTTCTTTACTAATAAGACATGTTGGTACATCTTCTTCTTTAGGGATCCAGAGATAGCAGTTGTCTCTTGACCTTACTCCTTTCATCAACAGCTCTCCTTGCTCGTTTGTAACTAGGCATTCAGCTTTTGTGAAGTTCACTTTCATGCCTTGATCACAAAGTTGGCTTATACTGATTAGATTAGCTTTAAGCCCTTTTACAAGCAGCACATTATCTAGCTTTGGTAAGCCATGGTTTACAAGTTTACCAACTCCCTTGATCTCTCCTTTGGCTCCATCTCCAAAGGTTACAAAACTGGTAGCATATGACTTCAAGTCTTCAAGATAGTGTTCAACACCTGTCATGTGTCTAGAACAGCCACTATCAAAGTACCATGTTTCTCTTGAAGAAGCTCTTAAGGATGTATGAGCTATTAGACCTGTGATCTTCTTCTTTTCTCTCCATTCCTGTCTTGTTGTAACATTAGGAAAGACAGGAGTATAGAATTCTTGATGAACTCTCCTTGGATATCCGTGCAGCCTATAGCAGAAAGGCCTAATATGTCCTTTCCTTCCACAATGATGACATGTCCAGTTATAGAACCTGGGCACAGGCTGTTCCATAAGATGTTGCGACAATCCTCCTGACACAAACGTGTTGTTGATTGGAGTATGTATAGTGGCATTGTTGAACTTCATCTGTTGCTTTACTCTTTCATGTTCAAAACCAATGGGCTTAGGTTTCCCGTAGTTTTGTTTTTGTAACATCTCCTCAAAGGCATCAGTACCTTTGGTCATCATTTTTGCCACTTTTGTGACTTGATCCAAGTCAGCATTTAACTTGGTCACTTCTTCACCTTGTTTAGCAACTTTACACAGGAGGTTAGACTTCTCCATTTCCAACTGTCGAATTTGACTACACTGATCTTCAACCTTAATGTTGAGATTATTAATGTTTATGAGTAAATCATTTCTCTCAGCTTGTAGTTTGCCATTGATCTTCTTTTGTTTCTCCAATGCTTTGCAGACTTCTATACTTCTATTATGAAGATCTTTGTAAGTAGCAGCTAGTTCCTCATAGGTTACCTCCTCATCACATGATTCTGAGTCAGATACACAAACTCCTGTTAAAGCATTAACAAATTTGGCAGATTCTTCCTCCTCTGAATCTGTATCAGACCATGAAACCACAAGACTTTTCTTTTGCCTTTTTAGAAAGGTTGGACATTCAGGTCTGATATGGCCAAAACCTTCACATTCATGGCATTTCACTCCTCTTTCATCTTCATTTGTCTTTTTCTGAGAGCTGGACTGTTTGTTGTTGTTGAATCGACCATTTGGCTTGGACCTTTGATCTACTTTCTTCATCAACTTGTTGAATTGTCTCCCTAGCATAGCCATAGACTCAGCTAAGCTTTCTTCTCCTTCAGATTCAACTTGTAAGTCATCAGCAGTGCTTTTTGAGGAAAAGGCTAGATTCTTATCTTTCTTTTCATTCCTCCTGTTCAAGCCAATTTCATAGGTCTGAAGTGATCCTATGAGTTCATCTAAGTTTAGGCTGGAGAGATCATGAGCCTCCTCAATGGCTGTCACCTTCATATCAAATCTTTTAGGCAAAGATCTGAGTATTTTTCCAACTAACTCTTCATCTGAGATAGGTTTTCCAAGCGCATCAAATGAATTTGCGAAATCAAGCACATTCATTTGAAAGTCATGAATGGTTTCTTCCTCCTTCATTCTGAGATTCTCAAAATTAGTTTTGAGCATCTGAAGCTTAGATAGCTTCACTTTTGATGTTCCTTCATGAGCCTTTCTCAGAATTTCCCAGGCATGCTTAGCAGTGATACATCTCTTTACAAGCCTGAACATGTTAGCATCCACACCATTGAAAATTGCATACAAGGCTTTGGAGTTGCCAAGTGCCAGATCATCCTCATCTTTTGTCCATTCATCATGTGGCTTCTTAACATCAGTTTTATTGCCATCTTTGTCAAGAACCATTGGTGGTTCCCATCCACGTAACACAGCCTTCCATGTCCTGCTGTCAATTGATTTTATGAAAGCCTCCATACGAGATTTCCAATAATCATAGTTCTCAGGACCTGTCAGTAAAGGGGGTTTAGACACTGACCCTCCTTCTTTATCCATTGTACCAGAAAGTATTCTCCCTGGAGCTCACCCAAAATAACAGAACAGGGTGCCTGCTCTGATACCAATTGAAATTCTGGTATCACTAGAATGATGTTGCCTAAGATGTCCCAACAACTACTTTATGATTAATGTTGTTTCTTTTGTTGGCACATCTTATATAACATATAAAAACTGACAGAAAATAAATAAATGACACAAGTAATTGTTAACCCAGTTCAGCCAACTGCCTACTCTGGGGGATACCAATCCAGGAAGGAAATCCACTAATAGCTCTAGTTACTAAGACCTCCAGCAAACCCTAGGATTTACGCCTTAAACTAAGACCTCCAGCAAACCCCTGGTTTACGCCTTATAACCTCGACACTACTCATGCAACTTCTGCCTAGGAACTCCTAGACATGAGATCCCATCTCACTTCCACTCATACAACACAACCTGTGTTGATTATACAATGTTAAGAATGATGTGGCGACAACTTGCCAAGACAACACTTCACTTTTTCTTAAAAGCTTCAAGTGAATCACACACGGTAAACTCCGTACTTCAAAGCTTAGGAGTAACCTTAAAATAATAAACTTACTTCTTAACTCGTGTTATAGAATCCACAAGCAAGAATTACAATCAAACAATAAAAGACTCAACAAAGACTCAATATGTGAACTAATATTTTTCAATGAGATACTTAGTCTTGAGCTTGGTCTTCGTATATATAATGATCTAGCACGCTCCTCTTACTTCACAAATGCTCAGACGCTCCTTGAGAATCATAAAGTGTGATCTGATGCTTTTTCAATCTTCATTAAGGATATATCAGGACTTTCCAAAAGTGTTTGAGGACTTTATAAGATAGGATAAGTCATCCAGCTATTTCATTAAGTTTGTCTTATCCTTAAAGCTCCTGATCAGATCAAATCTCCATTGAGCGTGCTCTTTAAGTGGATTTCCATATATAGCAGATGCTCTCATAAATGCGCGAGATTTCCTTGAATAAATATGATGTTGTAACAAGTTTTCCAACATCTTGTTAGTATATTTGTTTTAGCAAAATTAAGCCAATTCAAATATCCAACAGTTTGTTTCGAAGTAGATGGATGAGAGGGGAGGGGAGGTATAACACCCCAACTAAAATGTCTAGAATATTTAGTCGAGATATACATAATTGAATCTGAGTACGAGTCCGTTTGGTGCGCAGGATAAGAGACAGGATATGATAACTATATCATATCCTATCTCAATCCGGCGTTTGGTGCGACATCATGATATGATAAGTTAATCCTGAAACTTATCCTGTCTCTCTAGTTAAAATCCTTAACCTGAATTTGAGCTGGGTTACCAGCAGGATGTGATAAGAAAATAATTTATTGATAATTTTTTTAATAAAATATAAAATAAAAAAAATATAAATTAATAAAATATAAATAATAAAATAATAAATATAAATAATATAAATTATAATTAAATCTAAATAATTAAATAATAATAAAATATAAATAATAAAATGTTTTTGATATTAAATTTAAAATAAAATAATTAATTTTTAAATATATAAACAATTTTCTCGTAAGGGTAATTTTGTAATTTATATAATCTAAAAAAATAAAAATTCTACTAAAATTAGAAATTTTTTTTTGAACTACTAAAATTACAATATTTTAAAGTAAAAAATTATTAGAAAATTGCAAAAAAGTGATATTAATTTAAATTTTATAACAAATTAAATATAATTCTTTTGCAATGGTAGTTTTATTATTACATATGAAATATATCATAAATTTATTTAGCTTATCTAACATATATAATTGAGTTATTTATTTGATTATGATTCATATAAAAAAATTAACTTGTTTATTTTCTCATGATGTTTATTTAAAATTATATAAAGTTATTTGATTACTTATTTATATTTTTTATTTATAAAATTTAAAGTATTACAAAATAATTTATAAAAATAATAATTGTTTTAAGGGTAATTTTATCATATTATTATGAGAGAGTATGTATTAAAAACATGATATGATAGTTATCATCTTTGTTAACCTGTGTGCATCAAACGCATGATACGATAACTTGAGATAACTGTTATACTGCTTATATCATATCATATTCTTATCCTGCTTTCCGTGCCCGTTTGTGTGGTCCATATTTTCTATTTTGCTAACATATATATAAACCGTAAACAATGATTTTAATAAAAATGTGATTTTTATTCAATTCAATTTTTGCTTACTTTTAGTTTCCATTTAAATAAAAAAATGTATTTTATGTGCATTGATCGACATAATAGGTAAATAAACATCTTGATGGATTTAGAAGTACTCTCTCTGTCTCAAAAATGATTGAGAAAGGCTAAGAGAACGCGTCAGCACACCACATCCTGAAACCGTTCTCATAGCCTATGTCAGCGTTTTTTTTTGCATTTTTTTTATACCGATGAGGGTGCATTACACAATGGCTTTTAGGCGTTGCTATAGAATGAAAATGTTGTAATGAAAGAAAAATAATTTAATAATAAATTTTACTATATTTAAGAATGACTTCGTGCAATTTTTCTTATTTAAAGAAGGTGTACAAAGTAAACGTTGTTGATAGCATAAACTATATATGGTTTTAAATTGTGGTCTGCATTTTCAATTGCGGTGTGATCTTCAATTATGTGTACCACCACATCGTACCGCATCAGAAAACCTATCATTCAAGCCATATGAACTCCCAAATATTCTCTTCTATTCCACGTTTTTTGAAAAAATGAAACACTTTATCCTATACTCTTAAAAATTGTAAGCACATTACATATAATGAAAACTGAAAAACTAAAAAGAAAAAATATCACAGTTTGACCATCCTTTTTATATTCTCATTGTTGTATTTGTTCTTGACTCTTGGCTTCAATGAGGAACTTAAACAAAGCCACCAGAAAAGAAGAAAAAGATTTATATTCTTAATTTATGAACCAATCTTGAAAAAACAAAAAAAAAAATAAATACAGAAGAAAAATAAAAGTAGTAAAGTACACAAAAAGCAAAACACTATTTCTAAACTTTTTTTTAATGTGTTATTTTTACAATTTTATGTTTATATTGTAGTATTTTCTTTGCCACGTTTAGTCTGAAACTCTTATTTGTCATGATGACCACATTAACTTTCACTGTGTGATGATATCATGTTCCTTTGGAACTGCATATAATATTTAATATTGGTTAAATTTAATATGTGCCCTGATCAGTGCATTTTAATGCACATTCTTCTACTATTGTACTAGTGTATTCCTATGGTTTAATTTACTATTTTCACTATTTTAAGGTGTTTTTATATTTAAGTTTATTTCTAACTCTATTTTATTTTCGCACTTAATTTATGAATAAATAGCACTTTGACACCCTTCCGGTCCGCAGGTCATAACTGGAGTTACAAATATCGGATTGAGGTGCGGGAAGATGAGTTGGAAAGCTGAGATCAAGAGCTAAGACTTTCATGTTGAGGCCAAAACCCAGTTCGGAGCGCAAGTGTGTCAAATAATTGCGTTTATGTTCCAGACGAATTTAATTCAGCACAACTTTATATTTTTCGGCCCAATTGTTTTAAGGCCCGTTCCATGTATTATTTAAACCGGAAAAAAGGCAGCTAGGGTTAATCATTCACTGTTCACGAAATATTCAAACCCTAGAGCAGCCGTCATCTTCCATGGAGAACTAAACTTCTATTGATCCATTGGTGTAAGGAACTTTGTTCTCGAATCTTGAGGTTCGGTTTTAAATAGCAAATCGTTATGTTTATGCTTATCATATATCAATTTTCTTGTCTCTCTTTTGTGTATGAGTTGATGCAATTGATGCTTAATTATTTTGTTTCACGTTCATATCATTGAGACTATTCAAATTAATTCACGCTTGTTCAAATTAATCTGAATAGGAAATTGTTATATTATTTTCGCTTGCAAAATAGGGCTGCCGAATTATTGTTATGATTTTTAACTGTGTTATTGGTGACGCTTGATCATCGCCATAGTTAGTCGAACACGCTGGTGCTTAATCAACGAATTCGTTATAAAACTGATTTTCGCTTGTTAAATTAGTTCTATAATCAGCCGAAGCATAAACTGTATGAATATTCATATAAGAACCCATGATAGATGATAAACAAAGTTGCCTAAAACCAATGGATTGATTGCTTTTATATTAATTAAATTCGTAATCTCTGTTATTGCTTACACAAACAAAAAAACCCCAAATTGCAACCTTTAAATTCATTCTAATATTGTTAAACCGATCGTGAGTCCTTGCGAAACGACCAAGGTCACTACCTTGTACTACTTATTTTAAAATTATTTTGATCACGAAACGACGGTGATCAAATTGGCGCCGTTGCCGGGGACTCTCAATTGATTTTAGCTAATATTAGACTCAGTTTCTGTGTGGTTGCGTTCTTGCCTTTGCTTTCTCGTGTTTTCTGGATTTTACGTGCCCTAATAATCAGTTTTCGTAAAAAAACAGTTTTCTGGAAAATCTTTTCTAAATCGAGTTTTTCCTGTACCTGTTCATCAGAAAAAAATCAGAGTTTAAAATCCCCTATTTTGAAACAAAATAGGTGACGGCAACCTAAAAAGTCCAAATTCCGTGTTTTACTATTTTATTTTAATTTATTTCTGTTTTTATAGTTTCAGAAAATTCCAAATTAATTTCCAAAATTCTTATTTTACTTAATTAGACTAAATTTCGTGTTTTTATATTTTTTTGAATCTATTTTAACCATATCTCTTCTTTCTATTTGTTTCATTAATGAGTCTGATTCTGATTCTTACATAGTTTCTCTTTGCATACTTTATTTGATTCTAAACTTGCTTTTGATAACATGGCTGAACAAAGAACACTAAGGCAGCTTGCTGCTCCTGATGTCAATTACAATGGTCTATGCATTCAATATACTGACGTTGATATTCCTTTTGAATTGAAATCTGGTTTGATACATTTGTTGCCCAAGTTTCATGGTCTTGCAGGTGAGGATCCACATAAGCATTTGAAGGAATTTCAGGTAGTTTGTTCTACACCATTGAGGCCTGAAGGTATAACAGAGGATCATATCAAGCTTAGAGCCTTTCCATTCTCGCTCCAGGGTGCTGCCAAAGATTGGTTGTACTATCTTGAGCCGAATTCTATCACAACTTGGAATGATTTGAAGAAGGTCTTTCTAGAGAGATACTTTCCCGCTTCTAGAGCAGCATCAATCAGAAAAGAAATATGCGGCATTAGGCAAGGAAACGAATCATGCCCTTAATACACTTGTTAATGTACTATAGATAGATAGATAGTAATTTTATGTTAAAAATGTGTATTTTATCCTATTAGAAGTCAAAAATTATTTTGTTCAAGATATAATTACTATTTAAAATTACTACTGTAAAAAAAATTACTATTTAAAATAACTTAAGGGCACATGTTAACATGACCCTTTAAGATTTTAGGAAAAATTGTAGAATAATCAAAGTTGAACTTTTAAAATTAATAGATACATTATTGCTTCAAAAAAAAATTAATAGATACATGAAGTTTCAAATAAAATTGTATATGTACTTTGACCATTGGCAATCATTAATTACAACCGATTTGCATTCCCCTTAGTAGTACATGTGTAGTCTTCAACATTTAGGGTTGCCTTTCACATATCTACAAGAGGACATGAATGAACAAATTCAAACACAATTGGTTTCAATTAAAAAACAATTGAACAAATTAGTAATGATAACTAAAATACTGAAATATATTTGAATTTTCTTTTGCTGCACTCTCGACATATGCTACTCTGACGACGTACCCTTAGAGTTTAGGTGTTCAAAATACCATAGTATATTTGAAACAATTGAACAAAATTAGTGTTCATATTACGGAGTTTTGGTTCACATGTAATCACAAATAGGTAAATATGCACAAATGAAATTAATTTTTAAAAAGAGATTCTTCAAAATGAAAACTTGAAACAATTTAGAAGAATGATGAAAACCTGCAGAAAGAAAGGAAAAGATAAAATGATGATGGTTTTTTATTCTCACACCAAATGTATTGCTATTGGAATGCATGATCAAAGAAGAAAAAAATGCATATAAAGTAAAAGTAAAATAAAAGAAAAGATTATTTTAACCTTATCATCCATATTGATCATGTAATTAACCTAATTACCTATTTTTAAACTTGAGAATTACCCAAATAATTCAAATAGAAGATGCCAACATCTTTCCTCCAAAAAATCACAGTTCCGTACACGATCTAAATTGAAACATATATGAGAACTTTCTCTAATAATGCACCATGCATATATCACAGGTCATGATATCACCACCATACCAAATGTACAAAAATGCAATATTATGTAATAACACTGATACAAATTAAATGAAGCATCCCAAATATACACATTTTCTTTAAAAGAGATAGAAACAAAAAACTGATTGAAGTGTTCGATAGAATTATAATTGAAAACAAACTCATTAATAAATAAAGAATATATAGAACCTGAGAAACCATACTCTCTTTATTTAAATTAATAAAGAAAGTGTTCTATAACATGTACTAAACTTTTATCTATGATATTTGAAGCTTTAAAAAAAAAAAAATGTACTAAACTATCAAACCTATAGATAGATATATAAAAACTATAGATAGATATATAAAAACTTCTTCTTCTTCTTCTTCTTCTTCTTCTTCTTCTTCTTCTTCTTCTTCTTCTTCTTCTTCTTCTTCTTCTTCTTTCTTCTTCTTCTTCTTCTTCTTCTTCTTCTTCTTCTTCTTCTTCTTCTTCTTCTTCTTCTTCTTCTTCTTCTTCTTCTTCTTCTTCTTCTTCTTCTTCTTCTTCTTCTTCTTCTTCTTCTTCTTCTTCTTCTTCTTCTTCTTCTTCTTCTTCTTCTTCTTCTTCTTCTTCTTCTTCTTCTTCTTCTTTCTTCTTCTTCTTCTTCTTCTTCTTCTTCTTCTTCTTCTTCTTCTTCTTCTTCTTCTTCTTCTTCTTCTTCTTCTTCTTCTTCTTCTTCTTCTTCTTCTTCTTCTTCTTCTTCGTTAAAAAACTGGTTTACTGACTTTATAAAAATAGAAAACGAATTTTTCAAAATTGGCAACGAAACAAAATTATTGGCTGAGTCGCGTACTAGGTCGCTTTCTTTAAGACGTTTCGCGGAACTACTCGAAGAAGTGCAATGTAGTATATCAACCGCGAAGTCCCCCAGGATAAAACAGCCGTTTTTCAAAAGTATACCGATAAACTACTGCACTGTAGTATCGGCCAGAATAACACCAAATATGGTACGAATTTTCGAACCACTCTAATTGATATACGAATATCAATTCTACGGTTACAACCGTTCAAATATTGAAACAACAAAATAATTTTCGAAGAAGAAAACAGAGAGAAGGAAAGAAGCAGTTTTCTCAGAATGCAGAGAAAAAGAAGTGATTTTCAAACTGAAGAAATGAAGTGTATTTGAAATTGCTCAGTCAAAATTCCAAACGTGGCAAAAAATCAGGGATTTTAAGGGACACGTATTTTGACCGTTTAACAGATAAAAATCTGTTCAGACTTGGTCTAAGCACATTTAACATGTGCGAATTAAGGGACACACAAAAAGAACCCAAGCCCGAACCGAGCCGAGCCGGCCGGACGGATGGACGGCGGCGACGGCGCGCGCGCGCGTGTGATATTCGACATTGTGTGCGGTCTCCCTTTCTTACAAAAGTGGGTACCCCAAGGGCACACCCTTGGGTTGCCACCTTGTGGTATATAAACACTACCAAGTAGTGTTATTTTTCCAATGTGGGACTCAAGGAGTCTTTTTTCAATTCACACTATACATGGTTCTTACACTTGTTGAAATTCTGGTACACAGTAGACAAGTGTTGTCTATGATGTTCAGACACTTGTCGTAACACTTGTCTTAGCAGTAAGAACAATAAAGCAGAGCATTAAAAACAGATACTGAAAAGCATAAACAACACACATAATTGTTAACCCAGTTCAGCCTAACAGCCTAATCTGGGGGATACAAAATTCACATTTTTCTCTTTATTATTTTTGCTCTTTGTTATTTTTGCTTGACTACAAAATTCACATTTTTCTATGTCATTAAAAGTAAGTTTAGGAATTAATCCTAAGTTACTAATATTCAAAATTGAGCGTTTATTAACATGACAAAGTCTAGAATGCCAAATATTAAAATCACACAAAGAGTAAACAGAAGGAGAAATTTTATTCATAATATTAAATTCAACATTAAGCTTAAACATGCCATCAGAGGCGTACCCTTTCCCAATAAAAATATCATTCTTAGTGATGGTGTACATATCAGCCCCTACAGTTTGATTAAACCCAGCCTTATTCAAGAGGAAACCAGAAACAAGATTCTTCTTCATCTCAGGAACATGAAGGACTTCCTTCAAGATAAGAGTCTTTCCAGAGGTGAAATTCAGAACAACATCTCCAACACCAGCAACATCAGATGTATGAGCATTACCCATCTGCACCTTCTTATTTTCAGCATTCGTGTATGTTTTAAACATAGCACGATCATAACAGACATGGCGGGTAGCGCCAGTATCTATCCACCATCCATCAGTACCACCGACCATATTAATTTCGTTGATCATAGCAGCATATGGCTCATCAGCCACATTCACATTAATATGTGCAAGATTAGCCAGTTTAGGCCTCTTTGGATTTCTGCACTTCTTTGACATATGACCTGTTTTCCAGCAATTGAAGCAATAAAATGGTTCAACAGCGTCATTTCTAGGAGGTGGTTGTTGTTGTTGTTGCTTAGCAATATGGCCCCTAACCGGGTTACCATTCTTAACTCAGTTTTGAATGCGGCTCTGATTCTGATTTTTTAAAGGTTTGCCCGTAGGCTTCAGAGTTGCACCGAATTTCTTTTTTATTGGTGTTAGCAACAACCAATATCTTTTCTTCCTCTTTCATATCTTGTTTCCGAGATTCTTCTTCTATACGAAGACGGGTAATCAGACCCTTAATGGAAAACTCCTTTGTCTTATGACGGAGCTGATTCTTAAAGTCCTTCCAACTAGGGGGCAGCTTATCAATAATGACAGAAATTTGAAACTGCTCATGTAAAGGCATACCTTCGGTTATTATCTCATGAGCAATCTTCTGCAGTTCATGTGACTGCACTTCCACCGACCTCTCATCAACCATCTGGTATTTCAAATACCTGCTCACAACATACTTCTTCACACCAGCTTCCTCAGTATCATATTTCTTACTCAGAGCCTCCCACACATCACTGGCTGTATCATAGGTTCTGTAATAATCATACAGATCATCCTCCAATCCATTAATGATATAGTTTTTGCAAACATAATCATTATCAATCCAGAGCTGCCTATCTATTTCTAGTTGCAGCGCTTTTTCTTTAAGCTGTTCTGCCGTGGCCTTGCCTTTGTCTTTTTTGGCAGATACAGCATCACTGTTGGTGTTAACGGTCTGAACGGTCTGTTCATTAGTTCCTGAAGCCGAAGCATCAGCAGGAACCACAGGAATGGGTTGTTTCAAAACGTAGGCACATTTTTTCAGAGTTAGGAAAAAAAACAGTTTTTGCTGCCAACGTTTGAAATGGTTACCCTCAAACTTAAACGGCCTTTCGGTAGCACCGACAGATGAATTACCAATAATCTCTTCGTTTGCCATGATATTTTTGAAACGTCTTAAAATTGTTAAAAACCGGTTTACTGACTTTATAAAAACAGAAAACGAATTTTTCAAAATTGGCAACGAAACAAAATTATTGGCTGAGTCGCATACTAGGTCGCTTTCTTTAAGACGTTTCGCGGAACTACTCGAAGAAGTGCACTGTAGTATATCAACCGCGAAGTCCCCAGGATAAAACAGCCGTTTTTCAAAAGTATACCGATAAACTACTGCACTGTAGTATCGGCCAGAATAACACCAAATATGGTACGAATTTTCGAACCACTCTAATTGATATACGAATATCAATTCTACGGTTACAACCGTTCAAATATTGAAACAACAAAATAATTTTCGAAGAAGAAAACAGAGAGAAGGAAAGAAGCAGTTTTCTCAGAATGCAGAGAAAAAGAAGTGATTTTCAAACTAAAGAAATGAAGTGTATTTATAGGCAAGTAAGGAGCTGGAATCAGAGGATTTTCAGGAGCTGAAATTGCTCAGTCAAAATTCCAAACGTGGAAAAAAATCAGGGATTTTAAGGGACACGTATTTTGACCGTTTAACAGATAAAAATCTGTTCAGACTTGGTCTAAGCACATTTAACATGTGCGAATTAAGGGACACACAAAAAGAAATTTAAATTCAAAAATTTCTTTTTCTTAGTGTTAAAAAATTAATATATCACCCAAGCCCAAGCCCGAACCGAACCGATCCGAGCTGGCCGGACGGACGGCGGCAGCGACGCGCGCGTGATATTCGACATTGTGTGCGGTCTCCCTTTCTTACAAAAGTGGGTACCCCAAGGGCACACACTTGGGTTGCCACCTTGTGGTATATAAACACTACCAAGTAGTGTGATTTTTCCAATGTGGGACTCAAGGAGTCTTTTTTCAATTCACACTATACATGGTTCTTACACTTGTTGAAATTCTGGTACACAGTAGACAAGTGTTGTCTATGATGTTCAGACACTTGTCGTAACACTTGTCTTAGCAGTAAGAACAATAAAGCAGAGCATTAAAAACAGATACTGAAAAGCATAAACAACACACATAATTGTTAACCCAGTTCAGCCTAACAGCCTAATCTGGGGGATACCAATCCAGGAGGAAATTCACTATCAGCAGTATTAATTCAGAGCTAAACTCCCCCGTTTACAACTCCTCACTTAATCCCTACCCAATGCAACTTCTACCTAGGAACTCCTAGATATGAGACCCCGTCTCACTCCCCTCAACCTTACAACCAGTAAGGATTTCAATAACAACAGAATGGAGACATTCTCCTTGACAAAGATGAAGACACACTTCAATAACATCACCACCTAGCCAACGACTAAGTTCACAATTTGGAGTTGCTTAAAAGCTTCCTCCAATTACAATACTCAACTCATTACCTATAGGTTTCTGAGTGAGGACATAGTGACCATCTCACAACCCGAGTGGTTCACTTTACACCAACTCTCCTAGAGAGTGTCTTAAAGACACGAAACCCTTAAAAGACTACATCTTTGATATTCTATTTTAGCTTCAAGTTTCGGTGTATAAAATAGGGTTAGCAGCACCCTTTAAATAGCAGAGCCTCGTGGGCTTTTCACAATGATCCAGCTCCAAGAAATCTTCTAGATGCAAAATATATATTTTTACCAAATCTTTCTTTGCATCAAATATTCCTCCCATAAATATATTTGTTGTAAATATATTTTAAAATTAAATCTTCTAATCTTCTTGAAGCACAAAGATTTATTTGAAATAAATCTTTTATATTTTCTGCAGCAATCTTCACAAGATATATTTTTGAAACAAATATTATATTTTCTAAAAGTTATTTTATTCCTTTAGAAAATAGAACTAGGGTTCAGCTGCCTTCTGAAACACATTGATCACGTGCGCCTTGTTGAGTAAGAAACCACGAAACAATTCTTCAATCAAATCTTCGAAAGATTGAGTAGAAAATAAAAACGCTAGCTGGCGCGAACAATCAGACATACAAGTGTTGTTACATCTGTCTCAACACTTGGTGTACGCACATATGTCTCAACACTTGGCTAAAAGATGTTTTTGCAAAATGTAGCCAACATACAAAAACCCAACACTTGTGTTTATTTCAATACCAAGTTCCCTCCAAATTCTTCATCATGTTCCAACATTCTTCTTCTTCTTCTTCTTCAATTTATTTTTCTTAGAGACACAACCATTTATTTCTCTCAATGTTTACTCCATTGGGGTATCTATGAATTAAAATCAAGAATAGAGATTAATAATGAAATTGATTAACAAACAATAAGAAAAATAAATAAATAATAGACATTACTATATAACTGTTAAAAAAAACTATATGAATTAACATGAGAATCCATCAATGTTCATCAATTATCCTTGCCAATTAAACTTATTAATTAAATCTTTATCCATCACCACATCTCTCTTCCAATTTTAACCCATGCCTTTAAGAAAAAACAGAAACATAAAAAAATTAAGAATGAATGTGAGAGATGGGTATTAAGAAAGAAAAAACTTGAATCGATGATCATTGAATCATCTTGCATAAACTATGAAAAAATAAAGAACACTACAAAAAATTGTTAAGTGGCGGTTGGAAGATAAAAAAAGAAATTGAAGGGAAGTTATAATTATTTTTGTCATGGCATAGATGTAATTGTTATGAAGTATATTTTTGGAAGAAAAATAGGCTACACCAAATTTGGAGTTTTCCCTTTATTATTATTGAAGTCGTATATAAATTATTATTAAAGATCACACCGCAATTGAAAATGCAGACCACAATTTAAAACCATATATAGTTTATGCTATCAACAACGTTTACTTTGTACACCTTCTTTAAATAAGAAAAATTGCACGAAGTCATTCTTAAATATAGTAAAATTTATTATTAAATTATTTTTCTTTCATTACAACATTTTCATTCTATAGCAACGCCTAAAAGCCATTCACTACTAGAAAACACAGATTTAGCCTCCAAAATTAGCGTCGGCCACCGACACCGACGCTATTAGCGTCGGAGTAGAGTCGGTCTTTCGCACGCTAGATAGTCTTTTGATTTTACATTTATTTTTTAAAAAGGTAGCGTCGGCCGATCCGACTCTAAGTAGTAAGAGCTTCGGCCAGGTATTTTCTGAAATTCGTAGAGTCGGCTCGTCCGACGCTAGGATTTTTGCGAGTAAAGTTTTAAACTTATTTTTTTTGTTTAAAAATAAAAGATAGTCTATTTCATTCATCACTAACATTTTTCCCCATGAATTGAAATACATATTAAATTTGTTAATTAAAAAAAGCTGACTATTTTTTTTTTTTACAAATGTGTTAACCTATAGTTAAATATTAAATAATAAAAATATAACAAAACTAAAGGATAATAGTAGATCTTCCCAGTGTTCTCTTCTATGCGAAAATCCTTATCCCTCTTTTCACTAAAACCCTTTTCCTCTTTCTCTTTTCACGCATCATACCTTCACCCTCCCTTCTTCTGCGAGCGAAACCCTCACCCTCACCTCAGCGTTGCGCCATTCTTTCACCACTTCCCCAATCGTTACGTTGTTGAGCTAAGTGTACGTTTCAGAGCCGTCATCTTCTCATTCTGTCGATTCTGTAAGTTTACAAATTTGGTTCAATTTCTCTTTTGATTATAGTCTTCTCCTCATTCTTTAATGGATTCTGATTCCAATTTCAATTTTTCATCCAAACCCTAATATTCATATGAACCCTAAATATGGATCAGTTCTCTCTTGTTACAAATTTCAATTTTTCATTGTTTATTGTTCAAATTTCATTCTCAATTTACAAAAGATTTATCTTATAAAAAATTGAAATGCATAATACTCTAAATTTTTACCAATAAACTTCAAGGGATTGTTTCATAATTTATTCTGCTTCTTAATGGGTTTTACCATTTTTTGTCATTAATTGTCATTGTTCCCTTTGTCTTGTGTTTGACTTGACTGATATGTTGATTTTAGGCACATTATTGGGTAGTTAGAGAATGGTAAATTTTTTATAGCAGTTACAATCGTAGCAAGCCACTTACTTTCACATTGTTGATGTTTGATATAACAATGTAACTAGCTAAATTTAATAGTGATTGATATCTTGTATGTCTTGTCTCAAGGTGATGACAGCAATCAAAGAATACATTGTATAAAATTTAGAATTCAAAAGCCTAGGGTTTTTCTTTTCATGTGGTTTGGAAGAAAACTGTGTGTAACTAGCCAAAAATAACATAGAAGTTTTCATTGATAATAATGAGGAGGTGTAGGAGAATTTAGCTTATAAGAATGATGATTGTTGTTTATATACTCATTTGTGATCTTCATTTATTTTGACAGAACAAGAAGCATGTAAAACAGGATGATACGTCTCAATTTGGGACTCAGTTTGGATTCTCTAGTCCTTTGCATTGCCGAATTGACAACAAACGATAAAGTTTCTTTAGGTCTGCCTTAATGATAGTTGGTTTTGGTTCTTATTTATTTGGTTTAGACTATCAATATTAAGATTGATAAATTTCTAATCATTATTATCTTCAAATGAAATTATCTTTCTCCCTTTACTACAGCGGAAGCCATTCTCACAATGTTTAACTTCAATGCATTAGGAAGAGTTTAAGAAAATGAATCACACTAAGCGAATTGCAAATTTGGCTTTAGTTGGTTTGCTTATCTTATTGCTTCAGGTGATACTCCGAAATTTATAAGTAGACTTAGTGCATTCATGTATTCTGCTACTCTTCAATATAATAGTATTGCCTTCATAGATTTTATTTAGTTTATGGAATTTTGATGCTCTTACCTTGTTTAGGTATGTTGATGTATGAGTTAGAGTGAAGTGGATTTATTTCCATTCCTTAATCCCTCAATCATGTTGTATTTAATTGTGCAGTCCAATGAAACATGCTATTCGTTTTCCCTTTTTGATAATATGATAAGAGACTTTTCACATATTGTCTTTCTTTAGCCAAATTGTTTCCCTTTGTTGTAAAATAAAAGGATAATTGTTTATGACCTGTTTTTATTATTGTTCCAAATGTCCTTAATATATGTTGAGTGTTATTAATTGTGATATATTTTTATTATTTATATTGATTTCAATACAATGCTGATTATAAAAATTACTTTTTTATGGTGTTGTTGGGCCTTTGTTGGTTCAACTCTGGAGGTACTCTGATGCCCTGAATAGGTTGTCCCTTGCTGCTATGCTTTTCTTCTTCTATCAGTTTGGCTGTTTCCCTTTTAATATGTTGTGTTGGTCTTCTTGTTTGCAGGCCGAAGCAGTGCTTCAGTGATGTTGCTGTCATCTTTTTTTTTTTGAAGTGTTTAGTGGTTTCTAGTTCTGTTTTTAGGAGGGTCAGAGTGCATCATTTTTTGCTTCAGTTTTGATTTATTTTAAGTCCCTGTGTTGGCAGGTTTGATTGATTTGTTTATGTTTAATTTTTATCCTCTAGGCATCATGGAGATAAAGAACTTTCAATTTCCTTCGCCGGTGACAAAAATTTCAATTCTTGAGGTAACGATTCAATGATAATGTTACCAATTTGTTTTGCTTTTGTTTTCATTAGTTGAGGGGTCATTCTTTGATAAGTTCTTCAAATTTACTATAAACTTGGACCCAATGCTACTTTCTCCTTCCTACCCAAACATCCTTCTTTCTCATATTTCACAACTACAATAAATTGATAGTTTTCTTCAATTAAGCATATTGTTTGATTTTCTATCTTTTGTATCTTGCAGTGCGCTTTATTTCTCTGAGAGGTGGATGTAGCTCATTCTGTAGCAGTCAATACTTGTGATAGAGGTATTTTATATTGATTAAATTTAACTTTTAAGGTAATAGAAAATTGAAGCGAAAGGTTCTTACAACTTTTTAATGTGTGTGTGCGCGTGTTGAAAAAAATCTTGCATATGTTCCACCAGTTTGACACTACTGTCACCAGTTTGACATCTCATCATTAGCTATACTTTCTTTATATCATCATAACATTATTTCTTTTGTTGTTTTGAATTTGTTATGATTAAGTACCATAAAAGAATTTCTCAAACAGTAATTATTCTTTGTTTCTATGGTTTCAATTGTGTCAATTTTGCTCATTCAAGTATAATACTTGCATGTTAAAAATTGATTCATGCCACTGAACATGTTTGTTATGTTAATGCATATCATTTATTACTTTTTGGAGCATGACCTTGTAGTCGTAACTATGCTATTTTGTAGTATCATAGTGACCATTACTCAAAATATGTTTATGTTGATGCATTATGCCTTTTTGGGGCTAAATTTGATGTGTATTCTTGTTTGTTATCATCAGGTGCAAAACAGGGCATAGATGCAGTTTGTGGGAAAAAATATCTGCAGGTTAGCGTCGGCTAACCCGACGCTACACTAATTCGTTGACTTTTTAGAAGTTGACTTTAGAGTCGGCTCGTCCGAGGCTATATCAGTTTGTTGACTTTTTTGTTGATCACAAACTTAGCGTCGAATATCTATAGAGTCGGACTTAGACTCGGTTATAACCGACTCTAATATAGAGTCGGATACCTTTAGCCGACGCTACAGTTTAGCTTCAAGTGTTTTAGCCTCAACCCCCGACCCCGACGCTAATCCGACTCTAAAAGTAGGTTAGCGTCGGTTTTAGGCCCTTTAGCGTGGGCTTTCGTCCGACGCTAAATACTGCTTTTCTAGTAGTGATTGTGTAATGCACCCTCATCGGTATAAAAAAATGCAAAAAAAAAACGTTGACATAGGCTATGAGAACGGTTCCAAGATGTGGTGTACTGACACGTTCTCTTAGCCTTTCTCAATCATTTTTGAGACAGAGAGAGTACTTCTAAATCCATCAAGGTGTTTATTTACCTATTATGTCGATCAATGCACATAAAATACATTTTTTTTTATTTAAATGGAAACTAAAAGTACGCAAAAATTGAATTGAATAAAAATCACATTTTTATTAAAATCATTGTTTACGGTTTATATATATGTTAGCAAAATAGAAAATATGGACCACACAAACGGGCACGGAAAGCAGGATAAGAATAGGATATGATATAAGCAGTATAACAGTTATCTCAAGTTATCGTATCATGCGTTTGATGCACACAGGTTAACAAAGATGATAACTATCATATCATGTTTTTAATACATACTCTCTCATAATAATATGATAAAATTACCCTTAAAACAATTATTATTCTTATAAATTATTTTGTAATACTTTAAATTTTATAAATAAAAAATATAAATAAGTAATCAAATAACTTTATATAATTTTAAATAAACATCATGAGAAAATAAACAAGTTAATTTTTTTATATGAATCATAATCAAATAAATAACTCAATTATATATGTTAGATATGCTAAATAAATTTATGATATATTTCATATGTAATAATAAAACTACCATTGCAAAAGAATTATATTTAATTTGTTATAAAATTTAAATTAATATCACTTTTTTGCAATTTTCTAATAATTATTTTACTTTAAAAAATTGTAATTTTAGTAGTTCAAAAAAAAATTGTAATTTTAGTAGAATTTTGATTTTTTTTAGATTATATAAATTACAAAATTACCCTTACGAGAAAATTGTTTATATATTTAAAAATTAATTATTTTATTTTAAATTTAATATCAAAAATATTTTATTATTTATATTTTATTATTATTTAATTATTTATATTTAATTATAATTTATATTATTTATATTTATTATTTTATTTTTTATATTTTTTATATTTTATTAAAAAAATTATCAATAAATTATTTTCTTATCATATCCTGCTGGTAACCCAGCTCAAATTCAGGTTAAGAATTTTAACTAGAGAGACAGGATAAGTTTCAGGATTAACTTATCATATCATGATGTCGCACCAAACGCCGGATTGAGACAGGATATGATATAGTTATTATATCCTGTCTCTTATCATGCGCACCAAACGGACTCGTACTCAGATTCAATTATGTATATCTCGACTAAATATTCTAGACATTTTAGTTGGGGTGTTATACCTCCCCTCCCCTCTCATCCATCTACTTCGAAACAAACAAGCATCAAGGTATGAATACACTTTTGTCTCGTTATCTTAGAATTTTTTTTTTTACTCAAATCTTAGAAATATTTTAAAAAAAAATGTTTGTTTATAATTCTCTGGTTCCTAGAGAAAAAGGTCTCTAGTAATCAGAGTTCGGTCGTGAGGTAAGTAAAACCTGGGCAAAAAATTATTCCACCGAACCATATTTAAAACTTTACACAAATGTGAGGTAAGTAAAACATTATCTGGCATATCTAAAATAGCAAAGTATATACTTGCAAAAAATTGGTGCTTCAAGACCAATTCCACCAAATTGTCATTTTCATATTTCTCACTTGGAAATATTCAACATGCATATAGAGTATATAAGGAGACTTACCCTTCTGGGATATACGTTATGCTAAAAAATCAATGATAGACATTTATCAATATACTTGAATAACAATTCAAACTCTAAATATTTGATTTTCATTATTTTTCTCTTGAAAATTTATTCATATCGAATTATTTCCATCTGCAGATGGAATGGACTATTGGTCCAAAAACATTCTGCTTTGCAAAGCTAGTTTAATTTTGTATCAATTGCGTCTATCTATTTAGTCAATCATTTCATTGTCTATAATCCTTAATAGACTTTGATTTATGATCCTCATTATTTCTTATCATATATAGCGCTATATTATATAAATAAACATCGTCAACGTTGATTTTTCTTTCGGTTTCATCGTATTCCATTCATGACATAATTCGTCGAGATCTCTTTATTTTCATAAATTTCAGGTACCTGATAAGTTAATACACAAATGAAATTTATTATGGAATTCAAAACAAGCATGAAGACCTTTATTCATCAAGCATCATTATAAGCATTTTTTTTTATTTAAAAAAAGCAACATTATAAGCATTAAAGGTAGCATTGTTAAGCAATATAATTTGGTGGAATAGGGGTTATAGAAATGAGAAATTACGGTTAGTCAGTTTCGAGAACATAATTTATATATAATAGCTAGCTACTGTATATTATTATTATACCTTCAAGAACTATATCACAAGTGATCTTCATAATGATTAAGAATAATTTATTCCTTGTGCATTCAATTGGATTTTCCCTTTTTCTTCTTTAGTTCTTCGGGAACTATTTGCCCACTTTTTACTCTTTTTTTTTTCATTATTTTTTTTTCACTTCTAGTGAAAAGCCGAAATTTTAAAATTAACACAGTCATGACTATTACCACGACCATGACCACATTTTTTTTTTTTCATGGTAATCGTGTGTTACTACATTCACTTCTGGGAATGGAGTAACATCAGTGGGTTAGATTTCATTCACTTCTGGGAATGATTTTTCATTCATTTATCATTGATATATACTATCATCAAATAATAAAATTAAGCGAATAATTAGATAAACATACTAAACACAGTCTAATAAAAGATAATTCCAATTATTTTTATTAATGCAATATAATGTAACGTACTAAAATTTTATAATGCAAATTAAATAGTAACATAATGAAATTAATAATAATTATAATGTAACATATGCTATGAATGAGATTAATTAGTAACTTATTGAAAATAAATTGGAATATTTTTATGCTTTAGCTTTACAATATGATGATACATATTAAATTATTATTATTATTATTATTATTTATTTTTAATCAGCATGATATGCATAGATTATACACTATTATTATTATTATTATTATTATTATTATTATTATTATTATTATTATTATTATAACAATAAATAAAATAAATTCAATAAAAATTATAAATAGCCAAAACTCTAAAAAAAATTGATAAAGTTATCCTTCAGGGATGCATGTATATGTATTTTGAATTCTTCTGGAATTCATAAGAAATAATTTATAAGAAGTTCTTCAAGAACTATATAACATCATTATAATGTAAAATTAATCATTTATGCAATTCTTCAGGAATGCATACAACATCGAGTTCTTCAGGAACTGTATAACATATATTATAATGTAATAGGAATACATATATTGGTGCAATCCTTCAGGGATGCATAAATATATTGAATTATTCATGAGTTCTTCAAAAACTCTATAAATATAATAGATCTTATCAATTATTTTGTACATCCTTCAGGGATGTGTCCAAATTGAATTCATCAAGATTTCATGGAGAACAAAATTTGGATTTTTAAGTTCTTTAAGAACTATATAATAGATCAAATCAGTTATTTTTTTCAATCCTTCAAGGATTGATATTTTAGAAGCGTAGGTTTATGAATCTTCAGGATTCATATTTTAAAATTTCATCATACTATGAATCTTCAGGATTCATATTTTAAAAATTTCACTACGATACTTCTGGATCGTAGCCTGTGAATCAATATGAAAAAAAAAAAATGAAAAAAATAGAATAAAAAATACAAGAAATAAAATTATCACCTCTCATGGTTGCTATACCTTTCTAGAGAGGGGAGAGAGACTATCGTGCTGATAACGTGTTATGAACTATTTCTAGAGAATAACTAGAATAGAGAAGAAGGAGAGAAAAGGGAGAAGAGAAAGGAATAGAGTATTGTATTGTTCTATTCAAGGTGTGTGTTTTACATTGTGAGATAGTCATATATATAGGAGATTACATGGGCCAAGAATATGGGCCTAGACAAATGGACATCCACATCTATATTATTCATAACAAGAAGAAAATTATTCTAAGGATTCAAAATAATTTTTACAAACGCATTGGTCAATCAAAACATAATTGTTCTTTGACAATAAATCTGTTATAAATAGAAAATGATATAAAAATAATAAAATAAATTAAATTCTATTGAATGTTGTTACTGTAAAATAACATCCATATTCATTATAAGTAATTCTATTGCAACGTGAAGCTTGACCATGGTGGATTCATGGTTTGATCATATACTAATTTATTACCTTGATTTAATGCCCATGATTTCAATTTATTTTCTCACACGTTTTACTTTCATGATTATAAGATAAATAACTTAAAACTAATTTATTTCCCTTCATGCCTTGTTTGCTAGTATCAATTACCAGTTGATCCCGTTTTCCTTTCCTGGTACAAACTTATATATACCATATACCCTAAAAACATAAACACATTACAATTTAAAAAATTAAGAAAAACAAACTATAAATGATATTTTAAAATATTTCCGTTTTATTAAAAAAAAACATTTATATTCTTTATAGATAAAAACTAAGCCGTGTGAATTATTCTAGTGTTATAAGAAATTAGTATCCGGACCCGTGCCAAGCACGGGTAAAACGAGACAAAAATTTAACATTTTAATATTAAAATTTTCATAATTCTAAAACAAAAAGAATGAAAAATGAAAAGTTATAACATAAAAAAAAAAAGTAGGATCCCGTATTTATCAAAAGTTAAATAAAATATGATCCTGTATTAATATATAAATATAGTTTCTGTGTAAATCACAAGAAAAAAAAGTAGGCCTTGTATAAATTACAAAAAAATAAATCATTTCTCTTATACGTAAAAATATAGACTGCTGGTCCCATAAGTCCTAGCTCAACTGACAAAATGCCGAAATTGTTACGTCGGACGTCGTGACCCAGGTTCGAATCCGGGATCTCACAATTATACGTGAGTTTAATTTCAGTGGATTATCACTTCATCTAAGACAAAAAAAATTATAGACTTGTGTGTAAACTTTAAAAAAAAAAAAAAAAAGAGCCCCCCAAAAAAACAAAAAAAGTTAAATTAATGTCATAATATCCATAGGAAAATAAATATGAAACAAAAATACCCTAAAAAGGTTATCTGAATATATCTTATATTAGTTAATTTTCACATCAATATCCTCCAAATAAAATAAATATAGAACATCGTATAAATTAAAAAAAAATTGTCTTTGTGTTAATATATGAATACAAATATAGTCCTTATAGTAATTTTAATTTTTGGTTTTAACCCTCTTGTTCTCATGGAAGAATTCTCTAATAATTCAGAGTTCGACCGCCACGTAAGTATAGCCCCAAAATAATACATGTGCAAAAATATATGCCGATATAAATTATAAATACCAAAGTCTCACATAAATTATAGAATAAAGATAGATTCTTGTATTAATATATGAATATAAATATATAGTCTTCATGTAAATCAACAAAAAAAAAATCGTATATAAATAACAAAAAAAAAATGAACCCAGGCCCCATAAAAAATACAAAAAAATAGGTCAATATATGAATATATGAGTAAAAGTATAAAATCCTGTATAAACGTGTTAAAATAAATCCCCCGAGCAAAGAAAAAAAGTATAAATGCAGGGTTTTCTACATCTCAACCATCGATGAAAAAAAGTAATGAATTTATGATAGAGAAATTTTTTTTTTGATAAGCAAAATTGTATTATAAGTGAGTACAAGGGGTACTCAAACCCTTACAATACAGAGAAAAGCATTAATAATTTCTTAAACATAATAACGGATTAGTGCACCAATCGGAATAAGAATAAGCGGACTTAATACCGGCCCGACCACTAAACCAACACCACGAGATCGCCATGATATTGTCAACCAACTCGGACACATTCGCCACCACCCCTCGAAAAATAATATTGTTTCTCAATCTCCAAATACTCCAATTAGTACTTAACCAAATCAAGTGTCGAACACGTCGACCTTTCTTTGATTTGATGATGTCACCACACGAAAGGAAATGATTCAATACTGTCTCACCCACCATAAAGTTGCATCCCAGCCAATTGGAGATTGCACTCCATACCATTTTAGTGAAAGTACAATTGTAAAATAAATGGTAGCAGTTCTCTAAATGTCTAAAGCAAAACACACAAGAGAAATCATGTGGACTTGTAATAATACCTTTAGAAGCTAAAGCATCCCGCGTTGGTAATTTCTCCAATAATAATCTCCACCCGAAAACACTCACCTTTGAAGGCACATCGTTTTTCCATAACTTTTTAACAGCTAATAGCAAATTCGACTGAAGAGCAGTCGCTGCTCCACCATTGGACAGATACATATAGCACGACTTAACCGAAAACAAACCTTCATCACCGGCAATCCATCGCCATCTGTCCTTGTTATTCGGGTTTAAGTTTATGCCAATCAACATCTCCTTGAGCTCATTCAGATTCTGTTCTTCCAAGTGAGATAACACATCACGCCATTCCCACCGCCACACCAATCCCTCACTGCTATTGATAAATTTATCTGCTATAACAGAATTTTGCCACATCTCTTTTATAAACAGGTTAGGAAATAAATCAGCAAAAGAAGAATTACCACACCATTTGGTATTCCAAAAACTTACCTCTGTACCATTACCTACCACACAACTGGTGTTCGATCTGAACCATCCGGGCTTCAGCAACTCCCCCACGCTAATCACATCCCTCCACCATAAAGAATCCTTAGAACCAACTGATTTTATGTCCTTGCACAGTAAAACAGAAGGCAGAAATCCATATCTATAATGCAGCAAATCATACCAAACTGCATCCTTTTCAGTAATACCTCTCCATTTCCACTTGCTAAGCAAAGCCACGTTGAATAGTTCTAAATTTTTTACTCCTAAACCACCTTGTTCTTTAGGCAGACACACATGTTCCCACTTTACCCAACACAACTTTTTATCTTCTATACCCCCTCCCCACAAGAAATTCCTTTGAATCCTTACCAAATTCTTTATTACACACTTTGGAGCTTTAAAGAAAGAGAAGAAATACAAAGGTAAGCTTGCCAACACTGAATTTATTAACACAATTCTGCCACCGTAAGACAATTGTCGCCCCCTCCAACTACTTAATCTCGTATTCATAGCATCTACCACCGGCCTCCATGTCTCTCTTCGCCTAGGATTAGCCCCCACCGGAATTCCAAGGAATTTGAAAGGAATAGAATCGGAACAGCATGATAGAAATGATGAACCAGCAGATAGAAACCTTTCATCAACATTAATACCATATAATTTACTCTTGACAAAGTTTATTTTCAGCCCTGACACCAATTCAAACCCCCTCAACACAGATTTAAAGGTCCACAAATTGTTCCAAGATCCTTCCCCTACCAAAATTGTATCATCCGCGAATTGAAGAATCTGAAATTGTATTGAATCACTAACTTTGTATCCTTGGAATTTACCAATTTCTACCGCCCTTTGAACCATACCTGTTAAGCCCTCGGCTACAATTAAAAACAAGAATGGTGAAAGGGGATCACCTTGACGTAACCCTTTGCACACTTTGAAGTCTTCAGTCGGACTACCATTGACTAAAACCGACATCGAACTGTTGAAAATGCAGGCTCTAATCCACTTCATCCATCCTTCAGCGAACCCCATCTTGATCATCATACGCTCCAAAAAAGTCCAGCTAATGTTATCATAAGCCTTTTCAAAATCTACCTTAAAAAGCATGCAACTGTCCTTTCGCCTCTTAGCTAGATCAATGATCTCGTTCAGTACTACCACACCATCCAAAATTTGTCTTGTGGGTAGAAAAGCTGACTGACAAGGGGATATTAATTTACCCAATACTCTTTTCAATCTTGAAGCCAATAACTTTGACAAAATCTTGTAGAGGCAACCTATGAGACAAATAGGCCGATAATCACCCAATGATTCTGGATGATCTTTTTTTTGGTATGAGAGTCAGAAAAGAAGATGTAATAGCTTTAGGCAAAACTGCATTGTCATAAAACTCGCGCAAAAATTCCATAATATCTGATTTCACTGTTGTCCAACACGATTTTAAGAAGTTAAAATTAAACCCGTCAGGTCCCGGGCTCTTATTACCATCGCAGCTCCATATTGTCTCCTTCACTTCTTCTTCCGTAAACGGCTCTAATAAGATAGCATTATCCGCTTCAGATAAGGAATTGAAATTAATACCATGTAGGAAAGGTCTATTATTCCATTCCTCTGTAAAGAAAGTAGAGAAATGATCCTTCACTTCTTTTTTAATACTCTCCACCCCGTGTATCCACTCATCACCCTTCTTCAAAATTGACAACTGATTTCTTCTTCTTCTACCCTTTATACTCGCATGAAAGAAACGAGAGTTTGAATCTCCTTCCTGAATCCATTTTACCCTTGACTTTTGTTTAATCAAACTTTCCTTAAAATTGAGCAATTCCCAGAACTTCTGATTGATTACCTTAGAATTAACCGAATTTGGTACCGTCCCCCTGCTTGCAAACATACCCTCCAACTCATTTAACTCGTTCACTGTTTTCTCAATGTTTAGGTCAAGTATGCCAAATATCTCCTTATTCCACACTCTCAGCCCCTCTTTCAACTTTTTCAACTTCTCTTTAATCACAAATGCTTTTTTCCCTGTGATGTTCAGATTCCCCCACAAGTTTGTCACAAAAGAATTGAAATCCGGATGTTCTGTCCAGCAATTGTTGAATTTAAACGGCTTAGGCCCCCAATCAATGTTATCACACATGAGCCATATAGGACAATGATCGGATATATCGCGGTTACCAATCCATTGTCCAGATACTCCACCTTTTTCAATAAAACCTTCCGACAATAAAAAACGGTCTAATCTACTCATAGATTGACCGTCCCCACTAAACCAAGAGAATTTCTTCCCTGCTACAGGGACATCAATCACTTCCATACAGTCAACAAACATATTGAACTCCACCCTCTCATTGTGAACACCTCCTCCATTGTTACCTCTTCTTTCACCCGACTTCAAAATTGCGTTAAAATCACCTCCTAGCACCCATTCACCTTTCTCATTATTCAACTTAAAGGCTAACAATTCATCCCACAATTTCCTTTTTCCAGCCATACTACATGGTGAGTAAATGTTCACTATGTATATCAGAGAATCCTTCCACTCTATACAAGCCCCTAAAAACCCCGTTCCTGTGAAACTATAACGGAATTTAAATAAATCTCTCTTCCAGATCGATAATAGCCCTCCCGACAAACCTCTAGATTCTTTAGCTATCCAATCAACTTCATTATGACCCCACAAATTGAAAATCATGTAATCATCAAAATCAGTTCGTTTTGTTTCTTGCAGTAAACACAATTCAAACGCACCTGACTGAATAAGCGAACTCAATCTCCTATGTTTTGCTGTGTTACCCCACCCACGCATATTGAGCGATAGAATCTTCATAGATGACCTTGATTATGTTGCCCCCTCAACCTCAACCTCCGTGCTTCTTCTTCTGCTTTTTCGTTAATGATGATCCTCTGCACATATCTCTCCTCATCCTCATCACCTTCCACCCCTAGTTCTGTCACTCCTTGCCAAACTTTAGTCGCTACTTCATTGTTGTGTTCCTCCATGAACCTTTGATTACAATTCCTAATATCTGATGATTTGAGTGAGCTGCAACAGAGTATAGAACCAGCTGAAGATAGCGAATTTTCCATCTTTTTCAAAGGTTTGTACCTGCCCACTGGATTGCGATCACAAGTCTCCATAGCTGCTGCGGAAGATCGCGCTGATGAAGGAGGATTAACGTTTGCTTCTTTGCCTGACGAAGTCGAAATTGATCGGCCAAGAGGTTTGGAAGGGTTAATCGGTCGAATCTTCAAGCTTGATTCCACTTGATCTTGTTTCCTCGAGGATGAATAAGGAATTGGGATTTTTTTGGATTTTGGAGCTGCTGTAATACGATGAATCATGTTTGCAGAACAACCCTTCTCCAAATTTTGTTTCTGAATATTGGGCCTTGGACCCGTTGCCACCGTATTTTTTTGAGCAGTTGGTCCATGCAAATTACCACCCCCCTTTACTTCATTCTTACCTCCTTTTCCATATTCATTCAATTTAGATGAATTCAAATCTAAACCGTTTGAAATATTAACTCTGCTATTCACACCCCCTGTGGTCTCTTGGCATGTATTACTAAAGTTTGCTGGCCCATCTACTCCCTCTTCCCGGCCCAACAAATCTCCAGTTTTACAACCCTTAAGACCCTTCGCAGCCCCACTACCTCCATCAGAAATTCTGCTATTAGATTGGCTCAAATTCAAATTATCTTCAATGCCAAGATTATTTGACTCACCAACTCTATCCACCCTTAAAAGACTCCCTTCCAACTCATAGTTTGTAACAGAATTTAAATCATTATTAGCAATATTATGAGGAATTAATGCTAATAAATTTTCCTCCACTTTTTCTCTCTCCACCGCCACCTCCTCTTCCTCTCTCTCCACCTCCACCTCCTCCACCTCCTCCATTACTGGAAAAAGTCCTTCTTCTTCCTCTGAGCTATCGCTGTCTTCGTCTCTGCCTTCACGACTATTCGGTTGGTGCACCATAATTCTCATCGGACCATACGAATCTTCGATAACACGAATTGTTTACCACCACAAGCTTTTACTAATCCCTTAATTTTTGAAATTGCCTTAATTTATGGGGTTCATCCAATATTTGACATTTCCAAAAATATATTGCATTACCATATATTTTCCAACTACTTTAAATATACTATAGTCAATAAATATATATACTACGGTCAATTTTTTTTAATGTATTCATAAAAAGAAATTAGTGTAGCTATAATTATTTATAAAAAAAATATTTCATTTTAAAAAAATTTATTTCGTTTTAATGTACCTATAGTTTTTATAAAATAAAAATTATTAAAAACCTTTTATTTAAAATATAAAAATTAAAATCCTTTTCCTTAAAATATAAAAAAAATCATTTAGATAAATACTTCTTTTAATTAGTTTTTTATTTTATGCCAAAGATTAATACAAAATTATTTTTAGAGGATATTCTTTTATTCATACTTTTAATTCGAATTTTCTATAATTATATAGATTGATATTTCCATTTTTATTAAACAAAATGTGTGGCTAATATACGCCCAAATATATTAATATATTTCAATTTCATTATTTTATTTGCTGAAAAAAAATGAGCTAGTAAACATTTATTAGAATTAGAATTCTTTGAATTCTTGCCATATATGATTTTAATTGCAGTAAAAAAATGTATTGATGAGTGAATCAATTAATTAATATCAATCAGCACCAATTTTGCGGAAAAAAAAAAGTGTATAGAAAGAATGAATGTGACTTCTAATTGACAAATTTTACGGATCCAAAAACTGCAAATGCATCGCATCAATTTCATAATTCTCTGCCACCATATAAAATTATCAATTATATATATCCATAAATTTACATAATTGGAAGAAAAAAAACACTACATTACATAATCGTAAAAAAGAAACTAAATCACATAGATAATCCTATAACTCCTACCAAAATAAATCCAATGGATATTGGACCTTTGCAATGGGGAACTGCACTCAGGTAATATATGTATATATATATATATATATATATATATATATATATATATATATATATATATATCATGATGAGAAGGCATCGAATCAATTTTTTTTACAATTACATGTGATACAGTTTTCATTGTGCATCAAATGCGATTTATAATTAACAAAAAAAAATGACATAAATGTGATTTATAATTGACATAAATGTTTACCAATTTAAAATTTAAAATTTAAAAATATGCAGTCAATAAATCGTTTTTTACTGATAGCATAAATTAAGAAGTTGAGATATGGTGGAATGCTAGGTCAGTCAACATGTAATAATTGTGAATATTAATAGACTAAAGGCTTAAATGCAGTTTTACCCCCCTATTTTGATTAAATCGGAATTTTACCCTATCTGTTTTAAAACGCGGACTTTTACCCCCTTGTTTTATAATTTTTTGGATTTTGCCCCCTCTAAAATTCTGCTTTCGAGTCACAACTTCAAAGCGTCGTACACAACTCAATTTGGATCAATAATTCACAAAACGTATACCTAAATGACCGTAATCGAGTTATATTTCCACAGAATCAAACCTCATTAAATTTTTCCACAGAATCAAACTCCACTAAATTTGGAGTTACAGAGAGAGATTAATTATCATTTTAGTGAAGGTCTGTACAAATCAATTATTGTATGAAACTACTACTGGTATTTTTGTCATGTCTCTCACCCTATAGCTCATTTTTCAATAGTATTTACATGTCCGGAAAGCTAACGAAATTACCCTTGTTGTCATTTAAATTTCGTCAAATTTGGAGCTACGATGTGTTTGGTAGACGATGTTGAATTTGAAGGTCATAAGTAGATTTCTGCAAAAATAGTAATTGGACAGACCTTCACTAAAACGGTAATTAATCTCTCTTTGTAACTCCAAATTTAGTGTGGTATGATTCTGTGGAAATCTAACACGATTATGATCATTTCGGTATTCGTTTGGTGAATTATTGATCTAAATTGAGTTGTGTGCGAAGCTTTGAAGTTGTGACTCGAAAGCAGATTTTGTGCAGAATTTTGGGAACATACCTTCACTAAAACGGTAATTAATCTCTTTTTGTAACTCCAAATTTAGTGGGGTTTGATTCTGTGGAATATAACTCGATTACGGTCATTTCGATATCCGTTTGGTGAATTATTGATCCAAATTGAGTTGTGTGCGAAGCTTTGAAGTTGTAACTCGAAAGCAGAATTTTAGGGGGGGCAAAATCCAAAAAATTATAAAACGGGGGGGGGGGGGGTAAAAGTCCGCGTTTTAAAACATGGGGGGTAAAATTCCGATTTAATCAAAACAGGGAGGGCAAAACTGCATTTAAGCCTAGACTAAATATCAAATCAAGGAGAAGAGAGGATTATTGCAAGCATGCCATGTGGTTGGAGAGAAAAATATTAATACACTAATTATCAACACCGATCTTCTTTGAATTTAAATTACATACTTTTTATTTATTTTTTTTGAATTTTCAGACATATTCCAATTAAAACATACCTTAATTGTAAACCAAAAAATAATTGTTAAAACCGAAAATAATTCATTTGATGAAATTAGTTTAATATGATAATTAATTGTTTTGTTTTTGACTAAGTGAGAATTAATTGTTAAATGCACAAGAGAAGAGAATCGTTTTTACAATGTCATGTGTACAAATTTCTTTGAAAAAATGTTCCCAAATAATATAATAATAGATTCTAATTTAATTCGTTGTCATCTATTTTCCAATTTAATATGTTTATGATATTCAATTCATTGTTTTTTTCAATTATATATGATCACCTACAATATTATATTTATATTACTATATAGGGTTGAAGTGGAAGAAATAGTCACAAGAAAGGGGGGGTTTAAATTGTGACCCTTTTAAAATTAATCCTGCACTCTACAAAATTGATCTCAAGTGTATACTTGGATGAACGTTAGTGAATGATAAAACAGATTGTTCTGAGAATGTTCTTCACTGCGTGAGAGTTCAAATTAAATGTAAATAAAGTGGTATGTGTGATGTGTGTTTACAGTAAATAAAGAGTTAAAGGTAAGAGAGATTCGCACACAAAAATTATACTGGTGTCGTACCCTAAATTTTGCCCACTCTTTTGTCATATAAAGTTTTGTTACATTTTTTCTTTCAAATATGTCATTTAGCTTGTATGGTGATGAGGGGAGCATTTAAGGTATTTTGAGTGCAAGGTCTTAGGATCAAATCACATCTTTTACATCTTTTTATTTTCTCTTATTATTATTGTTATTATTGTTATTAGTAGCAAAGTTAAACAAAAAGAGCAGCACGCACAACACAGCTAGCATTCCTCTCATTTTTCAAGCTTGCAGTTTTAATTTTTTTCCCAATTCAAACAAAACAAATCAAACTCCAAATGGAAAGTTCATCATTTATTCATAAATTGCATTCAACTCATAAGATTCCACTCCAAAATTAATCAATCACAATCAATGCTAACTCTAATCCCTCTGGCTATAAATCACAAAGCATTTCTTCACAATAGGGGGAGATTACACGTAAAAAAACAATAGAGAAAATTGAGAGGAAAAAATAAAAAGGAAGAACATAGCAGCAGTGGTGCTTGTTCCAATTCCTCCCCTACTTTCACCAAAATCATCACAACATCACAATCCTCCATCTTCAGTTGTAGGATTGTCTTAGTTGCATTGCATTACATATAGAGAGGGAAAAAAATTATTAACAATACTAAGTAAACATCCTGTTCACCCAATAACCAACGAAAATGAGATAAATAAATAAAGAGAGACAACGTAGTAATCTAGTTCCTGTACATACGTTAGTGTTAAATGTTACCTACTAATATATATTTAATTATATGTATGTTTTGTATGCTTTGTCAGAATTCTATATAATATATATAGAATTCTATAATATATATAGAATTCTGACCTCTTCACTTAACAAGGACACATCTGATCAATGTCCTAGCAGAACCACACTATGTATCATGACCTTTTGAATAGGCAGGATATCATGCATACAAGGTGTAAAGTCACTCATAAACTCCAAAACATCTTAGTTTGCTTAAAAGCTTGACTAAGATCCTGATTATCAACCTTTTTTTTTTTTTTTTTTTTTTGGAGTGACTTGCAACAGAAGAAAACCAAAGACAATTATCAAACCTCAGTATTTGACAATATTCTTCTGCCCTTACATTCACTAGTAGTTGTTGATACTAGTGGAATAAATAGTCATGCATTGCTAGAGCATACTATTAAAACAAGATCAGAACCTCCACATTCTGATTCACATAGTCAGAAACACGTCTTCTGACCACACAGCTTGAGCACTCCCACGCACAATCTCAAGCACCTTCCATAGAACAGCCATCAGTAAATATGATGTTACAACATCATTGGGGACATCAACTTCTGATTTTGGAACCCAATTACATTGGTTCATAAATCATCATTCAAAAAGACTCATTGTGCATAGACATCCTTCAAGAAGCTCCCAATAGAGTACCATCAATGCAGATCATCCAGGTTTTTCAAAACACCTGAATACCATGAAGAGAGATATACTCTCCGAACCATAAAGTTCAGACTGCATAATTGCACGACTCTTCAGACAAATATATCAGTTTTATGCATAACTTCAACAAAGGATATACAGATACTTAGCTCCCATTAAAGTATTTATCATTTGTCAGATAGGATTACCTTCTCACACAAGGTATGACATTAGATCTGACATCATTCTTCTGCACATATATGGCACCAACAAATAACATCCACTCATGACAGTTATTCTTACAAAAAAATCATTCCAGATTAGGTCAGTTTCTTGACCTTGTACTCCACCCTGAGTAGAACCAGCTTCCTTGACTGAAGAAGCAGATGTTGGAGAAGATGTTTCAACATTAATTCTGACATCAAGCTCAATCCCAGCAGTTTCATCCTGAACTATGGTCTGGAGATACCATAGTAGTCCATAACTCTTGCAAGGGGACACAGGAGAATCAACCATCAGTAGTTGATCAACCTTCAATATCAAATCATCCACAAATGCAGGGACGTGCATATTATACATCTCAAAAGCTTCTTCTAATGTTCAAACCTCTCGTCTTAATTTGAGATGTTTGATGTCATTCTTCTGAACCTATAGAGGAGATTCCCTCTAACAGGTATCTGGAATATTTTGATCCAACATAATATCAAGTATCACATATGTGACAGTACTTAGCACAACATCAGTCTTAGGTGCCAAAGATGTGCCATCATTCAACACAACATCATTTTCAGAGACAGATCCTTTGAGAGACTCATCAACAAACTCACTTGTGACCTTAGTGGAAGTATTAACAACATCAGATGGATTTCCCTTGATTAACGTGCACCTGACAATGGAGAGAGGGATGCAACATATACTTCATTTTACTTCAACACAAACACTCATCTTGAAGGGAAGTAAAAACTTCGTCAATCTTAATTCAAAAGATATCTTTAATGCACATGGTAAAGAATTAACTTCACCAAAAATACCAGAGAACCATAATCCTTTGGTCCCAACAATAATAAATCCTCATTGCTTAATCATGCATTCATACAACTAGATATTATCACACGAATATAACATGCATGGTTAAAACATCAGATAACACATCAACACTGCACACAACTTCAACTACCACTTACTTGGATCAGACATGAACTAACCCAAGAGGTCAACCATATGTTGATCGTGTCCCAACAAACTTATCTAAGACATGTTTCTAACGTAGAACCCATCTAAGACACAGATGCCTCCTCTTCCAGGTCAGGAGAAGGTTCCAAACATATGTAACCAACACACACTTGTTTAGCACCCAAGCATCTGCCATGCCCTACTGTCATCCAACAAAATTCTGCAGAATCTGCTCGTCAGATGTTCCATCAGATGTTCCAACATCTAGTAAGACATCAGTTCCCTTCTAACGGAACACACCAAGAAATCCTTTATCAAAGCCAATGGAGGTTAGTTTTTTAGAGTTGGAAGCAAAAATAAATTGCTCATTGATCAGTGCATTTTAATGCACATTCTTCTACTATTGTACTAGTGTATTCCTATGGTTTAATTTACTATTTTCACTATTTTAAGGTGTTTTTATATTTAAGTTTATTTCTAACTCTATTTTATTTTCGCACTTAATTTATGAATAAATAGCACTTTGACACCCTTCCGGTCCGCAGGTCATAACTGGAGTTACAAATATCGGATTGAGGCGCGGGAAGATGCGTTGGAAAGCTGAGATCAAGAGCTACGACTTTCATGTTGAGGCCAAAACCCAGTTCGGAGCGCAAGTGTGTCAAATAATTGCGTTTATGTTCCAGACGAATTTAATTCAGCACAACTTTATATTTTTCGGCCCAATTGTTTTAAGGCCCGTTCCATGTATTATTTAAACCGAAAAAAAGGCAGCTAGGGTTATTCATTCACTGTTCACGAAATATTCAAACCCTAGAGCAGCCGTCATCTTCCATGGAGAACTAAACTTCTATTGATCCATTGGTGTAAGGAACTTTGTTCTCGAATCTTGAGGTTCGGTTTTAATAGCAAATCGTTATGTTTATGCTTATCATATATCAATTTTCTTGTCTCTCTTTTGTGTATGAGTTGATGCAATTGATGCTTAATTATTTTGTTTCACGTTCATAACATTGAGACTATTCAAATTAATTCACGCTTGTTCAAATTAATCTGAATAGGAAATTGTTATATTATTTTCGCTTGCAAAATAGGGCTGCCGAATTATTGTTATGATTTTTAACTGTGTTATTGGTGACGCTTGATCATCGTCATAGTTAGTCGAACACGCTGGTGCTTAATCAACGAATTCGTTATAAAACTGATTTTCGCTTGTTAAATTAGTTCTATAATCAGCCGAAGCATAAACTGTATGAATATTCATATAAGAACCTATGATAGATGATAAACAAAGTTGCCTAAAACCAATGGATTGATTGCTTTTATATTAATTAAATTCGTAATCTTTGTTATTGCTTCCACAAACAAAAACCCCAGATTTTATAGCTTTTGAATTGTGTCTAATATTGTTAAACTGATTGTGAGTCTTTGGGAAACGACCAAGGTTAACTACCTTGTACTACTTTTTATTTTAAAATTATTTTGATCACGAAACGACGGTGATCAAATTGGCGCCGCTGCCGGGGACTCTCAATTGATTTTAGCTAATATTAGACTCAGTTTCTGTGTGGTTGCGTTCTAGCCTTTGCTTTCTCGTGTTTTCTGGATTTTACGTGCCCTAATAATCAGTTTTCGTAAAAAAACAGTTTTCTGGAAAATCTTTTCTAAATCGAGTTTTTCCTGTACCTGTTCATCAGAAAAAAATCAGAGTTTAAAATCCCCTATTTTGGAACAAAATAGGTGACGGCAACCTAAAAAGTCCAAATTCCGTGTTTTACTATTTTATTTTAATTTATTTCTGTTTTTATAGTTTCAGAAAATTCCAAACTAATTTCCAAAATTCTTATTTTACTTAATTAGACTAAATTTCGTGTTTTTATATTTTTTTGAATCTATTTTAACCATATCTCTTCTTTCTATTTGTTTCATTAACGAGTCTGATTCTGATTCTTACATAGTTTCTCTTTGCATACTTTATTTGATTCTAAACTTGCTTTTGATAACATGGCTGAACAAAGAACACTAAGGCAGCTTGCTGCTCCTGATGTCAATTACAATGGTCTATGCATTCAATATACTGACGTTGATATTCCTTTTGAATTGAAATCTGGTTTGATACATTTGTTGCCCAAGTTTCATGGTCTTGCAGGTGAGGATCCGCATAAGCATTTGAAGGAATTTCAGGTAGTTTGTTCTACACCATTGAGGCCTGAAGGTATAACAGAGGATCATATCAAGCTTAGAGCCTTTCCATTCTCGCTCCAGGGTGCTGCCAAAGATTGGTTGTACTATCTTGAGCCGAATTCTATCACAACTTGGAATGATTTGAAGAAGGTCTTTCTAGAGAGATACTTTCCCGCTTCTAGAGCTGCGTTAATCAGAAAAGAAATATGCGGCATTAGGCAGGGAAACGAATCATTGGCAGAATACTGGGAAAGATTCAAGCAGCTAGTTTCTAGTTGTCCCCAACACCAGATCACCGAGCAATTACTCATCCAATATTTCTATGAAGGGTTGCTACCAATGGATCGAAACATTTTGGATGCTGCAAGTGGTGGAGCACTTGTTGATAAAACTCCAGCTGCTGCAAAGGCCTTGATCGAGAACATGTCACTCAACTCGCAACAGTTTACAACCAGAAATAATTCTGCAAGTGTAAATGAGATTCAGTCTTCCTCTTCCTCCATCAAGGCGCTCGAAACCAAGTTTGATGCTAGAATTGATGAACTTACTTCCTTGGTGAAAAAGTTGGCAGTTAGCAAAGCTCAACCAGCAAAAGTGTGTGGTATTTGTACTTCTTCTGAGCACCCGACTGATACATGCCCCATTCTACAAGATGAAACAATAACTGAGCTTCCTCAAGCATATGCAGCAGCAGCAGCCCTTTACAATCAAAACAGGTACAACAATCCTGACCTCTCCACCAACAAATATCACCCTAGTTGGAGGAATCATCAAAACCTCCAATATGGGAATCAGTCACAAGCTGCAGCCCCTGCTGCCCCACCAGCCACTTCTTCACTGGAAGACCTTGTCAAGCAACTGGCACAACGAACAGATGCTAGCATTCAGAACCTGACAACGCAGATGGGACAAATGGCCAATGCAATAGGCCAACTACAAGCCCAAGGCTCTGGTAACCTTCCTGCACAAACAGTGCCGAATCCGAATGTGAATGTGAGTGCAATTACTTTGAGATCTGGAAGAGTGTCAGAACCAGCTCCAGAGAAAAAGAAGAAGAAAACCGTTGCATCATCATCTGCTCCTGAACCTCCTTCTGTTACAACTGAGACCGAACCCGAAAAAGAAAGAGTATATGTGCCACCAATTCCTTTTCCTCAAAGGGTGCAGAAAAATATCAAGAAGACAGTTGAGGAAGACAAGGAGATTTTAGATGTATTCAGAAAATGTGCGGTTAACATTCCTCTCCTTGATGCAATTAAACAGATTCCTAAATATGCAAAATTCCTGAAAGACTTGTGCACACACAAGAGGAAGTTGAAGGGAAATGAGAGAGTCAGTTTGGGACGAAATGTTTCTGCTTTCATTCAGCCCAAAAATGGTTCCTCAGCTAATGTCTCAGTTCTCAGTCAGACCATGCCAGAAAAGTGTGATGATCCAGGAGTTTTTGGTATTCCCTGTTCCATTGGGGATCACAAGTTTGAAAATTGTATGCTTGATCTGGGAGCAGGTATTAATGTTATGCCTACTTCTATTTATAATAACCTTGATCTTGGTCCTTTGCAGCCTACAGGTTTAATCGTGCAATTAGCAAACAGGAGCAATGCCCGCCCTGCTGGGAAGGTAGAAGATGTCCTGGTGCAAGTTAATGACTTGATTCTTCCTGCAGATTTCTACATTCTAGACATGGAGGGAGAAACTAATTCCAGCAGGGCACCCATCATTCTAGGCCGACCATTCATGAGAACGGCAAGAACAAAAGTTGATGTTTATGATGGAACCATGTCCATGGAGTTTGGCGACATTGTCGCTAAGTTTAACATTTTTGATGCCATGAAACATCCCGTGGAAGAACATTCTGTTTTTTATATGGATTTAGTTACTAACACTAACCTTTGCTCTGTTTGTGCTAAGATTGAATCTGATTTGCAGGATAATAACATTCATACAGGTGAAGTTGTTGTCAATGAGGCAGTCTGTACGGTTAAAGTTCTTGACATTCCGGCTGCCCCAACCAAACACTCCCATGATAAAGAAAAGACTACGCACTTCCATGATAAGATGATTTCCAAAAAGAAATTTTCTGTTGGCCAAAAAGTCTTGCTGTTTAAGTCTCGCCTGAAAGATATGGTTGGTAAGTTTCGATCCAAGTGGATTGGCCCCTTTATCGTGACTAATGTTTTTCCTTCTGGTGCTATAGAAATTAAAAGTACAGGTACTGGCAAGGTTTTCAAAGCAAAAGGACAGCGGTTGAAGCTGCTCCATAAAAGTGTGGAAGGGCTTCCACCAAAACCACCAGACATAGAAGCACCAGCACCAGCCGCAACACCTTAACCCCTCAGGTGTGTTCCTTCCTTTACTCTCACTTTATGTTTAGATTACATTGCGGACACTGTCTGGTTTAAGTGTGGGGTTGGGACATTTTACATTTACATTTACATTTTTGTGTTTTTTAAAAAAAAAAAAATAATAATAATAATAATAATAAAATAAATCATCATGAGTAGTCACATGTTCTAAGGCTAGGGCAGATAGCTGTAGGGTCAGTGAAATTTTTGGAGTTTTTTGTTTTGATACTTGACATGATAGTCTTTGCAACTTAATGCACAACTGCTTGAACACTGTCAAACTTAGTAATGTCTAGATAAATCTCTGAAATATTTATTCTTTAGACTAAGTTCTCTAATTTGAATATAATGGAGGTATGATTAGAACTAAGTGTGGGGGAAAGGCTAGAGTAACAGATAGACCGATCATTGCTATTAATTGAGAAAAAGGGAAACTGTTTAAGAGCTAAAACTAATGAATATAATAAGTTCCTGTGCCCGAAACTGGAGGAACAAGTTCCTGGGCCCGAAACTGGAGGAACAAGTGTTGTGTAGGATGCTCTGCTCTGAGTAACAGGTTGGACTTATTACAAGTAAGATCCCGTCAGGTGAAAAGGTGGAGTAGTACCTAAAGCTTAAAAGCAATAAATAATAATAAACTATAATAAAGCTTGAAGGTAGTTGCCCCTGAGTTGATGTTGAAAAGCTTTTGATCTCTTGAAAAGAAATAGCCCCCCCTAGTCTGAAATTCTGGTTAAATCCAAAATTATAGGAAAAAAATGACAACTTAGCATCTAGAATGGTAGTTTCAGAGAGGGATCTTGACATTACTTTGGTTGACAGTGGGAGACAGTACACACACACACGCAAGATTATTATTGAAAGTTGATAGATAAGAATTGTGCCAATCTTTGAATTTTGACCCAAGGTTTGAAGCTTGAAACCTGGAATATGTTGACTGCTTGTGATTTGTTTTTAAATTTTTCATTTGAGTTTTGCTCGGAGTGCAAAAGTTCAAGTGTGGGGGAATTTGATCAGTGCATTTTAATGCACATTCTTCTACTATTGTACTAGTGTATTCCTATGGTTTAATTTACTATTTTCACTATTTTAAGGTGTTTTTATATTTAAGTTTATTTCTAACTCTATTTTATTTTCGCACTTAATTTATGAATAAATAGCACTTTGACACCCTTCCGGTCCGCAGGTCATAACTGGAGTTACAAATATCGGATTGAGGCGCGGGAAGATGCGTTGGAAAGCTGAGATCAAGAGCTACGACTTTCATGTTGAGGCCAAAACCCAGTTCGGAGCGCAAGTGTGTCAAATAATTGCGTTTATGTTCCAGACGAATTTAATTCAGCACAACTTTATATTTTTCGGCCCAATTGTTTTAAGGCCCGTTCCATGTATTATTTAAACCGAAAAAAAGGCAGCTAGGGTTATTCATTCACTGTTCACGAAATATTCAAACCCTAGAGCAGCCGTCATCTTCCATGGAGAACTAAACTTCTATTGATCCATTGGTGTAAGGAACTTTGTTCTCGAATCTTGAGGTTCGGTTTTAATAGCAAATCGTTATGTTTATGCTTATCATATATCAATTTTCTTGTCTCTCTTTTGTGTATGAGTTGATGCAATTGATGCTTAATTATTTTGTTTCACGTTCATAACATTGAGACTATTCAAATTAATTCACGCTTGTTCAAATTAATCTGAATAGGAAATTGTTATATTATTTTCGCTTGCAAAATAGGGCTGCCGAATTATTGTTATGATTTTTAACTGTGTTATTGGTGACGCTTGATCATCGTCATAGTTAGTCGAACACGCTGGTGCTTAATCAACGAATTCGTTATAAAACTGATTTTCGCTTGTTAAATTAGTTCTATAATCAGCCGAAGCATAAACTGTATGAATATTCATATAAGAACCTATGATAGATGATAAACAAAGTTGCCTAAAACCAATGGATTGATTGCTTTTATATTAATTAAATTCGTAATCTTTGTTATTGCTTCCACAAACAAAAACCCCAGATTTTATAGCTTTTGAATTGTGTCTAATATTGTTAAACTGATTGTGAGTCTTTGGGAAACGACCAAGGTTAACTACCTTGTACTACTTTTTATTTTAAAATTATTTTGATCACGAAACGACGGTGATCACTCATAACTTCCTTCAGATCCCTTTTCAACAAACTCATACATGAGTGCCTTTATGAGTGGACTTAAGATCACCCCCAAGTATCTTTGGCATCTCTAACAAGTTAATTAAAAAAAAAAACTCTCCTCGAGCATCACCACACCAGCGCTTACATCATAGAACAGAGTGGTGCATCCTCAACAAACAAAACCACCAGGAGTTTTTCATCAGATATATATGCAGCGGAATTCAAACCACAAAACTCCTCAACAAACTTCAGGCACACTACAATAACACATGTTTGAAAATAAATCAAACCATAGAGCAACTCATCACAAGATCTACACGTCTGAACAACAAAAGATAGGTCTAATACACACCCTATCATGAATAGTCTATCCTCCACTTCTAGGGACCATTCAATCAATGTGAACTTCTCCAAGTTCAAACAAATTTTCAGTATTCCTTACTTGCCCATAATCAGAAAGTATCTTCCATAAGATCTCATCTAGAAAATAGAACAGGATGCCTGCTCTGATACCAATTGAAATTCTGGTATAGCAGAACCAGATGTTGTATAGAATGTCGAGACATCTGGTCTGACATGAATAACACGGCAAGGCATATAACATTAAAACGGATACTGAGAAATAATGTTTTACAAAGAGAATGTCATACTTAATGTCATACTTAATGTTGGAACATCTTACGAAACATAATAAAATCAACAAGTAAATAAACTGCACAGGAAATTGTTAACCCAATTCAGCCAACCTGCCTACTCTGGGGATACCAATCCAGGAAGGAAATCCACTAATAGCTCTAGTCACTAAGACCTCCAGCAAACCCTTTGAATTTACGTCTTACACTAAGACCTCCAGCAAACCCTCGGTTTACGTCTTACACTAAGACCTCCAGCAAACCCTAGGTTTACGTCTTATGACCTCGACACTACTCATGCAACTTCTGCCTAGGAACTCCTAGACATGAGATCCCATCTCACTTCCACACAACCAACACAACCTGTGTTGTTCATATAATGTTGAATACAATGTGGTGACAATCACCGTGACATATTTTACTCTTGCTTAAAAGCTTCGAGTAAATCACACACAGTTAACTCCGTACTTCAAAGCTTAGGAGTAACCTTAAAACATTACAACTCAATAAAACACCGTCCTACTCAAGTATTAAACCAATACGTGAGAGGCTCACAAACACTATCTCTTTGCTTAAAAGCTTCAGAGATATTACAATACTCTACTCATTACCTAAAGTTTTCTGAGTGAGGACATAGTGACCATCTCACAACTCGAGTGGTTCACTTACACCAACTCTCCTAGAGAGTGGCTTAAAGACACGAAACCCTAAAGACTACATCTTTGATGAACAATGGTTTCGGTTAATAAAATCTTGGTCTTGAGTCTTCTTTATATAGACAGAGCTAGCACGCTACTGATCTTCCAAGATAAGCTTCAGAACACAGCTGGTCTTTGAGTCACGTCCAGCTAAGCAAATCAGACCTTAATAAAAACTTTCCTAAAATGGTTGATCCTCTTTAGGAAATAAACAATGTGTTGAATCATTCCATTAAGTCTTGATAAGAACATATCTTCACTAATAACGTCAAATCTGGATAAGAACATCAAATCTTGATATACACGTTTGTAGAGTGGATTTCCATATATAGCAGATACGTGTAATAAATGCGCGAGATTTGGGAAATCTGACTGTCGTACCCAAACCTGTTACAACATTTGGTCCAAAATCTTTTGTACCCAACATGTTGAAACATTTGGTCCAACATCTTGCTTGTATATTTGTTTTAGCAAAATGAGGCCAACACACAAATATCCAACAAGTTTGATTCCAAATCAGATAAGGGAATATTCTTAGGTTACTCTCTAACCTCAAAAGCTTATAGAATATACAATTTGAAAACACAAGCTCTAGAAGAAAGCATGCGTGTCAAGTTTGATGAATATGAAGATATTTTATATACCGACACCTTCAATGATGAAGAAGAAGTAAGAAATGAACAAAGCAATGATGAGAATCAAGAACCTACAACTCGAGGACCACCAAAGACTTGGAGAACTGTTGGCTATCATCCACCAGAACAAATTATAGGAAATACTGAAGATGGTGTAAGAACTAGAAGAGCTTTACTGAACAAGGAGAATAATCTGGCAATGATCTCTCAGATAGAGCCAAGATCAATAAACGAAGTTATCACTGATGAATCTTGGATTGAAGCTATGGAAGAAGAACTTCTGCAGTTTGAAAAGAATGAGGTTTGGAATTTAGTACTACTTCCACAAAATCACTCAATCATTGGAACAAGGTGGGTCTTTAGAAACAAACTTGATGAAAATGGTAAGGTAATAAGAAATAAAGCAAGACTTGTAGCTCAAGGATATAATCAACAAGAACGTATTGATTATGATGAGACTTTTGCTCCAGTGGCTAGATTAGAAGCCATTAGAATTTTACTTGCATATGCTTCACATAAATGTTTTAAACTTTTTCAAATGGATGTAAAAAGTGCTTTTCTAAATGGTTTTTTAAATGAAGAAGTTTATGTACATCAACCTCCTGGGTTTATTGATCAACATAAATCTAATCATGTTTTCAAATTAACCAAAGCTCTCTATGGACTCAAACAAGCCCCAAGAGCTTGGTATGAAAGATTAAGTTATTTCTTGCTTGAAAATGGTTTTTCTAGAGGAAAAATTGACACTACACTTTTTAGAAAAATTGATAAGCATGATTTACTTATTGTACAAGTATATGTTCATGATATTATTTTTGGTGCTACTAATGAAAAATTATGTGAAGAATTTTCTGAACTTATGCAAAGTGAATTTGAAATGAGCATGATGGGAGAACTTAGTTTCTTTCTTGGCTTGCAAATCAAGCAACATGAAGATGGAATTTTCATCAGTCAAGAAAAATACATAAAGGATCTTCTCAAGAAATACAAAATGAATGAGGCCAAAATAATGTCAACTGACAAAGATGAAAAAGGGAAAGATGTATCTGAGAAAGAATATAGGGGAATGATTGGATCACTCCTATATTTAACTGCAAGTAGACCATACATTGTCCTCTCAGTAGGTCTGTGTGCTAGATTTCAAACATCACCAAAGGAATCTCTCACCTATCTGCAGTAAAAAGAATTTTCAGATATCTAGTTGGTACACCAGATGTTGGACTTTGGTACCAAAAGAAATCACATTTTGAGTTGAGAGCATTTTGTGATGCTGATTATGCTGGTGACAAAGTTGAGAGGAAAAGCACAAGTGGAGCATGTCAATTTCTTGGTGAAGCTCTTGTAAGTTGGTGTTGCAGAAAACAAAATACCATAGCACTTTCAACAACTGAAGCAACTGGCGCCAAAAACTTGATCGTGTGACGCGACAATGACCGCAAGTATACAGTCGTGTCGTGTAGTTTTAAAAGATATCGAACCCAAAGGACCAATAATCGACCTACCGTATTCTAGTGTTGCTTTGTAAATCTAAGGCTAATGATTAAAAGGGTTTTTGAATAATTGAATAATTAAAATAAAACAAATAAATATTTTTTTGGATTTTTTAATATGTAAATGAAATATTGCTAGGACGTGCTATTAGTTGCTTCAGAGGGTTCAATGCTTAATTCGCGCTAGGCTTAACTGTTAAATTTTCGAAACTATATTGTTTTAAAAATACCAATCTCAGCTCTCGCAAATCTTGACTAGTATTATAAATTATAAAGGTGGTGCTTAACTCTCGTCCTCACACCCGCTAATAAAATACTCTTTGAAAAACAATATAATTTAATTAACTCTAATCCCAACTCTCGTTGCGAATTAGATTTAATGTTCAGTTTTTACTATCTAGTAGAAATCTCACGCTCTCGCTCTATTGATTTTTACTTTAATTAATTCTCACTCTCGTGACGAATTATAGTCACCGTTTAATTAAAAACTGCTTAAGAAAATATAACAGTCGCCAGTTTTCAAGAATTATATTTGATTTAAAAACACTAATCTCAGCTCTCGCAAATCTTGACTAGCGTTATACTTAGATAAAATAAATGCTCAGCTCTCACACACTCACTTACCTATATAAGTACCTTTGAAAATCAATATAAAACTCATTAATCCTAAATAGCTCTCACGGACTTTAGAACTAACGTTCAGTTTTAACTATCCGACCCTAAACCTCAACTCTCGTCAATGTTGGTTTATTGCCTTTAAAACAATCCTCACTCTCGTGACGAATTATTTGAAAACGTATTTATTTAAAACTGGTGGTTGAAAACTATTACGCACGAATTAACTACCGAACCCCTATTAGCTACTAACTACACATCCTAGCAACGCTAAATTTAGCTAGACATAACTAAAACTAAAGACATAAAAATAAAATAAGCAAATAAATAAAAAGACATAATAAAAATAAAAACAGAAATTAAAAGCATAAAATAAAAGCAAGAAAATAAAGACAAGAAATAAATAAGACCATAAATAAAATAAGAACCTGAAATTACAAAAGGAATCTCGAGTACGGACTCCGACAGCGTAACGGCAGGAAAATAAAAAAAACTTATTTTATTCTCAACGGAGAATAAAATAATACCAAACTCTCAACTTTAGAGAAGAAAACCTTGTGGTACTAAGCCTAGTTCTCAATTCTCCAAGTCAAGTGTTATATTTTTGAGTGAAGAGAACTAGCCTATTTATACTAAAATACAAGGAGGAAAAGACAAGAACTGGCCGATGTGGGACTTGTAAAAATTCTTCGCGTTGCCGTTGGATCACATGGATGGCTGTGATTTGGAAGGAAGTGGCGAGGGCCACTTGGATGCAGCTGGCGGGCGCCATTATGGCCTTGTTGGCGGTCGCCACTTGGTTGTAGCTGGCGAGCTGATTTGCGTGATGATGGGTTGCACATGTGTGGCCCAATTGGCTGCACATGTGTGGCCTTTTTGTCCATTTTTGCTCCTTTTCGGTCCGTTTTCGCTCCTTTCTTCAACTCGTACACTTTTTATCTGTTTATTTAAAATATGAGAAATAAGTAACTATTTATATAATAAAACTTCGGAATCGAAATAAAAACATATAGAATATAATAGTTAATTAACTAAATAAATAGCATATTTTCAGGTGTATCATGTATCTGCAGCAACTTGTTGTTCTCAAGTAATATGGATCAAAAATCAACTTGAGGATTTTTCATTAAGGTACACAAAAATCAAAATCTTATGTGATAACACTAGTGCTATTAGTTTATCAAAAAACCCCATTCAACATTCTACATCAAAACACATTGAAATCAAACATCACTTTATTCGTGATCATGTTAACAAAAACGATGTTGAATTAGTTTTTATTGATACTGAAAATCAGTTGGCTGATATTTTCACTAAGCCTTTGGTTGAGGAACGCTTTAATTTTATCAAAGAAAAATTGAAAATCATCAGAAATCCAAACCAGATTTGAGATATTAAATTTCTCATTTTTTTTAACATTCCGAGAACGTTCTCAAATCTGCGTTTAAGAAGGAATTTTTGAATTTGCTTTTCAAACGGTTTTTTTCCTTGTTTTTAGCTTTTAAAATTAATGATAAGCATTGAAGAAGATATGTTCACCTTCTCCTCATTGGCTTACAACGATCAGCTCCTCTTTCTCTCACATTTTTTTTCTAAAACCAAGTACATTAAAGACTATTCACCTTTACCATCAAGTACACCTAGTCTACTACACTCTTCCTCCTTCCCAAGCTTCCACCTCTTTTTATAATCACCTAAACTCATCATTTCATAACAACACATTCATCCAATCATCTCCTCTTCTTCTCCAAAAATGGCTCGAACCAAAAATCCAGGAAGAAGAAGTACAAGAGTTATCCCTCAAACCTCATCCTCATCAACTCCTTCATCCTTATCTCCACAAGAAACCTTTGATTTTTCAAACCCTCAAAATCTTGAACAATCAAACCTTTATGATTCATCTGAACCCTTAGATCTTCAACCTCTTTCTCAAATTTTCCCAACAGAAACTTTTGAACCCATTGTTGAACCTACTGCTGAACCTTCTGAGAACAATCCCTCAGAAGAAGAAACCATCCAACTTACCCAGAATCCAAACCCTAAAAACGATGGTACCATCACTCCTAAACCCACCATTGTTGTACCAAGTCAAGCTGATACACCACCAATCATTTTCAAATATAGGAAAGCCAAATCATATGATTCCTCAAAAATCAGAAGATCATCTCGCATCATGTCAGGGATTGGTACTGGGAAGAAACCTATCATAGACAACATTGTACAAGTTATTCATGATTCAGATTCTGACAACACCATCTCAGATTCAGAACTTGAAAAAATTTTGCTTGAGCCCCTCACCTCCTCAAAATATGTACCTCTAAAACACTCTACTGCTTCAATCAAAAAGGTCTCTACTACTGCTGTCAAAGCTCCTAAGAAGAAATTACCTAGAAGGAAAAGACCTCAAGATGAGCTACTTGAAGTTCCACTAATTCATCCTGAAGAAGAAGCCAAGTTTGAGCAATATTGGAAAGTCAAACCTGTTGCTTCTGGAAGAGTTTATGATTTTGATGAGATTTCTAAAGGAGGAGTAGATTTGCTCAAGTTTGTTGTGAAGTGGAATAAATAGTCACAAGAAAGGGGGGGTTTGAATTGTGACCCTTTTTAAAAATTAATCCTGCATTCTGCAAAATTGATCTCAAGTGTATACTTGGATAAATGTTAGTGAATTATAGAACAGCTTGGTCTGAGAACGTTCTTTACTATAAAATAGATTGTTCTGGGAATGTTCTGCGTGAGAATTCAAATTAAATATAATGAAGTGCTTTGTGTGATGTGTGTTTACAGTAAATAAAAGAGAATAAGGAAGAGAAACAACACACAAACAATTATCCTGGTGTTTACACTGATTTTTGGTAAACAACCGCTAGTTTAAATTAATTACTTGAGAGATCAACTAGTAAATCTCGGGACAATTGTTCATGCATTTCGTTAAAAGAAATTTGGAAGTTTATCTTTAAAGACATCCTTACTTTATAAAAGAACAATATGTTTAATTTCTGAAACATATGTTAAATATAATTAAAGCCAGTTCACTCGAACGAGGGAACTAATGAAAAGCAGAATTTGTAAATGCTTTAAGAAAATAAAGACTTATGAAAAGTAAATTTGCATTTAGAATGTAAAAGTTACAAAGAAAATGTAAAGGTTCACCGATTCATACATCTTTCTCGAGTAACTCGTTTCTCGCCTTAACATGGATACTTTGAGTGTTTGAGATTTTGTGTAAATGAATTGTGACCACTATTTCGACTATACATACTTCTATTTATAGAAAACTAAGTAACGTCTACCCTAACGTAAAACTCCTAAACTTCAGCCACGCGTCCTTTTGCATTTTGAAATGAACCAAGGCCTTAAACCGTTGTAACCGTCGAAGTCGAATCACACTTGAATGATGAAAAATACTCTAAGTCCATAATCCCTGACTACTTCGATTCATTGCCTTTCATCGAAACACCCTTTAATCTCGAGCTATGAAGTTTCTCATTAGAATCCTCTTGTTCTCAAAGACATTACCCTTAATCTTCCTTTAAACGATAAGAGAGATAATAATCTCTTTTGTTCTAGAAGACATTAAATACTAAGGCTACTTAAAGCCATTTTAACAAGTTTCTATAGCCATAAACGTCTTTGGAACTGAAGATTATAACATATTTTACCTTGAGCTAAAATATGGGATAACAAATTGCCCCCAAAAATGCCTATTTCGATTTGAATGACTCGAATGAAATAAGAGATGGGCATTTTTTCAAAGTGCCTCTATTTCCAAACGCCACGCCTTTATTTCGAATTGATGTTGTCATGGCATTTAAAAGGCAACCGCTTCGGTTCTTACAAAACTGTCACGTTCTGTACCATTTTTGAGTAGTGGGACACGTGTCATCTTGAGAAGTTGAATCGGAACGGACAAAAAGCGCTTTTTCAGCATTTATTCCTTTTTTTAATTAAATTTTTGTCTTAATCCAAGACTGCCTATAAATAGAGCTCTGCCACTTCAGTTGAAACTTTTCCAACTTCTTCCAAAGCTTCTCACGCTCCAGAAATCTCTCAAAATCTTTCTCCCAATCTTGAAACAACAAAGATTCAAAACAAATCTGAACTTACCGTATCTTGGACTATCTTCTTCAAATCATATCTTTCCAGATCTCAGATCTACATTCTTCATCTTCTTCTTTTTTCCGAGAGCTTCTATGGCGTCTTCATCCAACAAGATTCAAGTCCCTTTTGCTGGAAAATGGAGCGATTTCTCCGTTGCTGATGATGGAACGAAGTATGTTCCAGAACCCAAAGGTAACAAAGATCATCGAGAAATCTGGGAAAGTCAGGTAATGATTCCCTTTGCTATAAATAAAAATGTTTATGCTTTTGGTGGTCCGATTCCAGATGATATGAATTTGACTAGGGAAGTAGACGAGATATTTCCATGTCTTGAAACTTGCGAACCTAGAATCTTTGATAGCAAACCCTATAATTTTGAATATATGCTGACAAATTATAAACCCTTTCGATCTCATCCTTATTACGGAAATAACCTTTACCTTACTTGGCTTGATCGAATAGAACAATCCTTTGGTAAATTCTGGAAAGATTACGGAATCTTCGAGTTAATACAGTTTTCTAGAGTAGGGCCCAAATACCAACCTGAAATGCTCATTGCTGCGATGCATTTCTTTGAAAAATCTACCAACACCTTTCATTTCAAAAGTGGTATGATGACACCCACCCTGTTCGATGTGTCTGCTATCACAGGGTTAAGACCTACTGGCAAAACTTACAGCCCTAATGATGTTAGTGATAACATTACTTTGAACTACAAAGAAAACGCCTTCTCTGCCTATATCCTCAAACATTCAGGACCTGAGAATGAAGAAGTCTCAGATGAAGAACATGTGGCCTTTCTCACTTTATGGCTATCCCATTATGTATTTTGCTCTCGATCTCTCCAGATTGCTAGGAAATTTATACCCATGGCTGTGCAAATACATGAAGGATGCCATTTTGCCTTAGGACGCCTTCTGCTGGCAACCTTGTATGAATCGATTGGGGAAGTTTGCGATAACCTGAAAGGTTTAGTTCCTGCCAAGTCGAAATCGAAGAAAGCCGCCACAGATGGATGTTTTCAGGCTGCTGGGCCAATGTGGCTATTACAATTGTGGTTAAATGCCACCTTTGAAAAAGAACTTGGTTTGTTCATTCCCACTGAACATCATGCTTCGATAGCTAAAAGGAAAATTGAAGGCACCCGCTTGATAAGGCTTCAACCTAATCCCCTTGAACAAAACTCTCAACAGCTTTTCATGAAGTACATGAAAATTTTCTTAGCCATCGACCAATTCAAACCTGAGCACGCTCCATTCGTGAAGAGAACTATTGGTCCCTCCTGGTTCGTCAAAGAGATACCAGTGTTGAATCCCAATGCTGAGGAGGAAATAAATGAAACCTGGACAGCATATTTAGATCCTACCATCTTGTCTATTCGAATTGGTACTTTATCTTCTGAGTATGCATTAATTGGGTATCAACCGAATTTGGTCTCTAGACAGTTTGGCTTTTCGCAGCTTCGACCAAAGAGCATGTATATAAGAAAGAAGAACATCGTGCTTGGGACTACTGTGACTTCCACTTTGTATGAAAGGTATATGAAGATTAGTCGTGATAATGTTTATGGTTTCGAGCCATTTGACTTCAACCTTTCTTACTACTGTACACAAGAGTTTGCCAACTGGTGGAGGCGATATTTCGACAGCAAACACCTAGGAGATGCCGTGCTTATCTCGAGGTTGGAGAGTGGGTTTACTCGACCTCAGATAAAGAGAATCGAACAGCAAGTCAAGACTACAGGTAACTTGTCTTTATATGCACTTTCTTTTGCCAACTATTCTCATATTGTTTCGATTTAACCTTTTGCTTATATTCCCTAGTTACCAAGAAACAAGCTGCAGAAACTGTTAAGACAGTTAAAGAAAAACCAACACTAAAGGCAGTTGAGTCTGAAGAGCCTTCTAAGGTACGTACTGAATCAAACTTGATTTTCCTTTGAAAATTCTAAGTCAAATCTTTATTTTTTCAACCTACTTCTTTTAGGCGCGTAAAAGACCAACCAACGTCCCTTCTACTGAGACTGGCCCATCGAAGAAGCCAAAACCTAACACAATAGTCGTCAGTGACGAAGAAGAGGTATAAATTTTTCTAACTTATTTTCAAAGTTCCTCCCAACTCAAATCCATTAATTCAAATGTTTCTTGTCTCGACTTCTATTCGCAGGAAGAAGAAGAAGAACAAAGTTTCCAGAGAAAAAGGAGCCAGCCTCCTGTGATTATCGAAACAAATATCCCAGAAACTACTTCTGATGATTTTTTTACTGAAGAGAAGGACAAGAAGATGAAAGAAAAGAAAGAAAAGAAGGAAAGGAAAGAAAAGAGGAAAGAGGAAAAGAAGAAAGAAGGGAAGAAAAGTTCAGAGGATCGAACCCGGGAGAAAAAGAATAAAAAATCCAAGTCTTCAAGTGATCCTTCTGCAACTAGCCTTAAAACTCCTTCGATCTCGAGTGAACAACAAGAGCCTATCCCTGAAACTGAAGCTCAAGAAGATGTTGCTATGCCTGATGCTACACTCAATGAAACGGATAACATGCCCCAGCAAGACATCAATCCAGAGGTACTTGTACTACTTTACTTACATTTTCTTATTTATAATAAGTAAAATTATATTCCCTCACATTCGATTCTGTTTTTTAGGACATCATATCGAACAGGTCTAGTGGTGATACCCTCAAAGATAGTGAGACCACTATTTCTGAAAAAATCATACCAGAGCCTAGTCAAAATCAACCAGAGCATCCTAAATCTGCAGAAACTGATAACAAAACCTCCCCTTTCAAAGAATGGAACGAAAATGCAACAGTCGAGGTTGATGCTAATGAAACTTCATCAGAGGAGGAAGATTTTGATTCTGAAGCTATGAAGGAAGCAGAAGCTGGTGGATCAGAATTGCTGCCTGAAACCTCGACATCGAAACTGTCAGCCAGCCTAGGGCTTGCTGAAGAAAAATTCATTTCCTTGCAAATTCATGATCCTGAAGCTGCTCTAAAACTTCTGATTTCTAAAACGACCACTGATCCTGTGAGTTCGAGTGGACCCAGCAATTCGACTGCTTCAGATTCATAAATCAATTCCTCGGTTCGACAAGACTCTCTGAGTTTGCTACCACAGTGCAAAGCTTGAAATGCAATTCTCAAAAACTTGTTGGTCAGCAAGCTGCTTACGATGCGTTATTCGAGAAGGCCATGGCTGCTCAATCGAAAGTTGACCAAATGAAAGCACAAGTTCAGCAACCAGGCCTTGGGATTCAAGAATGTACCAACAATATTTCCAAGTGGGAGGCAGAAATAGATTCTCTTCGAGCTGAGATTGCCGATCCAGAGAAAAAGATTCTCGAAGAGAAAGCAAAGCGTACAAAGATTGAAGAAGCTGTTGCTGCTACCACTCAAGAATCTATCCGCGAAGCTGCGAAGGAAGGTATTTCTCACTTCAGTGCTGCCACTGTGATCAAAGAAGAGATCAAATCTCTCGAAGATGCAATCAAGATCCAGACTGTCGAAGTTGGCCTTATTAAGGACCATTATGCTGATTTCAAATCCAAGTGTTTGTCTTAGATTTTCTTTTGATGTTTTTAAATTCTTGAACAATTATCTGGTTTTATTTTGATTTGGTTTGTACCCTTGACAATTGCCTTTTATGGCACTTTTACTTTGTTTATGCCATTTCAATTTCGTTTCGAATATTTATTCTGTGCTAATACTAACTTCTAAAAGCGTTGGTTTATATTTTTTCAAATACTTACCATTTATATTCAATGTTCGCTTTTCTGGAGTTAATTCTTCTATTTCATACGCACCATTCGAAAACACTTGTATTATTTTAAAAGGTCCTTCCCAATTTGGAGACCATTTGCCTAAAACTCTATCTTTTTTGTCCATAGGCAAAATAACTTTCCAAACTAAATTCCCCACTTCAAAGGTTTTTGATTTAACCTTCTTATTATAGGCCTTTGCTACTCTTTCTTTTTGTCTACTTAAAGTATCAAGTGCTCTTAGCCTTTCTTCATCTAAATCAACCAATTCATCAAACATCATACTCCAATAGTGATCAGTTGGTATCTCCATTTGCCTTTGAATTCTGATAGATTGCAAATGAATTTCTACAGGTAACACAGCATCATGACCATATGTTAACCGAAATGGAGTAGAATTTGTTGATTCTTTAGGGGAATTTCTACATGCCCACAAGACCTGATTTAAAGTCTTGTTCCAATTTCTTGGTTTTTGAGCAATATGTTTTCTGATTAATCCAATAATAATTTTATTGGCAGCTTCTACTTGACCATTTGCTTGTGCGTAATAAGGTGTCGAAGTTAAAAGTTTAAACCCTGTTTGCCTGGCGAATTCTTGCATCTTTCGACCAGTAAACACTGAACCTTGATCAGTTGTGATTGTTTCAGGGATTCCAAACCTATAAATAATGTGGTTTTGGATAAAACTTATAACTTCTTCTTGATCAACATTGGGCAGGGGTACAGCTTCGATCCATTTGGTAAAATAATCAACACCAACTATTATGTATTTTTGATTTTTTGATGATGCTGGTTTTATTTCACCAATTAAATCTAATGCCCAACCTCTAAAAGGCCAAGGTTTTATTATCGAATGTAATTCACTTGCAGGTACATGTTGGATTCCTGCATGTTTTTGACAGTCTTGACAACCTTTAGCAAAATCTATGCAATCTTTTAACATAGATGGCCAGTACATGCCTTGTCGAACTAAAAGCCATTTCATCTTATGGCCTGATTGGTGAGAACCACAAGCCCCACTATGAACATCAGATATTGCTATGTAGGCCTCATTCTCACTAAGGCATTTCAACAGTACTCCTTCGAGGGTCTTTTTAAACAATTCATTACCAATGATCACATAATTTGATGCCCTATATTTGATCTTTCGAGGAGCACTCCCGATTGGATTTTCCAAATATTCTACAATTGGTTTTCTCCAATCACCATCTATTAAATTGTCAATGACCAAAATTTGGAGTTCATCATCATTCATTTCTTTATCAGAATTATTTATGTCAGTTGGTGACATCTCTGCCCCCTCAAGTTTTGGTATTGACAATTCCAATTGCATTGGCTCATTAGAAATCAATTTTTCTTTGATTTCTATTAATTGTTCTAGCTTTTCTTTAGACACTTTATATCCTGAAGCAATCTGGGCTAAGTCATTTGCTTCTTGATTTTCTATTCGAGGAACATGTTCTATGTCAATCGAATCAAAACGTTTTAGTAACGCATTTGCTATGACAAAATAACGAATCAAATGTTCTTTGATACATTTGTACTCTTTTGTCAATTGCTTCAACACTAATTCTGAATCACCTTTTATTTTAATATCTTTTGCCCCCAGGTTCAACAACATTTCTAATCCTGCTATCAAAGCCTCATATTCAGCTTCATTGTTCGAACAAATACCATTAATCCTGTATTTGAACTTAGTAGGAATTTTTTGTGGGGAAATTATCAAAATACCTATTCCAGTACCATGTTGATGTCTAGACCCATCGAAATACAAAGTCCATGGTTCTAGAGCAATGTAATTTTGAGGTGATTCGATTGCTGAATGATCAACAATAAAGTCAGCCACTATTTGGCCTTTAATTGCTTTCAAAGGCTTGTATGAAAGTGAATATTCAGAAAGAGCTAAGGCCCATCTCCCAATTCGACTATGTAAAATTGGTTTTAGCAACATATGTTTAATAACATCATAATGAGAATAAACATAAACATCAATAGGCTTTATATAATGCTTCAATTTCATACAAGAAAAGTACAAACAAAGACAAAGCTTTTCAATACTACTATATCTAGTTTCAACATCATTAAGGACTCTACTTAGATAATAAATGGCCTTTTCTTCGCCATTTTCGTCCTCTTGGGCTAACATACTACCTAATGTGGTATCAGATGCTGAAATATACAACTTCATAAACTTATTTCTAATTGGGGGCATCGGAGTTGGAGGATTAGACAAGTATCTTTTGATTGCATCGAATGCTTCTTGCTGATCCTGCCCCCAAGTAAAAACATCCTCTTTCTTGAGTCGAAGCAATGGTGAAAAAGCTTGAGCTTTACCACTTAGATTCGAAATGAATCTTCTCAGAAAGTTGATTTTTCCCAACAAGGATTGAAGTTGCTTTTTGTTTGTTGGAGGGTTAGTCTCCAAAATCGCTTTTGTCTTGTTTTGGTTTATCTCAATGCCTTTTTTATGCACCACAAACCCAAGGAAATCTCCTGCATGCACACAAAAAGCACATTTCAATGGATTCATTTTCAATCCATATTTTCTCATTCTTTCGAATGACTTTTTCAAGCAAACCAAATGATCATTTTGTGATGACGATTTAACAATAATATCATCAATATATACTTGCATAAAAGTATCTATAAAATCATGGAAAATTGAGTTCATTGCTCTTTGGTATGTGGCTCCAGCATTTTTCAATCCAAACGGCATTACGACCCATTCATAGGTACCCAAAGCCCCTGGGCATCGAAAAGCTGTTTTTGCCACATCTTCCTCGGCGATAAAAATTTGGTTATATCCAGAATACCCATCTAACATGCTAAGATATTCGAAACCTGCTGCTGAATCTATTAACATTTCTGCTACAGGCATCGAGTATTCATCTTTAGGGGTAGCATTATTTAAGTCCCTAAAATCTATACATATTCTAAGAGAACCATTTTTCTTAATGACAGGAACTATATTTGCTAACCATTCGACATACCTGGCAGTCCGGATGAACTTGCTTCTCAGCAGCCTTTCAATTTCCTCCTTGATCTTTGATAGGATTTCTGGTGCGAATCTTCTTGGTGATTGTTTAACTGGTTTCTTGTCTGGTCGAATGGGTAATCTATGTTCGACCAAATTTCTGTCCAAACCTGGCATTTCATTGTAATCCCAAGCAAAACAATCTTTGAATTCTTTAAGGAGTTCGACCAGTTTATCACGCAAGTCCTTTGGGATATTGGCACTTATGTACGTTGGCCTTTTGATAGAGCCATCTCCAATATCTATTTCTTCCAAAGGATCTTGGGCCTGCATCTTTTGACTGGAACTGGAAGGATCTTTCTCAAATCCCAATGGTTCTTCATCATAGATGCAGTCCATTTTTTGGGTTATTGGCAATAATTTGCCATTTTCACAGTTGTTGGCTTCGATAGCCATATTTTCTTGCAGCATTGTGGCTTCTAAAGCCATCTTTATCTTGTTTTCGGCCATATAAGCCGAAATCTTGGCCCAAGCATTGGGCTTAGTCATCGTAGCATTCTTCAAGGTCCCACCCAGTTGGGCGGACTTTGCCTTCATCCACATGTGGACCTTCATCTATCTCCTCTCTCTCCCAAATGAATCCATGAGTTGGATCCAATTTGACAGAATGGTAGACATTATCAGCAGGGGCATAGGCATATCCCTGTTCAGTGCATGGCGATATGTTCGCCAATTTCTTATCAAATGAATGCTTGGTTATGTGGTGTGTTTCAGCCCTAAAATAACTTTGATCGGCTTCGATATTCTCTACCACACCATCATCTCTCCAAATACTCACTCTCTGATGGAGAGTCGAAGGCACTGCTCCAACACCATGTATCCACTCCCTTCCTAGAAGCAGATTATAATTGGCCTTCGATGCTCCAACCAAAAACAAAGTTGGCCTAACAGTGCTGCCAACCGCCACATCGACTTGAATTGCCCCCAGCGAGAAACCAGTCTCACCTTCGTAATTCGACAGAACGATGTTGTGAGGGTGCAAGTAAGTAGAAAATTTACCAATCTTGGTAATCATGAATTCTGGCATCAGGTTTACTGCTGCTCCTCCATCAATCAACACTTTGTTGACCTCCACATTGTTTACTTTGGCCTGAATAAAGAGGGGTTTCAAATGATTCTTCATTCCCTCAGTTGGCCTCTCAAAATTGGCCATCTATTCCTCTAAGCAGCCATTATTCATTACATAATAACACATTGGCTTGTGTAAAGCCAATTCAGACTCATCGAATTCATCCTCCCCTTCAGTCACTTCTGACCACACGTCATATTCAGCAGGGAGGATCGAAACTACGTTCACCAGCACATCAAACTCGGGATCTGAATCGAGGAGATCCTCATCTTCCATGTTCTCTCCTTCAAACTCATTCTCAACCTTTTGATCATCCTCTGGTTGAGTCAATCTTTCTTTCAGAGGCCTTCTAGTAACTTCGACAACCTGTTTTCCTTTGTTGTCTTCAGTCTTTTGAGCCTCTTGAAGGGAGAGCCTTTGTTGGCGCTGATGCCTACGCCATTGTGTGCGGGTCATGGGATTCTTTCCCTTGTAATTGTTTCTGTAAGCATACTTCTTCGAATCAACAGAATGACTCGAACTTCCCTTGTCAACAGAATTTCTGACAAAGTTTGATGCATGACCATGAACCCACTTGTTCATTGGTGATTTGTTGGATGGCACAAAAGTATTTGGGTTGCCCAACCTTTGATGTATTGGTTTAGCATGCGCCATGTTCTGTTTTTTCATTGGCCTTGAGTTTGGCCAATTCTCTTTGTTTCTTCTGAATGGTATAAACTTGTTAAGGCCCTCAGTAGCCTTCTTGTCGAATACAGCACTGCACCTTGGGCAAAGCATCACCTCAGACTTGTTAAGCTTACACCTTTGTAGAAAATCAATCAGTTCCTCTTCAGCCCCAGGATATACTACTTTCATTTTCTCATAGTACTCATTCTCTGGAATAGAAACTAATTGAGCGCCTCCTGATAAGTCCATGGCATCGATCATCAAGCATTCGACCGGTTCCACATAGGAAGCATCCGATATTTGTAGTGGATCTTCGTCAATTTTCATCTTTTGTCCGGATTTATCTCCAAACTTCAACCTTCCATCTTTCAAAGCCCTTTGAACCAGATCCCTGAAAAGAACACATTGTGAGGTTTTATGACCCAAAAAATTATGAAATTTGCAGAAACCTCTTTTCTTTTGTTGTTCAAGGGGAGGCACTTTCAATCCCTTTGGAACAACAATTTGGCCATCAGTAACCAATAAATCGAATATTTCATCACATTTAGTTATATCAAACGAATAGGTCTTAGCGACAAATTTATCATTCTTGGGTTCGACAGGATTTTTTCCATTCGAAGGTTTTAGTAATTTGCAGACATAGGGAGGGCCAGGTTTTAATTCGGCCACATTAATTTCATTATCCTCTATGTCTCCATAGTTTATTACATATTCCTCATCATCATCATCTATAGTTTCAACATAAGCAATCTTTTCTCTCTTCTGAAACTTCGATGATCTAGCCTTCTCAGCCTTAAGGCGTTCGACCTGTCTTACCCTATCTGCTAATTGTGCCATGTCTCTTAGATGTTGTGTATCTAATTTCTTTCGAATTGAATAATCTAGGCCTCCAGCAGCCATTTCAACTAACTCATGTTCAGGCACTTGAGTAAAACATCTGGCCTTAAGTAGCCTAAATCGATTCAAATAATCATCTATGGACTCTGGTGTCTTTCTCCTCACACTGGCCAATTCCTTCAAACTAATCTTAGATTGGCCCATATAAAACTGTTCATGGAAGGCCCTTTCCAATTGAGTCCAATGCTGAATCGAACGGGGGGGAAGAGTTGTGAACCAAGTGAAAGCATTTTTTGTAAGGGAATTTGGGAAATATTTCAACCTTAAATTTTCATTATCTGCCAAATTTCCTGCTTCGGCAAAAAATCTTGCCACATGTTCCACTGTTGACTCAGTTGTGTCCCCAGCAAACTTCGTGAATTTAGGGATTTTCCATCCCCTTGGCAATTCAGTTTGTAATACATATTCAGATAACGGGGAAATAAAGTTAGGCCTATGTAGGCCAACATTGAAACCATTTTGAGTTAAGATAGTTTCGACTAAATTTGCCAAGTTATCTTGTTGCGCAAAATTATTTCTTTGCACATTTCTAATTACTTCGTCAGCATTCTGATTTCGATTAACCAAAATTACTTCAGGCTCTGGCACATGGTGCACCACTGGAGCCGGCGGTTCCTCTTGTACCACTTATGGTTCTTGATTGTTTGGAACTTCATTGTTCACATGAAACCCTTGGTTCTGAACCTGTGTTTGGTTTCGAATGGGCTGAAGGTTTTGGTTAGGCATTGCAGGAGTACCAAAGAAATCTGCAATCCGCCCCATCTGATGGGCCAGCAACTGATAATTATTATTTGTATTGTTGATTAAGGGGTTCAAAATAGTCCCCAATTGTGAAGTCAGAGTATTAACCATTTCATGATTACTCTCGTCCATTTGTCGTCGAAAGGACATCATAGTTACATTGGTTAAATTTTGTAAGGCAATATCTCTGGTCCTATTTCCCACAACAGAGGCTGCTGGGGAAGGCATGGTACTCCTATCAGGGTTTGGGTTAGAATTATGTAAGCCTGCCATCAAAGAGTCTGGCATTCCTAATCCTGATTGGTTCAACAAAAACGATCGAATGGGGCTCCTTACATCTTCAGCACCAGGCTGACTGCCCCCTATACCATGTGATACTAACGAAGATATCGACCCAGATACAGTCGAACTCGTTGAGGGTATTGTTACCCCTATATTCCCAAAACTGACTGCAGGAACGCTCGAAGCAGATGTTCCAGAGCCTTGGGCCATGACAGTAGCGTTACTAATTGACGCTTGTGTTGGCTGTCCTTCAGGATTTGGGACATTGTTGTTATTGTTTTGATTATTACTTGGTGGTCTAACCATTTTTGATTTAGATTTAACACTAGTTAAATTTGGTAAAGATTTACCACTTCTCAAATGCATACAAAATCAAAACACAAACTATAAACACTAACTGTCTTAGTATTTGTAAAAGGATTTTTAGAAAATAAATTTCTTTTAAGAATATAAATTGCACAAAACAACCCGTCCCACTGGGCGTGCCAATTTGTTTACACTGATTTTTGGTAAACAACCGCTAGTTTAAATTAATTACTTGAGAGATCAACTAGTAAATCTCGGGACAATTGTTCATGCATTTCGTTAAAAGAAATTTGGAAGTTTATCTTTAAAGACATCCTTACTTTATAAAAGAACAATATGTTTAATTTCTGAAACATATGTTAAATATAATTAAAGCCAGTTCACTCGAACGAGGGAACTAATGAAAAGCAGAATTTGTAAATGCTTTAAGAAAATAAAGACTTATGAAAAGTAAATTTGCATTTAGAATGTCAAAGTTACAAAGAAAATGTAAAGGTTCACCGATTCATACATCTTTCTCGAGTAACTCGTTTCTCGCCTTAACATGGATACTTTGAGTGTTTGAGATTTTGTGTAGATGAATTGTGACCACTATTTCGACTATACATACTTCTATTTATAGAAAACTAAGTAACGTCTACCCTAACGTAAAACTCCTAAACTTCAGCCACGCGTCCTTTTGCATTTTGAAATGAACCAAGGCCTTAAACCGTTGTAACCGTCGAAGTCGAATCACACTTGAATGATGAAAAATACTCTAAGTCCATAATCCCTGACTACTTCGATTCATTGCCTTTCATCGAAACACCCTTTAATCTCGAGCTATGAAGTTTCTCATTAGAATCCTCTTGTTCTCAAAGACATTACCCTTAATCTTCCTTTAAACGATAAGAGAGATAATAATCTCTTTTGTTCTAGAAGACATTAAATAATAAGGCTACTTAAAGCCATTTTAACAAGTTTCTATAGCCATAAACGTCTTTGGAACTGAAAATTATAACATATTTTACCTTGAGCTAAAATATGGGATAACACCTGGTTCACCCCCTAATAGTATGGGCTACTCCAGTCCTCACGCTCCTGTGAGATTATCCACTATGAGATACTACTGATCTCAAATTACACTTCTTCCTTGATCTAGTCCAAGATCATAATCTTCCAAGCTTCACTCGCTTGATCTACCTAAGTCCTCCAGACTTTATAAGGTGTCACTCAATCAATAGTTATGTATTGACTTGAGCCAATCTTTTACAAATGATGATGGTTTGGATCTTCAAGCTTTTACAAAAACTCAAACAATTGAGAAGCTTGTTACAATGGAAAAACTCTCAGTTCACTCAAATGATATACTGATCCTAGTATTGAGATTATAGTGTTTGGAGTGAGAGAGATTTAAATAAAGAGACAAAGATGTAATCACTTAAAAATGGGTTATGTTGAAAAGTAGTCTCTTGAGTTATTTGCTTTTAGAAACTCAAAGGTTAGTTTGAGAAGCAAATAAAAACACTCTAAACTCAGAAGTGTGATGAGAATGTAGATCATGAGTGTGAGTGATAAAAGAAGAGTTTTATGACTTGTAGACAAAAACAAGTGATTGATGATTTGTAGCTTCAACTCTTGCTCTTCAAAGGCACCAATGTCTTCTATTTATAGTTGAGGTTGTGTCTTCAGTTCCTTGGTCCCAAAGGAAGTCTCTAACGGCTAGTTTCTTCAAATAAGACAGCTCATGATGATTTGTTGAAGAGATAAGTGCTGACTGTTCTTTCTCAGAATGTTCTCAATGTAGTTCTTCAACTTTTCAAATAAAAGAGCCAGTATTGACAGCTTGCAATGAGTTGTAGATAGCTGTCCATTGCTTTTCCACCAAGTATAGTCTCCTTATAATCACGTGAAATACTAGATAGAGTTTTAACTTAAAAAAGGTATTAGCGCGTGGTTCAATTTTCAATTAATATTGATATTCTCCCCCTTTTGGCATCAGTCAAAAAGAATTAACTACAGTACAAAAAAATAGTTTGAAAACGCAGATTTCAAAATGGTCAAAGATAAGAAATACTGTGAAAACTGCAATTGTAATTAAGAGGGCGTTAAGAACCAGGTAGCAAAGAGGTTATAAATAGCTATACCTAAAAACAGATGGAATACAAAAACATAACAGTTTAAAATAGCAAAAGAATCATAAAATGAAGTGATCAAGCAAGAGAATTGCAGAAGCACAAAAGAAGAAAGATGAAGAGAAAGGGAAAACATGTTTGTTGCATTGTTCTATTTTTCCTTTTTACAACCCCATTTTTTTGAGGAGTTCTAGGAGAAGAGAATTCATGCAAGATGCCATATTTTTCACAAAAGTTTTCAAAAGGTTCATTTTCAAATTCTCCACCATGATCACTTCTAACTTTTAAAATGGTGTAGCCTTTTTCATTTTGAATCTGTTTGCAGAAGATGCTAAACTCATCATAAGCTTCATCTTTTGTTCTTAGGAATTTCACCCAAGTCCATCTACTGTAATCATCAACAATCACCAATCCATACTTCTTTCCATTGATAGAGGCAGTGTTAACTGGCCCAAACAGATCAATGTGAAGAAGTTCCAATGGCCTAGAAGTAGAGACAATGTTCTTAGGTTTAAAAGAGGATTTTGTAATCTTTCCTTTTTGACATGAACCACAAAGTGTGTTTGAGTGATATTTAATTTTTGGTAAACCTCTGACAAGGTCAAGCTTGCTAAGCTTAGAGATTTATCTCCAGTTAGCATGGCTTAACCTCTTGTGCCAGATCCATTTTTCTTCACTCAATGTCAGAAGACAAACCACTTTTTGTTCATTCAAATCAGAAAGATTAATTTTATAAACATTGTTCTTTCTCATACCTTTGAATACTATGGATTTGTCAGATTGTTTAGACACAGTAGATGATTCCTTATCAAATAGAACTACATAACCATTGTCGCAAAATTGACTTATGCTCAATAGGTTATGTTTAAGTCCATCTACCAGCCAAACATCATTAATAGATAAAGAAGAATTACCTACTGTACCTGTACCTATTATTTTTCCTTTTTGATTTCCACCAAAACCAACAGAACCACCTTCTTTAAGAGTTAGCTTTGAAAACAGTCGTTTTTCACCAGTCATATGTGTTGGATATTTGAATTGGCTTAATTTTGCTAAAACAAATATACTAACAAGATGTTGGAAATCATGTTACAACATCATATTTTATTAAGGAAATCTCGCGCATTTAAGAGAGCATCTGCTATATATGGAAATCCACTTAAGAGCACGCTTAATGAAGATATGATCTGATCCGGAGTTTTAAGGATAAGATAAGACTTAATGGTACAACGGTATGATCACACTTATCCTCTAAAGTCCCTTAAACACTTTTGGAAAGTTTCTATACATTCTTGATGAAGATCAAAAGAGAATCAGATCACATTTTATTACTCTCAAGGAGCGTCCTATCTTTTCTGAAGCAAGAGGAGCGTGCTATTGTGCTATATATACGAAGACCAAGCTCAAGACTAAGTATCTCATTGAAAAGTATTAGTTACACATATTGAGTCTTGTTGAGTCTTTTATTGTTTGATTGTAATTCTTGCTTGTGGATTCTATAACACGAGTTAAGAAGTAAGTTTATTATTTTAAGGTGACTCCTAAGCTTTGAAGTACGGAGTTTACCGTGTGTGATTCACTTGAAGCTTTTAAGCAAAAGTGAAGTAGTGTCTTGGTAAGTTGTTGCCACATCATTCCCAACATTGTATAATCAACACAGGTTGTGTTGTGTGAGTGAAAGTGAGATGGGATCTCATGTCTAGGAGTTCCTAGGCAGAAGTTGCATGAGTAGTGTCGAGGTTATAAGGCGTAAACCAGGGGTTTGCTGGAGGTCTTAGTTTAAGGCGTAAATCCTAGTGTTTGCTGGAGGTCTTAGTAACTAGAACTATTAGTGGATTTCCTTCCTGGATTGGTATCCCCCAGAGTAGGCAGTTGGCTGAACTGGGTTAACAATTACTTGTGCACTTTATTTATTCTCTGTCAGTATTTTATATGTTATATAAGATGTGCCAACAATAGATAACAACATTATTCATAAAGAAGTTGTTGGGACATCTTAGGCAACATCTTTCTAGAGATACCAGAATTACAATTGGCATCAGAGCAGGCACCCTGTTCTGTTATTTTGGGTGAGCTCCAGGGAAGTATTTTCTGGTACAATGGATAAAGAAGGAGGGTCAGTGTCTAAACCCCCTTTACTGACAGGTCCTGAGAACTATGATTATTGGAAATCTCGTATGGAGGCTTTCATAAAATCAATTGACAGCAGGACATGGAAGGCTGTGTTACGTGGATGGGAACCACCAATGGTTCTTGACAAAGATGGCAGGAAAACTGATGTAAAGAAGTCATACGACGAATGGACAAAAGATGAGGATGATCTGGCACTTGGCAACTCCAAAGCCTTGTATGCAATTTTCAATGGTGTGGATGCGAACATGTTCAGGCTTGTCAAGAGATGTACTACTGCTAAGCATGCCTGGGAAATTCTGAGAAAAGCTCATGAAGGAACATCTAAAGTGAAGCTATCTAAGCTTCAGATGCTCAAAACCAATTTTGAGAATCTCAGAATGAAAGAGGAGGAAAGCATTCATGACTTTCAAATGAATGTGCTTGACTTTGCAAATTCGTTTGATGCACTTGGAAAACCTATCTCAGATGAGGAGCTAGTTGGAAAAATTCTCAGATCTTTGCCTAAAAGGTTTGATATGAAGGTGACAGCCATTGAGGAGGCTCATGATCTTTCAAGTCTAAATTTAGATGAACTCATAGGATCACTTCAGACCTATGAAATTGGCTTGAACAGGAGGAATGAAAAGAAAGATAAGAATCTTGCCTTTGCTTCAAAAAGTGGTGCTGATGAACAAATTGAATATGAAGGTGAAGAAAGCTTAGCTGAGTCTATGGCTATGCTTGGGAGACAGTTCAACAAGTTGATGAAGAAAGTGGATCAAAGACCCAAGTCAAATGGTCGATTCAACAACAACAAACAATCCAGCTTTCAGAAAAAGGCAAGTGAAGATGAAAAAGGAGTAAGATGCCATGAATGTGAAGGTTTTGGCCATATCAGAACAGAATGTCCAACCTTTCTAAAAAGACAAAAGAAAAGTCTTGTGGTTTCATGGTCTGATACAGATTCAGAGGAGGAAGAATCTGCTAAATTTGTTAATGCATTAACAGGAGTTTGTGTATCTGACTCAGAATCATGTGATGATGAGATAACTTATGAAGAACTAGCTGCTACTTACAAAGATCTTCATAATAGAAGCATAGAGGTTTGCAAAGCATTGGAGAAACAAAAGAAAATCAATGGAAAACTACAAGCTGAAAGAAATGAGTTACTCACAAACATTGATAATCTCAACATTAAGGTTGAAGATCAGAGTAGTCAAATTCATCAGTTGGAAATGGAAAAATCCAACCTCCTAAGTAAGATTGCTGAACAAAGAGAAGAAGTGACCAAGTTAAATGCTGACTTGGATCATGTCACAAAGGTGGCCAAAATGATGACCAAAGGTACTGATGCCTTTGAAGAAATGTTACAAAGACAAAACTATGGGAAACCTAAGCCCATTGGTTTTGAACATGAAAGGGTAAAGCAGCAGATGAAGTTCAACAATGCCACCATACACACTCCTATCAACAGAATTTTTGTGTCAGGAGGATTGTCGCAACAACCTATGGAACATCCTATGCCCAGGTTCTATAATTGGACATGTCATCATTGTGGAAGGAAAGGACATATTAGGCCTTTCTGCTATACGCTGCACGGATATCCAAGAAGAGTTCATCAAGAGTTACATACTCCTGTCTTTCCTAATGTTACAACTAGAAAGGTATGGAGAGAAAAGAAGAAGATCACAGGTCTGATAGCTCATACATCCTTGAGAGCTTCTTCAAGAGAAACCTGGTACTTTGATAGTGGCTGTTCTAGACATATGACAGGTGTTGAACACTATCTTGAAGATCTGAAGTCTTATGCTACCAGTTTTGTGACCTTTGGAGATGAAGCCAAAGGATAGATTAAGGGAGTCGGTAAACTTGCAAACTATGGCTTACCAAAGCTAGATATGTGTTGCTTGTAAAAGGACTTAAAGCAAATCTAATCAGCATAGGCCAACTTTGTGATCAAGGCATGAAAGTGAACTTCACAAAAACTGAATGCCTAGTTACAAATGAGCAAGGAGAGCTGTTGATGAAAGGAGTAAGGTCAAGAGACAACTGTTATCTTTGGATCTCTAAAGAAGAAGACAATTTATCCACATGTTATATTAGCAAAGAAGATGAGGTAAAGCTGTGGCACCAAAAACTTGGCCATCTGCACCTTAAGGGCATGAAAAAGGCAATAGTTAAAGAGGCAATCAGAGGTCAATGCAAGTGGAGAGCCTTGGAGGAAAAAGGTACGCATTTGTCATGGTAGATGACTTTTCAAGGTTCACATGGATTGAATTTCTAAAAGATAAATCTGAAAGTTTTGATGCATTCAAAGAACTTTGTCTTCAACTTCAAAGAGAAAATAACTCTGCTATTGTGAGGATACGAAGTGATCATGGTAAAGAGTTTGAGAATGCAAGCTTCCTTGAATTCTGTACCTCTGAAGGAATCAAGCATGAATTCTCAGCTCCAATCACACCTCAACAAAATGGTGTTGTTGAAAGGAAGAACAGGACAATTCAAGAGTCAGCCAGAGTAATGCTGCATGTAAAACATCTTCCATATCAATTCTGGGCTGAGGCTATGCATACTGCCTGTTACATTCATAATCGTGTCACTCTCAGAACTGGAACCTCCACTACACTATATGAACTGTGGAAAGGAGAAAACCAACTGTGAAACACTTTCATGTGTTTGGAAGTAAATGTTACATTTTATCTGATAGAGAACACAGAAGAAAAATGGATCCTAAAAGTGAAGAAGGGTTATTTCTTGGATACTCAACAAACAGCAGGGCCTATAGAGTTTATGATCGCGAAACGAACCTTTTCTTTCCTACAACTCAGAGTTTGAGTTTAGATTTCAGCTTGAGGGGAAGCTACGCTTTTCTTGTTCTCACAGGCTTTTTGATTTTTATACGCAAGGATACTACTTAAGTTCATTTTAGTTATGCTTTAGGTGCTACTCTACCTTTTCACCTGACGGGATCTCACTTGTAATGAGTCCAACCTGTTACTCCGAATAGAGCACCCTACACAGCATTTGTTCCTCCAGTTTCGGGCACAGGAACTCAACATATTCATTATTGTTCCTCCAGTTTCGGGCACAGGAACTTATTCTATTTTTATTTATTTATTTTTAATTTTTTTTTATTGTGTAGTATCCCATCATTTAATCTAGCCATGATCCTACAATCAAGTAATCCAGCTTTCCCCCAAACTTAGTCCTAATCATACCTCTTTATCATATTCTATACTCAGACAACTTAGGATAATGACTGTGTATTTTAAAGATTTATCAAGCCACTACTAAGTTTGCAAGTTTTTCAGCAGTTGTGCATTAAGGTGCAAAGATCATCATATCAAGCATGAAAACGAGAATTTCCAAAAATTTCACCAATCCTACGGCTATATTGCTCTAGTCCTAAAACATGTAACTACTCATAACAATTGCATGCATGCTAAATTTATTTTTTATTTTATTATTACTATTTTTTTTTAATTGACAAAAAAGTAAAATAAATAAATGTCCACCCCACACTTAAAACAGACATTGTCCGCAATGTATAACATTAAGCATAAAGAAAAGGAAGGAACACACCCGAGGGCTAAGGTGTAGCTTTCATGTCTGGTGGTTTTGGAGGAGGCCTTTCTGCACTTCGAATACATGAAACGGGAAAAAGCAAATAGCATATGAACTTAGATATTAGTAAAAAATCTGGTGGCTTAGGAGGAATAGCCAGCACATATGGTAAACCTGCACTAACAAAAACATGAATATCAGAAAATCCACATTTAGCTTGTGAGTCAGATAAATTGGGTGGAAGAGATGCACAAATGATGAAGGATGGCTGCTTGTTGTGCGGCTTAATCAGAGGTTCCACCAACAATCTTTTTGCTATAGACAATGGTTGCTTCCGACTAAAATCCACACTTTTTGTGTTAACTTCAAGAGTTATTGAATTTGTTGGGACTTCTGCACAACTGGTTGCCGGAATCAAAATGTCTTCACCTAAAATAGCTGCATTGATCTCATGACAAATATTACAAACACCACATTCACAAGCAAAAATTTCAAAAGATTTATCTACTTCAAGAGAAGTATATAATTCATCTAAATCAGATTTCAATAAATTTTGTGGTGTAATCTCTTCCATGCATTCACTTGAATTTATGTTGCTTATTTTGTGTTCATCAACGGAAACAAGTATTGTTTCAATGGGCTCACTTGGAGTTTCATCAAGACTTGTATCACATTGCATTACCTCTAATAGTGCAGCAGGTTGTACATCAACATGAGACATCTTGTCCTCTTGAATTCGATGGACGGTGGAGATTATTTGTTCAACTTGATCAGTTTGGACTTTCATAACTTGCATATGTTGAAGAAATTGCAAATGATCTTCAGCCATTCTCTTATTATTTTCAGCCATCTGCATTATCATTTCTTCCAAACTAGGTTGTGGTTCAACTACCAATGAATCAATTTGCTGAAACTGTGGATGTGACCAAATAGGCTGTTCTTCAAGATATGAATTTTGTTCTTGATAGTATTGTCCTTGAAAATTACCTACAAATTGGGTCTCACCACAAAGAGCAGTATCTAACAATATAGGACATGCATCACTAATATGAAAACTCGAAGAACAAATATTACACATCACAGTTGGAATATGATTTTGATAGCATGTTTGTTGTTTTCTTGCATCCAAGCAATTAATTATATAAGTCAACTGGTCCAATGAATCTTCCATTTTTTTTATAGGTTTTTTTTTTTTGTCTAAATGAAATGAAGAGAAAAATAAAAAATTGAGTCAAATAAAATCTTAAAAAAAATAAAAATACCACATAAAATCTCTAAAAATCAAACAAATCTATATATAATTTTTTTGGATTTTTTTAAATATATGGAAAATTCAAAAAAAATAAAAAGTGGTCTAAACGAAGGAATTTCGCAATTTCAGCCTGAATTTTCGTATCAAAGATACGAAAGTTTTGTTCCTTGATTTTTTTCGGATTTGTGGACCAAATTTCGGATCAATCCGAGATATGAACCGAAAATTAATTATTTTTCAGCTTCACTACAAAATTCAACGTCAGAACCTGAAACACAACTAAAACTCACAAAACAAAAATTGTTAGTAATGTTAGTTGATTCTCAATTTTACTAATTCTAATCAGAGGTCCCCGGCAACGGCGCCAATTTGATCACTGTCGTTTCGCGATCAAAATAAATTTTAATTAAGAAAAGTAGTAACAAGGTAGTTAACCTTGGTCGTCTCACAAGGACCTCTAATTTAATAATTAGTAAAAATAAGAACAATGAATAACACAATTAAATATGGGGTTTTGGGTTTGTTTAGATCGAAAGAGTATTAGAAATTCAATTGATAAAAAGACGATCAATCCATTGGTTTTAGGAAAACTTCGTTATGATTCTATCCTCGGTTCACATAAAATATTGTTTATATATTCATGCCTTGGTTGGTTTATAAGACCGATTATACAAGCGATAAACAGTTTATACGAATTCATTCGATTAAGCAAAGAATGTGTTCAACTAACCATGAGTAGTGAACAAGCGTCACTTAGAACACGGTTTGTATCATGACAGATTTCGACCAACCCTTTTTTGCTAAGCGCGAAAAAACCTATATCAATTCCTATTCGAACTAGTCACACAAGCGATGAATCAATCCGAAAAGTCTCACAATATATAACTCAAAATAGAGATTAAGCATCACTATATTCGAGTTTCATAAATAAATAAAGAGCATGAATTGATAAGAGAAGACAATAAATAAATAAACTGAATTACTATTAAGAATTGAACCTCAAGAAGTCATGAACGATGTTCCCGTATACCAATGGATCAACCTAGGGTTGCTAGTTCTCCATGAGAATGTAGCAGCCTTTCTTTCTATTTTTTTTGCGTGAATTCAGAATCTTCAAACCCTAGCTGTGTTTTTGCTTAAGTACTCATAGAAAATTGGGCTTAAAAAGCTACGGGTCGAAAAACATAAGTTTGACCCGAAATTACATTATTTTCATAAAGTCTGGAACATAAACGTAAATATTTGACACACTTGCGCTCCGAACTGGGTTTTGGCCTCAACATGAAAGTTGTAGCTCTTGATCTCAGCTTTCCAACGCATCTTCCGGCGCCTCAATCCGATATTTTTAGCTCCAGTTATGACCTGCGGACTGGAAGGGTGTCAAAGTGCTATTTATTCATAAATTAAGTGCGAAAATAAAATAAAGTTAGAAA